>NC_061092.1:13819367-13926203 GCF_015104395.2 Macrobrachium nipponense | reverse complement strand
TAGACAGATTAGTAAGAGGGGTTCCCTCACGCAATGGGGGGGAGACATGCCCCCACCCCGAACGGAAGGAAGACCCAAAAACAAAAAATACGAGGAAGCTGAGCGGGTGGGGGCAGGAAAGAAGACGAAGAATCGGATACCAAGGGAGTCGCGGGAGAGCTTTCCGACGACTTCCTGGCAGACCTTCGCTTCCCCTACCCCCGCACAGCAGTGAAAAGTAATATGAAAATGAAACAGAATACTGCACTTGCGATTCACTTCATAGAACTTAAAGAGGGAAAAATCAATTCCCGGTAAGAGCGGAAACTTGATCCATAAAAATATGATGCTATCATAAATATATATGAAAATGAACAATACTGCACTTGCTATTTTCACTTCACAGCAATAAATCGTAAAGATAATTCCCGGGTAAGAGCGGAAATTGATCCAAAATTAAATTTGATGCAATTAATAAATGAAATGAAAAGAAAACTGCATTTGCGAATCCACTTCATTGCATTCTATTCATACAAAATAAGAGGCTCTTGCCGAGCGCAATCAAGCTCTCGGCAACGAACGCACAGGGCAAAAATATAATGAAAAGAGTACTTACATCTTTCAATTACACACTTTCGCCCAAAATACATGACTCGGCGCGAGTGCGCCCGCCCTCGGCACCGAGACATAATTCAAGGGTTCAATTCATGAAAAGAGCGGAAATCGCCGTCTCTACGGCGATAGCTCCCATGTTGATTCATAATTAAGTAATGAAAATGAAAACAGTGTACTTACAGTTTTCATTTTCAAGGATTCAAACCAAAACCATTAGTAGAAAACACAATATAAACAAAGCATACGACGATGAAGCGGGCAGAGAGCGATGACGAACACGTCCTTCACACCCGCGGCCCGAAAGCAAAAGTGATTCTTCACCTCTCGGTGCGCGCTGCGCGCGCACGATCGGACAAGCAGTTAACTACCGTTCTCCCCTTGTTCGAAGCTTACGACCGTCCCAGCTGCCGCTAGTTACCTTCCTATTGTTAAAGGACCGAGGGTTTGTATTACGTATCGGAACAAACTTCCATTGAGAATCAGTCCAATCACTACACTCGTTACATGTTCGATCTGCTGAACAAACCTGTCCCCTACACTTAACACATTTAGTGTGAGAATCATATTCTAACTTGGATAATCTAGTTTTACATCCTGAGATGCAAAACCTAACTCCCGACGGACTAGAATCCGACATGGCAACGCCTAAATAAAAAGCAAAATAACAACAACGCCAAAAAAGAGTACTTCACCAATTCCGAAGATCAATTCCACAAGAAAAAAAGCGAAGCAAAGTCATCCAACCGCACCGACCACCGATGTTCACCGGACGCCGGCAGGAAAAGAATTGGATTCACCTGGGCAGTTTGTACCTGGTTTCTCCCGCGAGTAGAGGGAGATGACGTCATCACCACCAGTGTTGGCGACGCCGACGCGCTAAATTTGAATTTAGTATCCTGCCGCTCGTGGAAATCACGGCTCTATAATTGTTCGGTAAGACACTACAATAAAACTGATTATTTTAGCATTCAGTAGTTTGGTAATACATTGACATATTCACAAAACGAATTGTTTAGGAACATTTGATATGGAAGAGCCACGCACCACCTTTGCCCTGCCCGAAATGACAAGAAAGGTTGGAAAACCTATAGCTAGGCATTTTCTAGGCTCATGATGGAGTTTAATGGTAACTTCAAGCCCTTTCCTGTTACTACTAATTAGACCCTTCCTAGAAACCTATCAAGGTTCCTCAATCCTTCAATGCAAGTTAAATCAGTTATGGAAATTTTACATGCAGGATGGTCACTATTCGTGAGAAATGTTTTTCCATAGTACAATGGTGTGCTTACTATGAAAGTGTTAGGTGAGGTTGCTAAGTATCTCCAACTCCATTATCATGACTGCCAAGTCCAAGTATGCTTTTAGTCCCTTGAGGAGGCAAAAGTTTTTTTAGTTTTACGTGCCAACTGAGGAGCTGACACCAGTGCCCCTGTTGAAGAAATTTTGAGGTTTCTCTTGAGGAGCTGAAGGTGTCTGAAGCGTATCTGGACTTATTAGAATTTACCAACCTTTCATCTGAGTTACACTTATTAGAATTTACTGACCTCTTACTTGAGTTATACTAAGTTAATGCAACAAAACAAGAGATTTTAGAATTTTCTTCTTAAATGTAATCAACAAATTTAGAATTTCTGGTCTGAAGTTATTAACCAATGCATTTCTGTATATATTAAATGTTCCTTTAGTTATGCTGCCATGACCTTCCTTAATAAACATACATTGCTCAAAGAGGCATGCCTTTCTCCACAGTTGGCACGGCTGGGATCAGTTATTTACTAAATCCAACTCTGGTTACAAAAGATATTTGTTTTACCTTTTATACTCCACCAGCAATGTGCTTTGATGTTCCTTCATGTCTCATCAACTGCTACTAAAGGGATGGATTGTGAAGTGTCCAAAAAACACCTCTTATTAAATCCAATGGTTAGAAACCCTCTGAACATATTAAATTTTAAAATCTGCAGGTCTCAAAATACAGATTTCTTACTCTCAAATTCCTTATGGCTCTTGCAAACTGCAATACCTGGAATAAAATGGTCTAATAGGTCTTGAGAACATCACCAGAATCAGTACTCCCTAAATTTTACAAAAACCAAAATTTTTCAAATAAAGTGTAACAATGCCAATGCAGTAAAATCTACTTTTACATAACCTTTGTCACAGAGTACAATTCCTTTGATTCAAAATACAGCATCATAAGTCACTCATATTTTCAATAACTTAATTTTATGCATAATAGCAATCTCCAAGTCCAAGATTCAAGATTCTTTCCAGTTAGGGTTCATTCTTCATTCTTTAGAAGGAAACAGCTGACTTTCGATTTATAGACCGATTTATTTTGAAATACAGTGCTATATGCTAGAAATATTTTTGTTCTAAGTAATCTATATGTACAGGGTTTAAGTTAATTTCAAAGCCCACTAACTTCTGTAAAACCTATCTAGAAATAAAATAAAAAATTCTGCTCCAAGAACGTTAAGTCAATGACCCTCCTCACTATGGTACCCAGAACTTATGTCATAATGACCCTCCTCACTATGGTACCCAGAACTTGTCATAATTATCCTCCTCACCATGGTACCCAGAACTTAGGTCATAATTACCCTCCTCACCATGGTACCCAGAAAGAAAATGTACCCTCGACTCTACAGACAAAGATACTCAACAAGTGGTTAACATACTGTTAAATGGGACCAAGCAGTACATGTACAGTATTAACAAAATGGCTGAAGTTGACCGGTCATTAAATTGCCAAGTGTACAAATGGTATAGAATGTAGCCTTATTAGCTAAGCATATTCAAAGTTCATGTTAAAGCTTACCTGGCAATTTAAAGCCCTTTTCTTGCACTATTACTCAGACTCTCCCTTGAAACCTATCATGGCTCCTTATCTATATCTGATGTGGTCATTTTACAGCTGGATGGTGACCATTCATTGAGAAATGTTTCTCCACTGCACAGTGGTTTGTGATTACCATGAAAGGGTTTACGTGAGGTTGCTAATTACCTTTAGCTCCTCTATCACAACTGCTCAGCAGACTTTTCGTCCCTTGGCAGAGGCAAAAGATTTTTAGGTACCACATGAGAAAATGACAACAGTGTACACCCGAGTCTATTATTATTAATGGTTCATTTGTTGAAGAAATTTTGAGGTTCCTCTTGAGGAACTAAAGATGCATCTGGACTTATTAGCATTTACCCTCCACTTATTTGAGTCATTCTTTACTGTAATGCAATAAAGAAGATGATTATTCTTCACTGTATTTACCAAATTTAGAATTTATGAATTGGCGTCATTAGCTGCTTTATTTCTGTAGGCTAATATGCTCTTTAAGTTTAACTGCCCTATTGTCTTCCTTAAAAAATGTTCATTGTCCTAAGAGGCATGCCTTTCTCCACAGTTGACACATTTGGGATAATTGTTTTACCTTTATTCTAAATTTAACTCTGGCTACAAATGAGATGTTTGCCTTACCTTTTATGCTCTATCAGCGTCTCATAAACTGCTATGGAGGGGATGGCTTGCGAGGTATCTCTGTAAACCTTAAACCAACCTCTTTATATCGTTCACACACTTCATGTTCCTGAAAGTATTCCTTATTAACACAACTTATATTTTATGTTTCATATTTTACTGAACCCTACAAAATTTTCACAAATCCTTCATTCAAGTTTTAAGCAATGTATAGTTAGTTCTGCTGCCATTTGGTTTCTTTTCCTTTCTGTTTTTAATTTTCATATTCTAGAATCTCTTAGAAAATTCCTCTTAAGCAATGACCACAAAATAACACAAATCCTCCCAATGCATCTTAATAAAACCTTCAATATCAGAACTAATTTCTAGTCATTAATTGATCACATGAAGCTAAAAAAAATACATCTGGCATTATTATCTTTAGCATTACTATCTTCTTACATCCTTGCCACACCAATTGAAAACAGGATCTGCTTATGCATAATGTTGATAATTACTGTACACATCCAGGGACTGTTTTTATGATATGTGACAGGGCCCAACCCAAGGTAACATCAGGGTCCCACGTCCTCACTTACCCATGTCACAACATTTTGATTGGGAACAGGTCAACTGGTGAGGATGTAACAACTCTTCTAGCTTTAGCTATAGCCAGCTCTATTTTAGAATGTTTTTAAGCATATAAAATGTTATTTCATTATTTTTCCTTTTATAAGACATTAAAGTCTGGCAGTATATAAAGACTCTAAGGAAGCTAAAGTCAATTGAAATTTGTTGGTTAGCATCAGCACCGTAGGTCCTGTGTCGTAAAAGGCGACTAAATGGATAGCTTGTTAAAAAGGATTGCTTCATCAGCTCCATTAATTTTGTATAGAGTCTTCTCTATTTTCCTTATCAAGGTTTTCTAAATGTTGCTGAAACTGGCAAGCAACGTGCCAAAGGGGATCGTCAAATCCGGTGTAGTCATATTGAATTATCTTTATTACTACTATTACTACTACAAGTTTCTCTCTCTCTCTCTCTCTCTGACGTTTCGCCCAGATCTGCCAGGGCATGATCACAGCAATGGTTGCTGGAGGACTGAATCTTGGTGGCGAGTCCTTCTCTTTATATCATGGTTGTGTGGGCGCTCACGGATGCTCCTGCAGGACCCGAAGGATACCGACTTTTCATTGGCTGGCGGCCAGGCGTTGTAAACTCGAGGTGCGTTGACCTTCTCAGTTGTGTTGCATCACCTGGAGCTGGGTTTTCATTGGCTGCGATCGTGGTGACGTAACTCCTGGTATTTCTTCCATCCTCTTCAGTATTAGTCCCATCCTGGGCGCTGGTGTTATCATCTGGATGGGGGGGCTGGGCCTTCCTTACACAGGTGGGCTGCAGGAAGGGTTCCTGTGTCATATTTAGGAGGGGATTTTGTTCAAGAATGAATAACGCTTCAAGGAGGCATAGGCGTCGCTGATCAGGGGCTCTTCCGCAATGTCCTCTTGCACGACGTGATGTTGGTGGGTGGTGAGGGCGTGGTGTTTGATGGCACCATTCTGGGCCTCGAGAGTTTACGACGCCTGGCTGCCAGCCAATGAAAAGTCAAGTATCCTCCTGGTCCTGCAGAAGCATCCATCAGTGCCCGCACGACCATGATATAAAGCGAAGGACTCACCACCAAGATTCAGTCCTCCAGCAACCATCGCTGTGATCATGCCATGGCAGATCTGGGCGAAACGTCAGAGAGAGAGAGAGAGAGAGAGAGAGAGAGAGAGAGAGAGAGAGAGAGAGAGAAACTTGTAGTAGTAATAGCAGTAATAAAGATAATTCAATATGACTACACCGTATTTGACGATCCCCTTTGGCACGTTGCTTGCCAGTTTCAGTAACATTGAGAAAACCTTGATAAGGAAAATAGAGAAGACTCTATACAAAATTAATGGAGCTGATGCAGCAATCCTTTTTAAGAAGACTTGTTTAAAAGAGGGTCTGCTCCCAAGATATAAAAGGATAGCTACTGCTTTGCAGTCTTACTTTTTAGTAAAAGGCTAGGCCCACTGCCAATAACTGTGGAAACTGCTGCCTTGCAGGTGGACTTTTTAGTCAAAGGCAAGGCCCACTGCCAATAACTGTGGTTAATGACAGCAAGGGCATGCAGTCGTAAAAACCCCTTTGCCAAACAACAAACCATGCCTGATGTTGTTGGAGGATGAAGCCTTTGATAGAAGGTGGTGGAGAAGGAGCATCAGGCAACCGATCCCTTAATAGGGATAACGGTGAGAAAGAAGATAAGGTCACGTAAAATGCCGTGGTGCTTTGGCTAGAATAAAGATAGCCCTACACTATGAAAGAAGAATGGGAGGTTGGGTTTGATTATTTTTATGCCATTTTTGAAAATGTAAAGGATCTAACAGGATTAGGTCCTTCAGGCAGGATACTGTGCCCTATGTTTGGTAAGTCAGTACGTATTTTGTGGTATTTTGGTTTTCTGGTACAGTAAACGCCCCGCATTTACGATTTGCGGACTCGCATATTTGCGGATTTCTATATGGACTGTATATACCCGTTACTCACAGAAAATTTGTATATTTGCAGTATTTTTCACAGAGAAATATTAAAAAATGACTATTTTCATATCATTTGTGACAAAATGCATTTTTTGTGATAAAACTACTAAAATACTCAGGTATGAGCATTTTTTATTTAATTTTTTTTTTTTTTTTTTGCATTTTAACTATCAAAATAGGCAGTTATAAGTGTTTTTAGTGGTTTAAAGTATTCGAGAATTCCTCTAAAAGGTTCCTCCCAAGCCCTTTTCACTCCCTCCTCGTGATCATCTATCCTCAACATATTCCCATACCATCTCATTCGTGACTCTCTTATCACCTCTGTAATCTTTGCTAAGCTTTTCCTTCTTATTTCATCATTTTCCAATCACTCAAGCAGTGATATTCTCATGATCCACCTCATTATTCACACCTCTGTTCTCTCAAGCTTGACTTCCTCTTTTCTTCTTACAGCCCATGTTTCTGATCCATACATTAACACTGGTCTTGACTTTTAGCTTGATTGGCATATTCCTATCACATACCTAGCTACTACCCCAGTTAGCCTACCTCCCTCCCCCACTTCCCCCCCCCCCCCACACAGCTTTTATCCTGCTGTCAACTTCAGCCTCACGCCCCTCTCTTAGTTTAAAGTAGATCCTAAGCATTTAAACTTTTCTGCCTACCCCACCCAAAACCCCGCATTCCCAAAGGTTCCCCCTTACCATAGGATAGAGTTCAAAGGAAAATTACAGGTTAATTAGAATCGCCCGACAAAAAACTGACGGAAAACTCAAATCATCCATGACCAGTACAAACATAGGGTTGCTTTCCTGTTTCTCTAACTGTTAGTTACTTTTTGTGCTTGCTCTTTGATTTGATACCTACCTAGGTATATCAACTCGACCTGCCTAACCAACTTTTCTGGGACTTTCCTTTTCCTCTAACACCAAAACATTACTTCTCTTGGGATTCTATCGTATGCTTTCTATAGGTCTATAAATGCACAATAGAGCTCCTGGTTTCCCTCAGGTCTCTTTTCCTGGACCTGTAGCTGTCTTACTATGAAGAGGTATCCACGGTCCACCGTACCTCACCTCTTCTTCTCATGAATCCATACTGCTGTTTCCCGATCCTCTCTAAAACGTTCAATCCATGCTCTGTTAGCAATACGCACAATATGTAAAAAGAAAAAAAAAATTAGTGTCTACATTCCATAAAAACTCATAGGAACTTCCTGACTGGAAACTTTCAGCCAGTGTTGCCAGTGCCACACTCTCTGATTGGAATGGTCGCTCGTGCCGGCTCCTCAAAATTATTGGTTTTTCAGTAAAAAATGTCGTACAAAATTGTAGATTTTATCGTAATTATTATCTTACTGTTTCTAATATTTAACACATTTTTATAATTTGACAAAATGATGAATATATGTATGATTTCTTTGTAGTCATTATCTTGCAATTTACACAATTAAGAAAAAGAATACAAATGAAACATTTCTCTTTATAAAAATGGAAAAAATGGAATTATGAATAATTAGTTAATGTTATGAACAAATTATTACTAAATTGTACCAACACTGCGGTAAAAAAAAGTATACAGATTAGAACGTCACTTCTTTCCATAATGTAAACTAAACTGATAACGAATTAACACGAAGATATGTGAGTTGATAGGCCTACACTCATACATATCTTTAAACACAACCAAAACATCGAAAATGAAAATAGCATCACTGAGTAGTAATTTAAAATAAATATATATAATTAAACATGACTGGTACTGATACCTATCCCATGATAAAGAAATTAATAACAATAGTAATTGAAAAGTATATCTTTAAGAATCTTCTTCCAAATCAAATTCCTGTTCTCTGATGTTCTGGAATAACTATGCATGATTATTTATTCTGGAAAAGATATCATTTGCAGGAGTAAAATGAACACATGACCCTCCTGAACCTTTGATGCAACTAGCAGAGAGAAGAGCCCCATTAACTGTCCTTGTTTTCAGTCTATTTCTTTGTTTAGTTTTAAAGAGGATAACTTTACTGAACACTCGTTCGCATTCAGCATTAGAGTGCGGCAAGCAAAGAGCAGTTAAGAGCAAAATTGGCTAGGACTGAAAAACTAGACTCTTTTTTCCTCCTGGCCGGGGGCCCCACGCCAGGCGGACATCACACGCCCATCCCATGACCCGTGGTGGGCCTGGGCCGCCCATCTCAGGACCTGTTGCGGACATCGCCCGCCCAACCTGGGACCTGTGATGGGTCCAGCCCGCCCGACCGGGGACACGTGGTGGGCCAGGCCTGCCCGTCCCAGACAAGTGGCAGACATTGCCCACCTGTCCCAGGACCCATGGCAGGCCCGGCCCGCCCGTCCCAGAACACATAGATGTCCACCACATGTCCCGGGATAGATTGGCCAGGCCCGCCACGGGCCGCGGGACAGGCACTTGATATTCGCCATGAGTTCCAGGACACGTGGCGGACATAGCCCACCTGTCCTGGGTCCCGCGGCGGGACCTACCCCCCCATACCAGGACACATGTCAGACATCGTCCAGCCGTCCCAGGACCCGCAGCGGGCCCAGGCCACCTGTCCAGGGACTTGCGGAGGATCTGGCCGGGCAGTCCCGGGACCCATTACGGGCCCAGCCCACCCATCTCGGGACCCGCAACGGGCCAGGCCTGCCCATCCTGGAACCCGCGGTGGGCCCCGCCTTGGGACACATGCCGGATATCGTCCGCACGTCATGGAATCCACGGCGGGATGGGCCCACCCATCCTGGGACATGCGGCGGACATCATCCACCCGTCCTGGGACCCGCGACAGTCATCGCCCGCCAGTCCTGGGACACGCGGCAGGCCCGGACCGCCTGTCCTGGAATGTGAGGGCAATGTCCGCCACGTTACCGAGATGGGAGAGCCGGGCCCGCCGCAGGTCCAGGGACTGAGCAATGTCCGTCTCGTGTCCTGGGACAGATGGGCTAGGCCCGCCGCGGGTCGCAGGACTGGCAGGCAAAGTCTGCCTTGAGTCCCAGGACGGGCGGGTGATGACCACCGTGGGCCCCATGACGGGCCCCCCCAATCCTGGGACACATGGCAGACATTGTCTGGCTGTCCCGGGACTGGCAGCGGGTAAAGGCCGCCCATCCAGGGACCTGTGACAGGTCCGGCCCGCCCATCCCAGGACCCACGACGGGCCCGGCCCGCACGTCCCAGGACCCAAGGTGGTCATCGCCTACCAGTCCGGGACCCACGGTGGTCATCGCCTGCCAGTCACAGGACCCGCCGCGGGCCCGGCCCGCCCGTCCCGGGAAATGTGGCAGTCATTGCCTGCTCATCCCAGGACACGTGGCGGACATCACAAGCCCATCCTATAGGACCCTCAGGAGGCCCGGCCCACCTGTCCCGGAACAGGTGGGCAATGTCCTCCACTTCTATGGGGACGAGAGAGCTAAGCCCGCCGTAGGTCCCAGGATGGGTGGGAGATGTACGCCTTGTGTCCAGGGACGGGTGGGCCAGGCCCGCTACGCTGGGATGGGCGGGCAAAGTCCGCCACGAGTCACGGGACACGTGGCGGACATCGCCCACCCCTCCGGGGACCCGCGGAAGGCTCCACCCCCCCATCCCAGGACACACGGCGGAAATAGTCCAGCCGTCCCGGGACCCGCAGCGGTCCCAAACCGCTCATCCTGGGATCCGCAGGGGTACCCGGAGTGCCTGTCCTGGGCCAAGCAGCGGATTTCACCCACCCATCCAAAGATCCGCGGCTGGCCCAAGCCACTGATCCAAGGACCCATGATGGGCCCGGCCCACCCGTCCTTTAAACCTGCAGTGGGCCCGGCCCACCCGTCATGGGACACGCAGCAGACATCGCCCGCCCGTCATGGGACCCGTGGCAGGCCCGGCCTGCCCCTCCCGGGACATGTGGCACATATCGTCTGCCCATCCCAGGACCCGCGGTGAGCCCAGCCTGCCCGTCCTGGGACACATGGCGGACCTCACCTGACCGTCAAGGGAACCGCAGCAAGCCAGGCCCGCCCAGCGACAAGCGGCAGGCCTGGCCCGCCCATCCCGGGACACGCGGTGAGCCTGCCCCGCCCATCCTGGGACACGCGGCGGGCCCAGCCCACCCATCCTGGGACACACGGCAGACCTCGCCCACCCATCCCGGAACACGTGCCAGGCCCCGCCCACCTGTCCCGGGACGTGGCGGGCAAGGCCCACCTGTCCCGGGACGTGGCGGATATTGCCCGCCCATCCAGAAACCCAAGGCAGGCCCAAGCCGTCTATCCTGGGACCCACGACAGGCTCGGCTCACCTGTCCCAGGACACGTAGCAGACATCCCCTGCCTGTCACGGTACCCGCGGTGGGCGTGGCCAGCCCATCCAATGACACGTAGTGGACCTTGCCCGTCTGTCCCAGGATCTGCTGCAGGCGCGGCCTGCCCATTCCGGGATACATGGTGGGCGGGGCCTGGCCTGGCCCTGCCCTTCCCGGGACATGCGGCGGACCTCGCCTGCCTGTCCAGGACACTTGGCGGACCTCACCCGCCCATCCTAGAACCTGAGGCCGGGCAAGCCCATCCTAGAACCCGAGGTGGGCCCGCCCGTCCCGGAACCTGCGGCGGGCCTGGCCAGCCCGTCTGGGACATGTGGCAGACCCAGCCCTCCCGTCCCAGGACCAGCGGCGGGCCCAGCCCTCCCACCCCAGGAGACATGACGGACCTCGCCAGCCCGTCCCGTGACCCATGGCGGACCTCGCCCACCCATCCTGTGACCCACAGCGGACCCGACCCCACCCCGTCTCGGGACCCCACCTGTCCAGGGGCACACGGCGGGCCTGACCCCCCTGTCCTGGGGCAAGAAGTGGACCTCACACGCCCATCCTGGGACCCGCAGCGGGCCCAGCCCGCCCGTCCCAGGACACGCGACAGGCGGCCCACCCGTCCTGGGACCTGTGGCGGGCCCAGCCCGCCCGTCCACCCCATCCCAGGACAAGCACACAGCGGGCCCGGCCAGCCCGTCCCGAGACATATGGCAGACCTCACCCGCCCGTCCAGGGACCTGCGGCGGGCCCGGCTTGCCCGTCCCGAGACACGTGGCGGACCTCACCTGCCGGTTCCGGGACCCGCGGGGTGCCTGGCCCACCTACGGCTGGCCCCGCCCATCCCGGGACACACAGCAGACCTCACCCGCCTGTCCAGGGACCTACAGCGGGCCCAGCCCGCCCATCCCTGGACATGTGGCAGACCTCGCCCGCCTGTCCCAGGACCCATGGCAGCCCCTCCCTACCTGTCCTGGGACACGTGGCGGACCTCACTCGCCCGTCCCGGGACCCACGCCGGGCCCGGGCCGCCCGTACCGGGAAACTTGGTGGACCTCGCCTGCCCATCCCAGGACACACGGCAGACATTGCCCGCCCATCCCGGGACATGTGGCGGATATCGCCTGCCCATCCCGGGACCCTTGGCGGGCCCGGCCTGCCCGTCCCAGGACACGTGGCGGACATCGCCCAGCCGTCCCAGGACACGTGGCAGACATTGCCTGCCCTTCCTGGGAACCTCAGCGGGCTCTGCCTGCCCGTCCCAGGACACGTGGCAGACATCGCCCGCCCTTCCCGGGAACCTCAGCGGGCTCTGCCTGCCCGTCCCAGGACACTTGGTGGACATCACCCGCCCATCCCGGAACCCACGGCGGGCCCGGCCTGCCCGTCCCAGGAGACGTGGCGGACATCGCCCGCCTGTCCCGGGACCCATGGCGGGCCTTGCCCGCCAGTCCCTGCAGAGAGCAACACCTATACTATTCCTTAGAAACAGAAATATGCCACTGAATCCTCTCAATTCTCCTGGGGCTTCTCTGAATCCTCTAGTTATTGTCCTGGCACTCTGCAAATACTACTGAATCGTCTGCTTCCTCTTCTGGCACCTCCACGAATCCTACTCAATTCTATCAATTCTCCAAGAGTTTTTCTGAAGCCTGGGTCTGCTCCCGGTACCTCCACAAATCCCCTCATTTTCTTCACCGTTTTTGTAATCCTCCCCTTTCCTTTCCCTTCCAGGAATCAATAAAACTAAGAAAACATTTCAACATATTCATTTCGTTTCTAGTTCAATTTCCTTCAAGGATTAAAGAAGCAAACTTATTACAAAATAAACATCAAAGTTTTCATACAACAAAATTTTCACATCTGATCTGTCTTCGTGAGGCCAACACAGTCTTCATCGCGCCATTCCTTGAAAATCGACAGCTGCTTCTGCAGTTTCCAGTTGTCCTCCACTAGGCGTCTTTATTTCTCATGGAGATTCTTCAGGTCGCACACCAATTTCTCCTTCGCTCCTCGCAGCTGTCGAACCTCATCTTCCAGCTGGTCATTCCGTTCGCCCTAGACACAGGCCTTCCTCTCCAGCGACGATTTCCTTCCTCTAGAAAGCAATGCCAGCTCGTTCTTCTTAAGTTTCACCGCCTCAACTTCACACTGGAGTCCACGCATTTCCTTCCAGAAGTCTTCAACTTCCCTCTGCAGGCACTGAAACCTCAACTCGAGGTCATTCCTCTCGGATTCCCGCTTTTCGGTCGCGTCTTTTTGTTCCTGAATGAGCCTCGCCATCCGTGCCGCTTATGCCAACTTTAGCTGCAGATTTTTCTCCTTCTGTCGTAGCAGTTTCTCGAGTCTGTCAAGCAGGCAGTTTGCCTCTGCCAACGGTGCAATCATATCCTTTATCCTCTCACATAGGCCATCGTTTCTCTGCCCGATTTCCTTGGCGTTGTCCTTCAGCTGCTGATTTTCTTCTACCATCTTGAGGATCTTGTCTTCCAGCTGGCGTTTCTCCCTCTTCTCTTTATCGTTCCAGCTTCGAGAGAGGGGGCCTTGTCTTGCCAGGCTTGCAGTTGCAACACCTACTAAGTGATCTGGTTGGCATGAGTGCGTTCTTCCCTTCCGCCTTCCTTCTGCATCTCTTCAAAGTAGTCGAGCCTCTGTTGCAGCTGAAGAATTGTCCTGTCCAAGTTCAACCGCTGCTCCCTCTGGCACTGGATGGCATCTCGTAAGGCCGCAATTCTCTCGTTCAGTTCCTTTTCCTTGGCCTGTTCAGCTCTATCATCATCAGTCAGGAGAGAAATTCCACCAGCGAATAGGCAGCCACAGCAAACAAGATGACTGGTCTTCCGTATTTCGAACAACATCTAGACAACAACGTCCCAACAACAGCTGCTGCTAAGGCCAGGTAAGGCCACATTCTCTTCAAACTGAAATCCATCTCTGAAGTATCCTTTTTCTCTCTCGATTTTTCGTTGATTTTCTATATTCCACGGGAGATATTTTGATTTATCAAAATATAGCAGGAATTATTCTGAAAGACTTTTAATTATGTCTTGTCTCTTGGTGTTATAAATTACTGAAATCACTCTCGCTCTCTCTCAAGTTTGTAAGAACATTAGGGATTTTTTGCAGTCCGTATCTTTTTTTGTCTGCTCTCTCTCTCTCTCTCTCTCTCTCTCTCTCTCTCTCTCTCTCTCTCTCTCTCTCTCTCTCTCCCCGTGCGGTTTTTTTTTACCTCATCTATGGCAATAAATTCGTGGATTTTCCTTTATTTACCCTTTTGTCTAATGAATCTCTCTCTCTCTCTCTCTCTCATCTTGCCCCTAAGGTCTGGAATTCTTAATTTGTTCCTTCATTTAGGTTTAAGGCTTTGCATTCGATATAAGTATAGAGAGAGAGAGAGAGAGAGAGACTGTATTTTTGTGTAGGAAAACGGTGTATTGGTATATTTACATATGGGAGTGCATGTGAAATTACTCCCTTTGGAATAGGAAAGCTAATGTGAGCATACCAATCTTAGTGTATAATGCTCCAATTGAGGTTCTTATTATTATTCTGTCCATCTAGGCTTTTATATATATATATATATATATATATATATATATATATATATATATATATATATATATATATATATAATATATATAATATATATATATATATATATATATATATATATATATATATATATCATATATATAATATATATATATAATATATATATATATATATGATATAATGTGCCAAAGACAAGTCACATTTTAGACATGCTGTCTACGAACGAGGAACGCCAAAGTACACAGATGAATCAAAAGTACTAAAGTAGAACTGCGCACACCTGAAAGTCCCCTATTGAGACCCACCACTCATGGCAATAGTGACAGCCCTTACAAAAGCATACAGCGCAAGTATGTGCACGTGTGTGTAATATACGCGATGTTGCAACATTACCAAGAGAGAGAGAGAGAGAGAAGAGAGAAAATGACGATAGTTGTTAATGATAATGTTTTTCAGGATTACAAACAGTGGCCGGGTAGTTTTTCTTCTTCTTTTTTCGACATGGCGTATTCAGGAACCTTTTTCTCCTTAAAGGAAATAGTGGTGGCCACAGCTATGAGTGAAAATAGATCAACGTGAAATGACGGTCTGTTCCCTCTGAACAGACAGGTACCGACGAAGATAGGGCGGCTATTTACCGCTATCTATACTATGGTGCCTCCACTTATATGCACTTGAATTGAAATTTATTCTTGTCAATCGAAATGTGCATGGTGTGATAGGCAGTTTTCTAAACGTGTGTGAGTGTGTGTGCCCATGAATTGTGTAGACAGCACGCCTGGCGGAATAGTTCCGCCTGTTTGAGCATACCGCGACATGAAGTCACACATAACAGATGAACCGCACATAAATGGCTGCCCCCATGGTGCAATAGAAAATTGGTTGTAAAAAATAAGAAAATGCCCCTTTCCAAAAATATTTTTTAACCTGGGTACTTAAATGGAATAATACTACATATGGAACATCTGAAATGCAACCAGAAGTTCCCCTTTAAGGTCCGGACCGAGGGGAAATTGTCCATTTGACTTAGAACCGAAGGAGAAAATGTCATTCTACTTATCAATTTATCTATTCCGTCGAAATACCAATAAACTCCTTGATGACTCAACTGCATCACGGGAAAAATAAATCATAGCTAGTAGCGAAATATGCCCAAAAATGGTAATTGGACATGAGACTATGCAAATCTTAAGCAAGAATACTACATAGGGATTTACTTACACAATTGACAAGTTATTATTATTATTATTAATAACAATAATAATAATAATAATAATAATAATAATAATAATAATAATAATAATAATAATAATAATAATAATAATAACGAAAAATAAAAATATTCTTAATATCGAGTTCTATTCATTAAATAAATGAAGAAACAAACCAAATCGTAAGACTTGATTATAATTCCCTTATATCACCAATTTTAACATCAAAGTTAAATGAGGATCAAAACTGGTATTATATTCGCTCATCTGCCAGAGAGTGTCTTAACTCGAAAATTGCTATATTTCGGGAGAAGCAATCTAAAGTTGAAATTCTCCATGCTTTGTCCATTTATATTTAGATGATTATTTTACTGAGCGTTTTAATGACAAATACAAAAAAGAATTTTTTACCACAATATGGAATCAAGAAGAGGCTATCTGCTGGTATCAATAGCTCCAAACACATTTGTTGAGTTGTGTCACTCTTCTGGCAAATGAGCGATGGTCCGACTGACAGTTCTACTTTTCACACGTGGACGTTCACCCTTCTAACAGTCGTGGGGGTGAACTGACAGGTATTACTGTACCTTTTATCCAGGTATTACTGTGGTAACTATTCATTTTATCCCGGCATTATTGTAGTGACTGTCCCGTTTATCCAGTGTTCTGTGGTGACACTCCCTTTTATCCAGGTATTACTGTGCTGTCTGTCACCTTTAACCAGGTAATAATGTTGTGACTGTCCAGGTATTACTATGCTGTACCTCCCTTTTATCCAGGTATTACTGTGAAGACTGTCCCCTTTATCCAAGTATTACTGTGAAGACCGTCCCATTTTATCCAGGTATTACTGTGAAGACTGTCCCCCTTTATCCAAGTATTACTGTGGTGACAGTCCTTTTATCCATGTATTACTGTGAAGACTATCCCCTTTATCCAAGTATTACTGTGAAAACTGTCCCCTTTATCCAGGTATTACTGTGAAGACTGTCCCCTTTATCCAGGTATTACTGTGAAAAACTGTCCCCTTTATCCAAGTATTACTGTGAAGATTATCCCCCTTTATCCCAGGTATTATCCAAGTATTATTGTGAAGACGTCCCTTTATCCAGTATTACTTTATGAAAACTGTCCCCTTTATCAAAGTACTACTGTGGAGACCGTCCCCTTTATCCAGGAATTACGGTGAAAACTGTCCCCTTTATCCAAGTATTACTGTGAAGACTGTCCCCCTTTATCCAGGTAATACTGTGAAGACTGTCCCCTTTATCCAAGTATTACTGTGAAGACTATCCCCTTTATCAAAGTATTACTGTGAAAACTGTCCCCTTTATCCAGGTATTACTGTGAAAACTGTCCCCTTTATCCAAGTATTACTGTGAAAACTGTCCCCTTTATCCAGGTATTACTGTGAAGACGGTCCCCCTTTATCCAGGAATTACGGTGAAAAAACTGTCCCCCTTTATCCAAGTATTACTGTGAAGACAGTTCCCCTTTTATCCAAAGTATTACTGTGAAAAACTGTCCCCTTTATCCAAGGTATTACTGTGAAAACTGTCCCTTTATCCAAGTATTACTGTGAAAAATTACTGGGATATCCCCTTTATCAAGGAATACGTGAAAAACTGTCCCTTTAATCCAAGTCTTACAAAAATGTCAGACTGTTCCCTTGACCAAGGAATTACTGTGAAAACTATCCCCTTTATCCAATATTACGTGAAAACTGTCCCCTTTATCCAAGTATTTACTGTGAAAACTGTCCCTTTATCCAAAGTATTACTGTGAAGAAAAACTGTCCCCTTTATCCAAGTATTACTGTGAAAACTGTCCCCTTTATCCAAGTATTACTGTGAAAACTGTCCCCTTTATCCAAGTATTACTGTGAAGATGGTCCCCTTTATCCAAGTATTACTGTGAAAACTGTCCCCTTTATCCAAGTATTACTGTGAATACTATCCCCTTTATCCAAGTAATTACTGTGAAAAACTGTCCCCTTTTATCAAAGTATACTGTTGTGTGCAAACTGTCCCTTTATCCAGGTATTACTGTGAAGACTACTTCCCCTTTATCCAAGTATACTGTGAAAAAATCTGTCCTCTTATCAAGTATTACTGTGAAGACTATACCCTTTATCCAAGTATTACTGTGAAAACTGTCCCCTTTATCCAGGTAATTAGTGTGAAAACTGCCCCTTTATCCAGTATTAATGTTGAAAAACTGTCCCTTATCCAAAGTATTAACTGTGAAAAACGGTCCCCTTTATCCCAGTATTATGTGAAGGACTTTTAATCCCCTTTATTCAAGGAATTTAACTGTGAAAACTGTCCCCTTTAATCCAAGTTTATTACTGTGAAAACTAGTCCCCTTATCCAAGTATTTACTATGAAAACTGTTCCCCTCCCCTTTATCCAGGAATAACTGTGAAAACTATCCCCTTTATCCAAGATTACTGTGGAAAAACTGTCCCCTTTATCCAAACGTATTACCCCTGTTTGAAAACTGTCCCCTTATTATGTATTACTATGTGAAAACTGTTCCCCGGTTATATTAAGTATAACTGTGAACAAATGTCCCTTTTATCCAAGCATTACTCCCTTTGCAAAAACTGTCCCCTTTATTCCAAGTTATTTTTTACTGTGAAACCAAAACTGGTCCCTTTATCCCCCAGGTTTATTACCTGTGAAGACTATCCCCTTTATCCAAGATTACTGTGAAAACGTCCCCTTTATCCAAGTATTAAAACTGTGAAGACTATCCCCTTTATCCAAGGTATTACGTGAAAACTGTTCCACTTTATCCAGGTATACTTTTTGTGTGAAAAAACTGTGCCCCTTTATCCAAGTAATTACTGTGGAAAACTGCCCCCCTTTATCCCAAGTATTATGTGAAAACTGTCCCCTTTATCCCCATGTTAATTACCTGTGAAGGGACATATCCCCTTTACCAGGAATTACTGTGAAAAACTGTGCCCTTAATCCAAGTATACCCCTGTTTGAAAAACTGTCCCCTTAGCCAAGTAATTTACCTATGAAAACTGTCACCCCTTTATCAGGAATTGACTGTGAAAACTATCCCTCCCCTTTATCCAAGTAGTTACTGTGAAAAAACTGTCCCCTTTATCCAAGTATTACTGTGAAAGAAACCTGTCCCCCTTTATCTATGTATTAGCTGTTGAAAACTGCACCCTTTATTACAAAGTATTTACTGTGGAAAAAACTGTCCCCTTTTATCCAAAGCATTACTCTGAAAAACTGTCCCCTTTATCAGGAACTTACTGTGAAAAACTTAATTACCCTTTATCCAAGGCTTATTATCTTGAAAACTGTCCCCTTTAATCCAAGTAATTACGTGTGAAGACTATTCCCTTTATCCTAGTAATTACTGTGAAAAACTGTCCCCTTTATCCAGGTATTAACTGTGAAGACTATCCCCTTTATTTATCACCAGGAATTACTGTGAAAACTGTACCCTTTATTTTCCAGGAATTAATTGTGAAAACTGTTCCCCCTTTATCCAAGTATTACTGTGTAAGATCTATCCCCTTTATTCCAAGTTAATTTACTGTGAAGACTATCCCCTTCAATACCAGGAATTACTGTGAAAAACTGTTCCCCTTTAATCCAAAGTATTACTGTGAAAAAACTGTCCCCTTTATTCCAAGTATTAACTGTGGAAGACGGTCCCCTTTATCCAGGAAGGTTTTACTGTGAAAACTGTCCCCTTTATCCAAAGTATTACTGTGAAGGACGGTCCCCCTTTATCCAGGAAATTACTGTGAAAAACTGTCCCCCTTTATACCAAGTTATTACTGTGAAGACTGTCCCCTTTATCCCAAAGTATTACTGTGAAGGAAAAATGGTCCCCCTTTCATCCAGGAATTACTGTGAAAACTGTCTCTTTTTATCCGAAGTATTACTCGGTGAAAGACGGTCCCCCCTTTATCCAGGAAATTACTGGATGAAAAACTGTCCCTTTATCCAGCGGTATTACTGTGAAGAAACTGTCACCCTTTATCCAAGTACTTACCTGTGAAGACGGCCCCCCTTTATCCAGGAATTACTGTGAAAAACTGTCCCCTTTATTCCAAGTATTACTGTTGGAAGACCGGTCCTGACCCCCTTTATCCAGGAATTACTGTGAAAAACTGTCCCCTTTATCCAAGTATTACTGGCTGAAGAAACTATCCCCTTTATCCAGGTATTACTGTGAAGGACGGTCCCTTTTATCCAAGTAATTACTATGAAAAAAACTGTCACCCCCTTTAATCCAAGTATTACTGTGAAGACGGTCCCCCTTTATCCAGGAATTACTGTGAAAACTGTCCCCTTTATCCAAGTATTACTGTGAAGACTGTCCCCCTTTATCCAGGTAATACTGTGAAGACTGTCCCCTTTATCCAAGTATTACTGTGAAAAGACCTATTACCCCTTTAAAATTCCCCACCGATTACTGTGAAAACTGTCCCTGGATTTATCCAGGTTAATGAAAAACTGTTGAAAACTGTCCCTTTATCCAAGTATTACCCTGGTTGAAAACTGTCCCCTTTATCCAGGTATTACTGTGAAGACCTCCCCTTTATCCAAGGAATTACGGTGAAAAACGGACCTTTATCCAAGTATTACGTGAAGACAAAAGTCCCCTTTATCCAAGTATTACTGTGAAGACAGTCCCCTTTATCCAAGTATTACTGTGAAGACTATCCCCTTTATCCAGGTATTACTGTGAAAACTGTCCCCTTTATCCAGGTATTACTGTGAAGACTATCTCCTTTATCCAAGTATTACTGTGAAAACTGTCCCCTTTATCCAAGTATTACTGTGAAGACTGTCCCCTTTATCCAAGTATTACTGTGAAAACTGTCCCTTTCTCCAGTTATTACTGTGAAAACTGTCCCCTTTATCCCCAAGTTTATTACTGTGAAGGAAATGGTCCCCTTTAATCCAAGTATTACTGTGAAAACTGTCCCCTTTATCCAAGTATTACTGTGAATACTATCCCCTTTATCCAAGTATTACTGTGAAAACTGTCCCCTTTATCCAAGTATTACTGTGAAAACTGTCCCCTTTATCCAAGTATTACTGTGAAGACTATCCCCTTTATCCAGGTATTACTGTGAAAACTGTCCCCTTTATCCAGGTATTACTGTGAGAAAACCTATACTATTTTCCAAGTATTACTGTGACTGTCGTCCCCCCCTCCAAGTATTACTGTGGACCAAGTTATTAAAATGTGAGACCTATCAAAACCTTTATCCAAGTATTACTGTGAAAACTGTCCCCTTTATCCAAGTATTACTGTGACCTATAAAACCCCTTTATCCAAGTATTACTGTGACCCTGTCCTATGATCCAGGTATTACTGTGAAACTGTCCTTTATGAAAATCCCCACCAAGTATTACTGTGAAAACCCCTGGTGTTTATCCAGGAATTACTGTGTAAACTGTCCCCTTAATCCAAGTATTACTGTGAAAACTGTCCCCTTTATCCAAGTATTACTATGAAAACTGTCCCCTTTATCCAGGAATTACTGTGAAAACTGTCCCCTTTATCCAAGTATTACTGTGAAAACTGTCCCCTTTATCCAAGTATTACTGTGAAAACTGTCCCCTTTATCCAAGTATTACTGTGAAAACTGTCCCCTTTGATCTCATGAGTTACTGTGAGTGCAAACTGTCCCTTTATCCAAGTATTACTGTGAAAACTGTCCCCTCCCCTATTCAGTATTATCGTAAAAAGTAACTATGTTATCCCCACCAAGTATTACTGTGAAAACTGATCCCCTTTATCCAAGTATTACTGTGAACGTCCCCCCTTTACCAGTATTACTGTGAAGACTATCCCCTTTATCCTAGTATTACTGTGAAAACTGTCCCCTTTATCCAGGTATTACTGTGAAGACTATCCCCTTTATCCAGGAATTACTGTGAAAACTGTCCCCTTTATCCAGGAATTACTGTGAAAACTGTCCCCTTTATCCAAGTATTACTGTGAAGACTATCCCCTTTATCCAAGTATTACTGTGAAGACTATCCCCTTTATCCAGGAATTACTGTGAAAACTGTCCCCTTTATCCAAGTATTACTGTGAAAACTGTCCCCTTTATCCAGGAATTACTGTGAAAACTGTCCCCTTTATCCAAGTATTACTGTGAAAACTGTCCCCTTTATCCAAGTATTACTGTGAAGACGGTCCCCCTTTATCCAGGAATTACTGTGAAAACTGTCCCCTTTATCCAAGTATTACTGTGAAGACGGTCCCCTTTATCCAGGAATTACTGTGAAAACTGTCCCCTATCCAGGTTACTGTGACTGTCCCCCACCACTAAAATCCACGTTTACTGTGACTGTCCCTTTATCCAAGTATTACTGTGAAGACGGTCCCCCTTTATCCAGGAATTACTGTGAAAACTGTCCCCTTTATCCAAGTATTACTGTGAAGACGGTCCCCCCTTTATTCAAAAGTTTATCCGGAATTACTGATGACTGTCTCCCCCTTTATCCAAGGATTACTGTGACCCCTGTTCCCCCCTTTAAAACCCCTCCAAGTAATTACTGTGACAGACTGTCTATCCCCAGCCAAGTATTACTGTGAGACCCCTTATCCTTTATGCCAGGAATTACTGTGAAAACTGTCCCCTTTATCCAGTATTACTGTGAAAGACTGGTCCCCTTTATCCAGGAATTACTGTGATACTGTCCCCTTTATCCAGGATACTGTGAAACTGTCGTTTATCCATAAGTATTACTGTGAAGAGTCCCCCTTTATCCGGATTACTGTGAAAACGTCCCCTTTATCCAAGTATTATACTGTGGAAGAAAACTGTCCCCTTTATCCAGGTTATTACTGTGAACATGTCGGCCCCTTTATCCAGTTATACTGTGACTGTCGTTTATCCAAGTATTACTGTGAAGATGTCCCCTTTATCCAGGATTACTGTGAAAACTGTCCCCTTTACTCCGAGGTATTACTGTGTAAGACTGGTCCCCAAACCTTTATCCAGTATTGACTGTGAGACTGTCCCCCCATTTATCCAAGTAATTACTGTGACCCCCTTTATAGAAAATTATGTGCTGTTTAGACTCCCCCTTTATCCGAGTATTACTGTGAAGAATGTCAGTTTATCCAGGAATTACTGTGAAACACTGTCCCCGTTATCCAAGTATTACTATGAAAGACCAGGTTCCCCGCCCCCTTTATCCAAGTAATTACTGTGAAAACTGTCCCCTTTATCCAAGTATTTACTGTGAAAAGGACCCCGTTCCCCCTTTATGAAATTAACTGTGAAAACCTTTCCCCTTTATCCAAGGTAAATTAACGGTGAAAACTGGCCCCTTTATCCAAGTATTTACTGTGAAAACGGTCCCCCTTTTATCCAGGAATTATGTGAAAGACTATCCCTTTTTATCCCAAGGTATTACTGGTGAAAACTGTCCCCTTTATCCAAGGTATTACTGTGAAGACTTATTTTCCAGGTTTACCCATTGAAGGAACTGTCCCCCTTTATCCAAGGTAAATTACTGTTAAGACATCCCCTTTATCCGAATTACTGTGAAAACTGGTCCCCTTTATCCGGAATTTAACTGTGAAAACGTCCCCTTTTATAAGTACCTGTGAAGACTATCCCCTTTATCCAAGGTATTACTGGGTGAAGATATCCCCTTTATCCAAAGGGGGGGAATTACTGTGAAAACTGTCCCCCTTACCAAGGTATTACTGTGAAAACTGTCCCCCTTTATCCAAGTATTACTGTGAAGACGTCCCCCTTTATCCAGGAATTACTGTGAAAACTGTCCCCTTTATCCAAGTATTACTGTGAAGACGGTCCCCCTTTAGCCAGGAATTACGGTGAAAACTGTCCCCCTTTATCCAAGTTATTACTGTGAAGACTGGTCCCCCTTTATCCAAGGAAAGAATGTGAGACCTGTCCCCTTTATCCAAGGGTATTACTGTGAAGACGTTCCCCCCTTTATCCAGGAATTACTGTGAAAACTGTCCCCTTTATCCAGGTATTACTGTGAAGACTGTCCCCTTTATCCCAGGTATTCTGTGAAGACCCCCCCCCCCCCCCCCCCCCCCCCCCCCCCCCCGCCCCTTTTTTTTTTTATCCGGAATTAAATGTGAAAACTGTCCCCTTTTCCAAAGGTTATTAACTGTGAAGACGGTCCCCCCTTTATCCCAGGAATTACTGTGAAAACTATCCCCTTTTATCCTTAGGTATTACTGTGGAAGACGTTCCCTCCTTTATCCGACCATTACTGTGAAAACTGTCCCCCTTTATCAAAGTATTACTGTGAAGACTTGTCCCCCTTTATCCAGGAATTATGCTGTGATACTGTCCCCCTTTATCCAAGGTATTACTGTGAGACTGTCCCCTTTATCCAGGTATTACTGTGGAAGACTGTCCCCTTTATCCAGGGTTACTGTGACTGTCCCCTTTATCCAAGGTTTCCCCCTGTTAGACTGTCCCCTTTATCCAGTATTACTGGAAGGACGTCCCCGCCCCTTTATCCAAGAATTTACTGTGAAAACGTCCCCTTTTATCCAAAAGTAGGTACTGTGAAGACTGGTCCCCCTTTATCCAGGTAAATTACTGTGAAGAACTGTCCCCCTTTATCAAAAGTATTACTGTGAGACGGTCCCCTTTATCCCTTTTATCCAGTCCTTACTGTGAAGACTGTCCCCTTTACCAGGTATTCTGTGAAAAGACGTCCCCTTTATCCAATTTTTTTTATACGTGAAGACTGTCCCCTTTATCCAGGTATTACTGTGAAGACTGTCCCCTTTATCCAGTATTACTGTGAGACGTCCGGTTATCACCCCCTTTATAATTCGTGAAAATTTGATACTGTCCCCTTTATCCAGGTATTACTGAAAACTGTCCCCTTTATCCAGGTATTACTGTGACTATCCCCTTTATCCGTATTACTGTGAAGACGTCCCCTTTATCCAGGTATTACTAAGACTGTCCCCTTTATCCAAGTATTACTGAAGAAAACGGTCCCCCTTTATCCAGAATTCGTGAAACTGCCCTTTATCCCAATATTACTGTGAAGACGTCCCCCTTTTATCCAGGAATTACTGTGAAAACTGTCCCCTTTATCCAAGTATTACTGTGAAGACTGTCCCCTTTATCCAAGTATTAATGTGAAGACTGTCCCCTTTATCCAGGTATTACTGTAAGACTGTCCCCTTTATCCAGTATTACTACGTCCCCTTTATCCAGGTATTACTGTGAAGACTGTCCCCTTTATCCAGGTATTACTGTGAAGACTGTCCCCTTTATCCAGGTATTACTGTGAAGACTGTCCCCCTTTATCCAGGTATTACTGTGAAGACTGTCCCTTTATCCCAGGTATTACTGAAGACTATCCCTTTAATCTGGTATTACTGAAAGACGTCCCCTTTACCAGGTATTACTGTGAAGAACGTCCCCCTTTATCCAGGAATTTACTGTGAAAACTGCCCCTTTATCCAGGTAATTACTGTGAAGACTGTCCCCCTTTATCCAGGATTACTGTGACGGACTATCCCCTTTATCCAGTATTACTGTGAAGACTGCCCCCCTTTATCCAGGTATTACTGCCCGAAGACTGTCCCCCTTACCAAGTATTACTGAAGACGGTCCCCCTTTATCCAGGTATTACGTGAAAACTGTCCCCTTTATCAAAGTATTACGGTGTAAGACGGTCCCCCCTTTACCGGGAATTACTGTGAAACTCCCCTTTATCCAAGATTAACTGTGAAGATTCCCCTTTATCCAGGTATTACTGAATACTGTCCCCTTTATCAAGTATTACTGTGAAGACTGTCCCCTTTATCCAGGATTACGTGAGACTGTCCCCCTTTACCATGGGATACCTGTGAAGACTATCCCTTATCCAGGTATTATGTGAAGACTGTCCCCTTTATCCAAGTATTATTGTGAAGACTGTCCCTTTATCCAGGAATTACTGTGAAAAAAAAAAAAAAGACGGTCCCCCTTTATCCTGGAATTACTGTGAAAACTGTCCCCTTTATCCAGGTATTACTGTGAAGACGGTCCCCTTTATCCAGGAATTACTGTGAAGACGGTCCCCTTTATCCAGGAATTACTGTGAAAACTGTCCCCTTTATCCAAGTATTACTGTGAAAACTGTCCCCTTTATCCAAGTATTTATGAACGACCGTCCCTATACAGGTATTATGTGAAGACATCCCCTTTATCCAAGTATTACTGTGAAGACCGTCCCTTTTCTGTCCAGGTATACTGTGAAGTGTCTTTATCAAGTTACGTGAAGACCGTCCCTTCTATCCAGGTATTACTGTGAAGACTGTCCCTTTATCCAGGTATTACTGTGGTGACAGTCCTTTTATCCAGGTATTACTGTGAAGACTATCCCCTTTATCCAAGTATTACTGTGAAGACTGTCCCCTTTATCCAAGTATTACTGTGAAGACCGTCCCTTTTATCCAGGTATTACTGTGAAGACTGTCCCCTTTATCCAAGTCTTACTGTGAAGACCGTCCATTCTATCCAGGTATTACTGTGAAGACTGTCCCTTTATCCAGGCCCCATTATGTGGTGACAGTCCAGTATCCAGGTATTACTGTGAAGACTATCCCCTTTATCCAATATTACTGTGAAGATGTCCCCTTTATCCAGGTTACTGTGAAGACTATACCCCTGCTTTATCAGGTTACGTGGTGACGTCCTTTGATCCAGGTATTACTGTGAAGACTATCCCCTTTATCCAGGTATTACTGTGAAGACTATCCCCTTTATCCAGGTATTACTGTGAAGACTATCCCCTTTATCCAGGTATTATTGTGAAGACTGTCCCCTTTATCCAAGTCTTACTGTGAAGACCGTCCCTTCTATCCAGGTATTACTGTGAAGACTGTCCCTTTATCCAGGTATTACTGTGGTGACAGTCCTTTTATACAGGTATTGCTGTGAAGACTATCCCCTTTATCCAAGTATTACTGTGAAGACCGTCCCATTTATCCAGGTATGACTGTGAAGACTATCCCCTTTATCCAAGTATTACTGTGAAGACCGTCCCATTTATCCAGGTATTACTGTGAAGACTATCCCCTTTATACAGGTATTACTGTGGTGACAGTCCTTTTATCCAGGTATTACTGTGAAGACTATCCCCTTTATCCAGGTATTACTGTGAAGACTATCCCCTTTATCCAGGTATTACTGTGAAGACTATCCCCTTTATCCAGGTATTACTGTGAAGACCGTCCCTTTTATCCAGGTATTACTGTGAAGACTGTCCCTTTTATCAAGGTATTACGGTGCTACAACTAGTGAAGAAATTTGCATTTGAACGAATTGAAAAAAAAAAAAAAACGCCTTATATCTAGCACGTTGGCCTTGGCCAGAATGCACTTATTTTTTTTTTTCCTATATAATACAAACACCCCCCCTCAACCTTTATATGGAAAGCCGGGTATTTGGGTGGGTGAAAAATAATTGACTTCCTTCACCTATCAGGGGATCCCCCCTAGGATGCCGGGGGGATTCGCTCTCATGAGCGTCCCCCCAACCTACTCTACGTAATTTATGGAACTGTGAATTAAAATAACAGGGTTGCAACCCAATGTAACCAAGTCAAAGGCACAGAAGGCCTTAAATAGCCAGACTTTTTTTAGCCGCCTCCTGGACTGCAACTTAAACCTAACTTTGGGAACTTGACATTGAAAATTATTGGCTGGGAATCTACCCTTACCTAACCTAACCTAAACCTTAGGTATCAGGTCATAGCCTGGTAGACCACTAACACAAGCCTATGTTACCAGGTCCTTACTTAGCTAGTGCACGCTGCACTTTAATACCCTTCATTGAAGTATCATGGACCATTTAAAACATATCCTTGTATCACTTCCCCACCACCCAACCCAAAAAAGTTTACCCTTTTCAGGAACAGAACCTACAGATACAGGTTGCCATGGCAATGTTAGAATACCTCCTTGCAGCGGCGTAACTAGGAGTCTTTTAATCGGGGGGCACCTTGGGGCCACAGCTGAATATGGGGGCCACTGGGCATGCACAAATTATAATACTCATTCTTTTTTTTTAACCATGCGGAAAGATACTAAGTTTGTTTTAAAATATTTAAGCCTACTAATTTGTGAATGGCATTTTTATATAACAAACTTGCTCAAATATTTTTTCAGTACAAATTACGAACCTCTGACCACAATTGTTAAATCCAAATTAGATATTATAAGTACAATAATGGGTTGGGAATGAAATAAAACTACTTGGTATGTAAACAAAATACAATTAAGATAATCAAAATTAACACTTGTTTATTGTAAAAAAGAAAAAAATATGCTGGAATTATTCATTTAATATTTCTTTGATATGTTTAAACAGTGAGATCTAAAGAAATTAAGACATTTGATTGCTACAATTAACGACTCTAGTTGAAGTATATAAGATTCCATTACAATTGGTTTCTTGATTATTGAACCTAATCATTTAATTAATAGTATTAATAACATAATTTTGCAGATGTATTAATTTAGTACATTTCCATATCGATATTCTTTGCCCTGTCCTGGTGGATTCCAATCACCGATACACCGGATAATTTATGATCACACATAGAATTTCTGAGGTAGTTCTTTATATGTCTTAGTGAAGAGAGGCTTAGCTCACAAGATGTAGATGTTGGTGGTAATGCAAGAGCAATGATTAACATTTTGTACAAACCTGGAAATGCATGTTTAGAAGGAACAAAAAAAGCTGTCAAATCCACAATATTGGCAATTTTAACCCCATTAGCTTGTTCACGTTTTACTAATCGTTTTGCTTGTCGCAGCTCAACATCTAAGAATTCAGGATCAACATTATACTTAGCTCCCATTGTCTCCAACTGGTCCTGCTGTAAAAATTTAGGGGGGGGGGGGGTTATGGATCAAGAGATGATATTGAATGGAAAAGGGATTTGTTGGCATCATCAAATCTTGACTCAATTTCAGTTAGTAGCCTGTCCATTACTGGATAATAGTTTTTGTATCCTTCCTGTTCCACATGCTTACACACTTCTCTATGTCCAGCTGCTTCCAAGACAACAGCATCCTTTAGATGCCTCGGTAATTTATGTATTCTGTGCTTGGCAGGTGAAGAAACCTCAATATTGTGTGTCTGGAACATCGCAACTGCCTTCTCCCAAATGCTATGCCAAGCTTTTTCTGAGCGCTCTTTCTTTAATTACCTGCTGGATAGCATCAATCATTTGGGCAGCTGCTGACAGATCTAAAGACGGTGACTGAAGCATATCTGACACAAGCTTCGTTTTGTGTAAAATGTGGGTGAACATCACTAAGCATAATATATATGCAAAATTAATGTTTATTAATAAACTTCTTGCAACATGTGCACGCTAGCCTGTGTGGCACTGGGATGAAGAAATCTCTTCAAGGGTACTTATGACAGCAGGAAAGGTCTCAAGCAGAACCTTACATGATAAATACTGACAAGACCATCTTGTATCACTGAGCCTTTTCATAGATCTAATTTGCTTATTAGGAAACAATTCCTTTTGCTTTGCAAAATAAATTTCATGTGGCGAGTGTGAGGACATAAATGTACAAATCTCTTCTAGCAAACTAAAGAGTCAGCCTGTCGAACTGATCTGACACTGTCAACAATAATAAGACTCTGTCTGTGATTATAACAGTGAATGTAAACTACTTGTGGTGCTAACTCTTCACGCACCAGTTGCTGAACTCGATTCACTCCACTCACTACAGAAGCACCATCATATGTTTGCCTTACACAGTTTCTGGGATCAATTGAACACAATCTCGGAACCGTACACAAACTATCTTTAGGTGATTAGGCATTAAGGTTGTGAAGCCAAACAAAGTCCAAGAATTCTTCATGTATAGTGTTCTTGTACACATAGTGAACAACTACTAATAATTGCTCTTTCTTACTGATATCCCTGGACTCATCAATCATGACTGAAAAGTACGTATATGAACTCAGTTCTTCTGAAATTTCCTCCCGAATCATTTGGGTCAGTAGAGCAAAAGTTTCACTCTGAACTTTTGGGCTGGTGTATTTAACTCTATTCTTTCCTTTCAGTCGAGTTTTCACTATATCATCAATTTCACTTAACAACTCTAAGATCTCCAAGAAGTTACCCTTATTTGGACTATCCACATCTTTATGGCCCCTTTGCGCAATCTTTTGTCTTGCTGTCAGACAGAGGGCTCTACTAGCTATTGTTTGATATAGTGTTTGTTATCAATTATCGTTTTCTCATGGGCAGATGTAAGGGCAGCTGCCCAGATTCTATACGTTGTTTAAACTCTTTCCATGCACAGAAAGCTGCCATATGATAATCACTACGCTGATGTTGAGCAAACCCAGCCTCTTTTTCATTTGCTTTTTTCCATTGACGATATCCATCAGTTGTAAATGCAATTTCAGATGGAGGTTTATTAGGGGGAAGGAACATCCTGCAGCAGAACAATAAGCAGCATCTTGACTAACAGAATACTCAAGCCATTTGTGTGAATCATACCATGCTGAACTAAAGGCACGGTGCTTTTTCCCAAACCTTGTTGAAGGGAAAATTACCTGTGATAGTTAAGTTGGACTCTGTTCTTCCTTTACTTATGTCGTCAGGTCCTAGAACTGAATGTTTTTGTTCAGAGGCTTTTGGAATATATGATGTTCCTGGTGTCACTGATGCTGTAATACCTACATATGCTTCCCCTGTCACTGTCAACTGAATCAGTTTCACTGGCAGATTCAGCAGAATCTAACCATATGTCTTTTTCATAGTCTACAGTGCTTTGCGTGTCATCAGTGGTTTGACGTTTCCTACTTGAAAAAGAAGGTTCATTCGGATCATCGGCAGTTGACTGCCTTTGAAAGAAACTTTTTGTTTGCTTGCATGATATAAAACTGATGTTCGGGAAGGTGACTTGGACTAGGACAATATCTAGAAAGTAGAGAAAATGCTTAATAGAAGTTGCTTTATTGCATCAGAATAGTGATGAAATATAATCTTAACCGTACTTTTGCAAGTAGAAATGATTGCACTCTAGCTATGTCACAGGATCATTTGTAAAATCAGTTAAGTGTGATAGCACAAATAAAAGAATACATTATATATATATATATATATATATATATATATATATATATATATATATATATATATATATATATATATATAATGTATTCTTTTATTTGTGCTATCACACTTGGATCGCAAAAATACAGGTAATACATTGCTCATGGGAAATCTCTTTTGAAAACATAAATGTTGTAGTTAAACGCTAAATGTCTGTGCAGGATCTTGGTACCTACTGTGTCAATCTATAAAAAGTCGAAAGTATCTGCAAGGTCTCCAGTTAAACCCTTTGCCAAAATCTTGAGACATTAATAAAATTTTGAGCCATCTATACATCAATAAAATTGTGTTTAATCACAATAGATATTGAAGCACTTACCGACATTCTTGCTAAACTAAAACTACATAATATATATATATATTAGGGCTTGTGCCTTGTATGATAAGGCGCCCTATGAGGTAATGTTAGACTAGCGATAAACTTACGCTAAGTCGGTTGGTATTGCATTGGCCATCTTCAATGGAGTGTCTGGGGTTTTGTAGATCACTTACGAATCGGTATTTATCTTTACGACGATGTGTTAAACTCATGGTTCGGTGAGGTTCTTGTAGAAAACACAAGGTATAAAAATAGTATATTCTTCTGAAGTTTTACATGATGAAGATCAGGTATGATCGCACAAGTCTTCTATGACGATAGCTTGATCGCTTCTGCCAATGATGATGGCTAATCCTATTCCTCTACATGATAAAGCTTAGGTAAAGAGGTACAGGTCTTCTAATGACGATAGCTAACTCTGTTCTGCCTGTCTACCATCTCTGTTACAAGTTATGAAGGAACAGACAGTAGTTTCGACATATGAACATACTATCAGATGACATAGTTTCATACGAACACACAATCAAATGAGACACGCTACAGATCACGTAGGCCGTTTGAATAATAGGTCGGGGTAGTTGTCTCAAGCAGGGAGCTTGGACTAATGTTTATAAACAATTGAATGACTACAGGTGACGGCATGTTATCTTAGCCTACATACTTATTGTATACGTCATCTTTAGCGTCTCTAGTCTGATCACATTCCTGCAAGCAATCTGGTTGACCTCTTTAGTTTTAGACTTCTATATATATGGACTAACATTCCATATTTTTATTATGTAAACACTTACATTAGCTCGGTCAGCTACCAAAACCAACTACTGAATATTACCTCAAACTTGACTTGCATTTGACTTATAGGAGTGTGATACAGACACTATGTGAATATATATATATATAAGTAAATAAAAATTCATGGTGTACATGAATTGATTCAAGTAATAAAATATAAAACAATGATATTGGTAAATAATAGTGATCACGGATATATAATGATACAGTTTTTCACTTCATCTCATTAAGATACATATGCTACAGAAAATACTAATGTACTCTGACAATTGCATAGAATGAAGATTAACATGATAAAAATCATATTTTAACTGATAAAAAATTTCATATATGAACCTTGATAACATTATTAATGTTTATGCTGATTGATTCGTTGATTTTTATGCTAAATGTTATATATCTGATTAGTAATTCATATACTAACTCATAAATAACTGCAGATATTGGTAAGATAAAAGGTAACATATTGATTAGAGGCTACCTGATTTGTTTATACATATGTATATGGATTCATATAATTATGATTAATATATGTGCACTTTAAATAGATTCCTATTGCGTACACGCAAAGATATATTTAGATTCTGTTATTTATGATCATTTATAAGAAGAGATATTGCGTACACGCAAAGATATATTTCAACTCTGTTATTTATGATCAATTATATATAGGATACATGATACTTTATATATATATGGATACATGACCGAGGTTATACTACTTCACTTTTAACTAGCTTTCGAACAACTTTTCGTCCATTACACAGTTCCAGAACAACCACCTTTAGCCAATTGAAACGGCCTTTTTCAATGGTTAAAACAAGGGGAAAATTTGTCCTGGGCGGGTCCAACGTTCTATTTTTGCGCTCATACTTATTCTCTGCATCCTAAGCTACACGATTCCGTTCGCGATGAATAGATCATCCCAGCACGAGTCCTTCGCCAGCAAAGTAGAGTTGAATATCCTTCGGGTCGTAATTGTCGGAAGTATGTCCCTTTTTGTAGTCGAATTCCGACACAGCCGCTGGAGCATTCCGCATTAAAACGAGATTAACGACGAGATACGGTGTCGGTCGAAGAAGTCCATGAAATTCCTTTCACATTGTAGGCGGTTGTTACTTGACTGTAGTCGTCCGCTGCGACGAACGATTTTTTGAAGTTGCGATGTGAAACCTCTCGTACTGCAGGATACTGTAACCAGTTCCATTAATCAGCCTTGCAAGTGAAATTATACTTGTCACAAGGGCAAAGTAAATTCAGACGACATCCAAATACAGGGGAGGGGAGAGAGCCATTTAGACCAGACTTAACCCACATGAATTCGCTGATATTTTGGAATTCAAAAAGAGTCCGCTGTACAAACTTTTTTATCCATGGCATTAACAATGAGTGAACCTATCCAGGTCTATGATGACTTGTAAAAATATCCATAATTATAAAAAATAAATAGATATCATTACGATTCTCAAAGAAAATTCGATATACTGGTAGTAAGTTACTAGACAAAGAAGTGGAAAACGGAGCTAATTGTAAGATTGCCAGGCAACATAAGAGTCAAGAGAAGATTAATCATGATTCTATGTGCCCTAACAAAAGTTTCATATTCAATTTTCTCGTGCGCATCCTCTGAGGTTAACTTTTAAAACATTATTAATAGGTAGGAGATGCAACGAAAAACCCACTATGTAACTAATTTCTATATAAACTTTGGGTTTTTCAAGAAATGTGACATTTTCCCATGAATGTTTTACTGGAATTGTAATAGGCTAATGTTTGCAAGTAAATATTTCATATAAACATATCTTGATACTTCTGAATGTCTATGAGGTTCAGAAAAAAAAAAATTAATTCATTTTGTTGTTATAGAAATTCTATTTGCTTATAATTGTTCATTAATCTTAAAATGATTACAAGTCCTTAACTAATTGCATTACACACACGGATAAGAATATGTTATGTGGCCTGTCATGTGACCTATGAACCACATGTGAAGTTCATGAACTAAGCATTCCTTTCTCCAGTCAATCTGCTTTTGCAAGCAGAGACGACACACAGATGAAGCCTGTGTAAGCAGATTATTGAGGTTAAAAGGAACAAATGCTGATACGGCAATGATGACGTCGTCACTTGGCAGGAGATTGCTCTCAGCCAGCTAAGAGTTACGTTACTTGCTGTAAGAGATACGACTTTAGTATTTTCAAATGATATTTTAGTGTTTTTAATTCTCCACCCGCATGAGAAGAATGTCTGGAAAAAAAAAACAACAGTACCAAAATTGAACAATATATTAGTTTCATGTTGGCATTATGTTAAATAAATATTCCTTATTCAAACTATATGAAAAAGGTTTGCCATACAAATTCTATATATATTATTAGCCCTGTATAAGATTCATATAGGATTATTCCATAGATAACATTTTCACTTCTAGACTTCCTGACTTTAAAATCTCTTTTATTTTATTTTATTTATTTTATTTATTATTAGTTTATTTATTTATTTATTTATTTAATTTTTTTTTTCATTGACTACGAATATAAATCACCGGGACAGACAATATGTCAGTAGATTTTGGATATGTGTTTTGAACTTTTAGCTTATTTGTCATTACTAAAGCGTTAAGTTAGAGTTCAAATCTTTACGCATATATATTTGGATATTTAATTATCTATGGTTACGTTTGCTTATTGATTTTATCGTGATTCCTTTTTTTATTATAATTTGTAACCCTTCCGACTTCTTACGGAGTGTATTATATTGAACCACTTGTATCCATATTTATCTTATTTTTTTTATATTTATTTATTTATATATTTTATTATATATATTTGATAAATTAATGGTTGGCTTGAATATGAAAAGTGTTCTCTAGCGGCGTACCGTATAAGGCTACTTGCGGCATCAATTCTATAGATACAAGATATAAATGATAAAGGTATTTAAAACCGCGAGAACCGCTATAATCCAGTCCGGATCCAACATCACGAGTTGTAACTCGTAAGACATTGACACTTCCTATTTAATTATCCGTTATTCTACCAAACCGATTGACTCTGGGCGATAAAATATATTATTGGTTTTCTTAATGGAAAGGAATTCACACCACGTGTTATGGAGATTATTATTGATTTACACCACCCGAGTCAGATTATCATGTGTTGAATTCCATGTTTACTGATTTAGCACTCATAAATATTCCTAACGCACTCATTGCGGTGTTTGTTTTTTAGTGCGTATTAATTCTATATAACGTGTCAAGGAAACCTATTGATACACTAAGAAAAGTGTTTTATTTTAATTCCCTCTGTCAGACTCGTAATTCTGTTAATAATTCTACGTATATTCTTTCAAGGATTGATTTGGCACAGGATAGGCTCCTAAACTGACAGGTGTCTTAGTGTATCCCTTGTTTTCATGACACGTGTTACAATTAGTTATGTGCTTTTTATATCTGTAAGCATTGTAGGCCAGTAAAATAGTGATTTGGCTTTCTGTGACATAGTAGGGAACCCTGGATGGACGGAGGAATGCAAACCAGTTATGACGATTGGTATGAAAAAGATTATTACTACTACCTGGTCATTAGTCATCTGCTGTGTTCTTCGGGTTTTCCTCGTCACAGACCTACATATAATACTACATTTGATTACATTTCTGATACACATACCTTAAGTATACTTTTGCTTTAGGGATTCTGCTCGAAGTGTGTATTGTTTTTGCTTAGCCACTGACCCTGTTTCCGTTTCGAAGTGTTTATTGTTTGGTGTTTATTGCTGCTGACTCTGTTTCCGTTCGAAGTGTTTATTGTTTGGGTTATGTCTGTTGACTCTTGCTTTGTTCAGTTTGTAACAGTTCTGCACTCCGACCCAGATATTCAATGCTCGCGATCTCTTGGGTTAAGGAATTTTCTTGTTTAGATACGGTTTTAACAATAGGCACGGATGTTTCTATATCTTTTAGTCTAATTAATGGTTCTTTGCAGTATGGTGCGGGATTGCGGGATAATGCGTCAGCTATGATATTTGCTTTCCCAGGTAGATATCTTATCTTGGCTCCAATAAACTGAATGATCATTTGTCACCGAGTTCCTTTTGGACTGTGATTAAAGCCTTTGAAAAACTCGGTAAAGGACTCATGTTCAGTAAGGACTTTATCAGGATAGCCATAGATTATGAACTTAAAATGTACGAGTGTTAAAGATACCTAGCCCTTCCTTGCCTATTACTGCATATTTACTTTCAGAGGGCTTTAGTTTACGTGAATAAAAAGCTATAGGGAAGAACTGTTTATCATATTACTGAAGTAGTATCCCTCTTATCCCCTTGGTCTGAGGCGTCTGTTGCAATAAAAAAAAAAAAAAAAAAAATTCCTTATTTAAATCAGGGATTTTTAAGTTAGGTAAGCTGCATTTTCCGCTTTTAAGATATCGAACGCCTGTTGATGCTTTTCAGACCATAATAAATCTACGCTCTTCTTCGTAAGATCTGTTAAAGGAGCTGTCATCATTGAAGAGTTACATATTTACATACGATTGTAATACCCACTACAGCGCAAAAGTGCTGTATCCCCCTTTTACGTTAATAAGTACCGGAAAGTTATGAATAGCCGACACCTTACCATGGACTACTTTTAAGACCTTGACCAGACACATAAAACCTAGATAAACATGTTCGGTTTTAAAAAACTCACATTTAGATATTTTACTCTGAGATTATTTGTCTTTGTCTCTGTAGCACTAGCTCTACTTTATGTGAATGTACTTCTAAGGTATTAGAAAAGATTACAAGATCATCCATATAGGCATGTAGGGTATCCCCTAAAAATCTCCAAACACTATATTGTAATTGGGGTGCAACGTAAGCCGGAGGCATACGTAATGTCCCCTGAGTGTGCTGAAAACGGTGTATGAGGTACAATCACTTAGGTAATGGTATCTGGTAAAAGCATTTAAGTAAGTCCAAGTTGGTGAAAAAAATTTATTCTAACCTAACAGAGATAAGATGTCGTCGGTACATAGCACTGGAAACTATCGGGAGTCGTTTCCTTGTTTAAGCGACAGAATCTACGCAGATACGCGAAATCCGATCTTTTATGGCATGACATTTGAGGGAAAAATTATATGGGCTTATTTGATTTCCTAATGACTCCTATTACTAACATTTTTCAACTTCGTCATTTATCTCTATTTTGAAATTTCATTGAGAGTCTATGCGAAGGTACGTATATAGCTTTATGTTTGTCCTTAGACCGTATTTTGTTTTCAATGACATCCGTTTTTCTCCCAGAGATCACTCGCTAGTGGAGAAACTTCCTGGTATTCAGGTAGAAGATAAAAAAATTCTGCTGAATCACCTCTGCTTGAATGACTTTACGGATATTACTTTAGATAGATTATCAGAGAGATTCATCCACGACTGGTTGGGCGTGATTAAAAATTAGCAACAATAAAAAATGCGATATTTATAACTTCCGTATCCACGATATGTATACTTTTAGGGCTTTGTTCGCGGAAATCGTTATATTTCAGAGTGTCGGGAAGGATTAAAATTTCATTTCCCAGCAAAGTCTTTTTACACGCACTAAGACATTCGAGGGTGCATGTTTCTCGAAATTTTTGCGTGCAAAGTGCGACTGTGGTTGTGGGAGAATTCTGTTGGGTCATTTGAACAATGTTACGATTTATGAGACAAATGTATAGTTCCTTTATATAAGTTATTATTTGATTAACTGTCCTCATTTTTGTTCAAACGGATTTTAAATATGTTTTGAAGGTTTATAGGATTTTCCTTTGATAAACACGCCTTATTTTGCAGGATGTAAGATAATATTTTGTATACCCCTAGATGGATCTTACAATTACACTACATACAGATCAACGTTTTTTATAACTATAGAGGTATCTGTAAACGCTCGCTTATCCGGACTTCTCATTAGGGAAGTTCGAACAACAGACGGTGAGTCCGTAAATACAGGATAATACGTGAAATAAATCAAGATATTCTAATTTTTTACGGCGCGTACAGTCGGGCTTAATCCTACCAGATTTATTATATACTTAATGTATTAAAATTACTATGTATTAAAATTACTTAACCTGCTCTGATTACTTTGATACTGTCGTGTGATGCATTGGAAAAATCCTTTTTTAGTTTTCAAAAGATATCGGTATGTTATGAACCAACATTCCGCTTTTCCCCACTCTGCTAGAGTCGCTTATTGTGTGGAATTTGCTTCGCTTTGAAAACTCGGCAGATTTAACTAACCTTGACCGCTTGACTAGGTGACACAGTCACCGAGTTTGCTTGTTTGATTCTGAACGGGCTACTGTTTCTATTTCTTTTTGTAATAATTAGGATCCTTCTCTTTATTACCATCGGCAACGTATTGTGTGTTTTTAGCATTATGTTGCTGGTTACGTATAAAGCAATGAATGACGAACTATTAGGAACTGAGCGATTACTAATAAGACAAGTTATCACTACTGCATACAATATTAACTGTTTGTACTTCATTCTTTGCTAAAATTTGAAATAGTGAGGGATCCTGGTCAGCGCATTTAGCCTGATGAAAGTTTTTTACAGACATGTTATTCCTTGCAATCCAGCCATATTTTTAAAGTTGAGTTGAGTCATTGAGGTTCGATATTTTATATAACTCAAAAAACTCAAGGCTAAAACTGCGATCGGGACTTTGCAAAGGAGCATTTATTGTCATGACCCGAAATAGTGTTACCTCTAATTTATATAGATTTTTGTACGGGTGTTCCACTTGTTTTTTTGTGTGTTTTTCTAATCACTACGGTGCTTAACGACCCTATCCATGCATCTGTATAAATACAGACGTCCACTGCGTAAACGCATATTCACTGTTTAATATGATTTGTTACGTAAGGGATTAATAATCACCCAAAATGATAAAATTAACATAGTATATGATTATGATATTTCAGTAGAACTTCTGGAAACAGACACTCAAAGATAAAAACTCGCAGTAGCGAAATCTCAATGATATAGATAATTTCTGTAAAAAAGTAAGATTAAGAATGTCTCGTAACTTCAGCCACAGGAATAACGAAATTCGACCTGCAAAGGAAACACTCAAAGTTACTCCAAATGAATAAAAATTGTACTTAGCTTGCTTTTGTGGGAAGTCACGGTGTTCCGATAACGACACACGGCCTTGTGCCTCCTTCTCTATTTAGCTGACGACCTGGTTTGGCTTCAGTTTCCCCTGTGCGCGTTGTTTCGATGATTCGAGCCCTTGAAAATCCGATGCTGCCAGACGCGTTCGGTTTGTTTCTTGCAGTGCCGGAAACGCTCACTAACGATGTTTTCTTGAATGATTCTAATGAGACGAAGCTTCCGTTGCCGTAGGAAAAGGACACGTCGTTTTGTTTCTTGAAGTTATTCACTAACGATGATACTAAGTTGCTTGACGAATCTTGTTGTTTTCTGAAGTCGCTCACTAATGATGATACTAGGTTGCTTGAAGAATCTGCTGCTTTCGTCGTCGTTGACTTCATGATTTATTATTCTGTTTTTTCTTCGTAGGGACGTTGTAGCGTTCTTCTGGTCCGCTGGCCACCAAATATTAGGGCTTGTGCCTTGTATGATAAGGCGCCCTATGAGGTAATGTTAGACTATCGATAAACTTACGCTAAGTCGGTTGGTATTGCACTTCCATCTTCAATGGAGTGTCTGGGGTTTTGTAGATCACTTACGAAGTCGGTATTATCTTTACGACGATGTGTTAAACTCATGGTTCGGTGAGGTTCTTGTAGAAAACACAAGGTATAAAAATAGTATATTCTTCTGAAGTTTTACATGATGAAGATCAGGTATGATCGCACAAGTCTTCTATGACGATAGCTTGATCGCTTCTGCCAAGATGATGGCTAATCCTATCCTCTACATGATAAAGCTTAGGTAAAGAGGTACAGGTCTTCTAATGACGATAGCTAACTCTGTTCTGCCTGTCTACCATCTCTGTCAAGTTATGAAGGAACAGACGTAGTTCGAACAATATGAACATACTATCAGATGACATAGTTTTTCATACGAACACACAATCAAATGAGACACGCTACAGATCACGTAGGCCGTTTGAATAATAGGTCGGGGTAGTTGTCTCAAGCAGGGAGCTTGGACTAATGTAATATAAACAATTGAATGACTACAGGTGACGGCATGTTATCTTAGCCTACATACTTATTGTATACGTCATCTTTAGCGTCTCTAGTCTGATCACATTCCTGCAAGCAATCTGGTTGACCTCTTTAGTTTTAGACTTTTATATATATGGACTAACATTCCATATTTTTATTATGTAAACACTTACATATATATATATATATATATATATATATATATATATATATATATATATATATATATATTATGTAGTTTTTAGTTTAGCAAGAATGTCGGTAAGTGCTTCAATATCTATTGTGATTAAACACAATTTTATTGATGTATAGATGGCTAACATTTTATTAATGTCTCAAGATTTTGGCAAGGGTTTAACTGGAGACCTTGCAGATACTTTCGACTTTTTATAGATTGACACAGTAGGTACCAAGATCCTGCACAGACATTTAGCGTTTAACTACAACATTTATGTTTTCAAAAGAGATTTCCCATGAGCAATGTATTACCTGTATTTTTGCGATCCAAATCCTAACTCTCACATAGATTTACATAGACTTTCATTCATTTATTAGGAGATATTAACTAGATTAACAAGAAAACTTTAAATAATAAAGCGATCATTGGGAATGTTTATTGCGGGTTGAAAAATCGACGAATATTTCCAATTCTTGATTTGGTAACCTGATTATTAGCAGGCAGGCAGTTTGGCAATGTTATTAAAAGAGGCCTTGAAGAACAGAATATATGGACAAAGGTAAATGTAACTGGAGAAAAAAGTTTAAAAGTTTTTTTTTCTGCCAATGAGAGGTTTTTAAAGGGAAGTTTGATATCACTGATTCAGCAACTACAAGTTTAATGTTAATCTCGGGAGCAAAGTTTTTTTTTCTTTTAGCAATAGACAACTGTTTTAATAAAGAACTATTAAAAGTAAAGGAAGCAAAAAGCATGTCAACTGCATTAAATAAAATCAACACAAGACAATGGGACAGTAATAAAATTAACCTTCAATGCACTTCGAAAAAAAAAATTATAGAATGAGGCAAGAAAAGAAAAGTTAAGATATTGATCATACAAAGAAAAACGGTTTTTTACATATGACAATCTGGGAGAAGATTCTTTCCACATCTATCGGTTCATTCGAAGATATTGTTGCTATTGCTGTAAACTATTTATAAGACGTGAAAATATTGCTAAAAAATACTACCCATGCGACGGTGATACGAGTGAAATACTGTCTTGTGAGATGTAAATGAAAAAGGTCTATACGTTCAATGAAAGAGCAAACATTTGAATAACAGAGATGGGCCGTTCCATAGGTTACGCTTCTCCCGGGTAATAACACAACCAAACTGTCATTCAATTCTAGTACTCTGGCTAATTCCTACAAGAAAAAACACTTGAATCAAGTGCATTATCCCGAAGAAATGTGCAGCAGGGGCTCTCTAATTTGACTACTGTGAAAATATGTAATGAATTTTTGTAAGTTACAAATACGTAGTAGGTTAGGTTACTTGAACTAAAGAGGGCGTTGGCTATGTGGGACAGTCTGTCTACGTTATGCTACTCGTAGCGTAGTTATTAATGTATCATTAATAGGTATTCTATGACACTTTCATTTCCATTTGTCACCAAATTTAGCATCAGAAATGGTCGAGTAAGCCAAAGATTAGGAGCAGGTGAAAGGCTTAATAGGCCTAAGTATTGTATTTAGCCTACATGAAAGATTTATTGCTAAATTTATTAATTGTCTTTATAAGTGAGAGGCTACGACTCTTCAATGGGGGCAAAATGTCCAAACGCCTTAGGTTAGAGTAGGATGGGGCAATATGAGGGTATTTCTATATGAGCATTCTGCGGCACTACACGACGGTACCAACAGGTGCTAGCCTATGTACCGATGTGTAGTGTTCAAAGGTAAATAACAGTTAAGTTACCAAATAAATATTACTTTAAATTCTCGTTCAGGAGGTAAAACTGCATAATAAAACCGCAACTTCCATAGTCTAGGTCGCCGTGTTATAGTTATATAGATATAGAAGTTAGGATAGGGCAATATAGTAAGTTAGAATAGGCTACATTCTATGGCTGGGTATGTGGTGTTTTGATGATGCTAACACATATACAGTACTTAGGTTATGTACAATACTAGTCAGATGGGTACAATCTTCACCTTAATTTTCTTAAAAACATTTCATCTGAAAATAACTGGGCTGTACAGGTATATTTACCCTTTCTATCAGTTGTAAATAGTGAAATACATTCAATTAGTATAACCTAATTTATAATCTAACTTTCAAACTGTATGTCAATTTACGAAGAGGACTGTATTACAGTTCACTTCAAATAATAGCTAAAACTATTCTACATAAGTAGTGTTAAATACTGTATACAGTATTTATACTTATTTATATAAATGAAATACATGTACTACACATACTTTATTTTAGTCATAAATATTGCATATTCATCCAAAAATAACTATCTATTTGATGAAATACTGTCTTGGTTATTATTCTAACGTTCCAGATATGACACTGATGATAGTTCCATGAGATCAAAATGTCAAGCTTTGTTGCAACAATTTTTGTGCCAAAACAACTTGAGATTCGTAGACCTGGACCACTTTATGGCAGATTTATCAGATCTTCAGGTAAGGTATACAAAATTCAAGTGTTTAGAACAACAAGTTTTTCGGGCCCTTGGAATATTCCTTCTGTGATGAAATAGAAATCCTGAACAAATTGGAATAAAAACCGTAGAAATCCTGAACAAATTTGGAATAAAAATGTTATTACATATATGGATGCAAAAAGTGTGGGAGAATTAGTCAAGACAGCTGGTAAAAACAATGGAAAAGATGGTGCTGTAAAGTCTACTGGTTTTCAAGATCACTAACCATATTGCGTCCACAGTGATGAAAACACAAATTTGGCCTTTTTTTCATGGTACAGGCAGTCCGTGGGTTACGACGGGGGTTCCGTTCTTGAGACGCATTGTAAGCCGAAAATTGTCGTAAGCCGGAACATCTTCAAAAATCCTAAGAAAACCTTACTTTTAATGCTTTGGGAGCATTAAAAACTATGTAAACTGCATTCTTATTGCATTTTTCATCAAAAAACCTTCAAATGTTGATTATTTTGCATTTTTGGTGTCATATTTCTTCTGCCAGATAAGCGTTGTAGGCGTCGTAACCCTGGAAATAATTTCTGATGAATATAATTGAAAAGCGCCTTAACCTCGGAACATCGTAAGCTGAACCCGTCGTAACCTGGGGACTGCCTGTATGAGTAAAATGTCGCAGCACTGTTGTCCAGAGAGCTATGACAACAGCATGGTTTCCTCGTGGATGTACAGAAACTACCGAGACTGCCTCTGGGGCTGCCACCTCACAGAAGCTTGTAGTTGTCAGCCAGGTATCCTTATCATAAGAATGAGGTATCTCACCATGTTAAAGGATCTCTGTGCTTGGCTACAAGGAAGTTTCAAGCAAGCACTATGTCCCTAAGAATTGAGGCAACTGATCATTCAGAAACTACTACAGTTTACTTATTATTGAAACCAGGATACAGAGTGAGAAGGGTATGTGAGTACCTTTTAAGTAAGAGATACCAAGGACCAGAGCCTTGTAAGAAATCAATTCTTATGTAATTCTCAAAACAACTGCTGTGCATATAAGGAAGATGTCATCTTAGGCCTGGTAGGGGATCTACAGAGGAACCTTAAGTAGTATATGATATTATGCAGGCCTAGATGCAAGTCTCTTCAAATCAATCATTGTATGCATAACATGTTTAGTAATGCCATATAAGTAAAAGATAAGTAAAGGACTTTATCTTTTCTATTTCAGTCCAAGAGTAAAGTATCGTTTACTCTTAGTTAAAGAAAGACTCGTAATTACATTGCTTCATTATAAACTACCTTAACCTTCTTTCTCTCTCTGTGAGCATACTGAATTATTAAGTACTGTTCCTCATTCTAGAGTCAGTATGAAAATTATTACTCTTTAGACCGAGGTGAGGCCATTGGATACATAAAATTTTTCAAATTCTTATCTTCAGTAAGGAAAAGCCTCTTTATAATAATTCTGTAATTGTCATTCCTACAAGATCACCACTTTATATTGGGCTGGACAGGTAAGATGGATGAATTCAACCCATTGCAGGAGGTCTCACCTACAGTAGATTCTACTGAACTATTTAATATACGTATAGTATATTGGAATTATGCTCTCAGGCTTAATATTTTTTGGCATTATGGCATAAATGAAGTTAGAAATTTGTATTTATGAAACACTGATAGTCAAGGAAATGTTATACATACTATGTATATTTAATTGGAATAAGTTACTGTCCATGCTTTCTGTCAAAATCTAGAATGAATAATGCACAATAATGACATTTTGTACATGAACTTTCCTGTCAGATATATACTTAGCTTACGTCTCTGACGTCACGACAGAATTCAAAACTCGCGGCAAACGCGACAGGTAGGTCAGGTGATCTGCCCTACCCGCCGCTGGGTGGCGGGTGTATGAACCAATCCCCCTTTCCAGTCATATTTTCTCTGTCGCCGGTGTCGACTACACCTGTTGTCGGTACCTCTCGATATTGGATTCTTACTCGTTTTTGCCCTGGATTGTTTCATCGGACTTTTGGTGATGTACCTGCTCTTTGGCTTGGCATTCGCGATTTGTGGACCATTTTTTTATTATTCTTTAGATTGTTCTTGGGATTTCATTATGTCTGATTTAGAAATTAAGATATCAGCTATGTTCAGAGTTTGTTCTGTTAGCGATTGTAAAGTGAGGCTACCGAAAGCTGCGGTAGACCCTCACACAGTATGCATGAAGTGTAGGGGGAATGACTGCTCATTTATTAACCCTTGTAGAGAATGTGGTAAATTGAATGAAGAAGAATGGAAGGCGCTTTCTTCTTATTTAAGAAAGCTTGAAAAAGACAAGGTTAGGAAAGCTTCATCTAGGAGTTCTAGTAGGTCTCACGCTAGCGAGTTTGAAGTTGATAACCCTGTTGTAGACGTAGCTCCTTTACCAGTTTCAGCCCCTGCTCCCTACATCGAACCCGAAGATGCGCCTTCGGAAGTGGGCACTATGAGAGCCACTATTCGCAGCATGGAGTTGAAGATTAAAGCGCTAGAAGGTAAGAGTGATAGTGATATGTGCAGTGATCCCAGTGCAGTGGAGGGTGTGTCTGATCGGCTCCCTAATGCTTCTAGGCCTAGACCTCTTCCAGACTCCCAGACCCAGTGGAGGAGGAAAGTCGAAACCCGCAGGAAGGTTAGGGAGAACCCCCACCGGTCAGGCGTCCCCTCGGTAGCGCCTGATGTTCGCTCCCAGGCTACCTTGGATAGCGCCAAGAGAGAAGTCTTACGGCAATGCTTCTCGTCTTTGCCTTCTCCTTCGCCTAAGCGTGGTTGGAGCTCCTCGGAAGCTTCTCGGCCGTCGAAGAGAGCCTGGCAGGCTTCTTCCGCTCTTCCCTCCAGCCCTGAAGTTTTTTCGGAAGATCTTGGATTAGAAGTGAAGAAACCGAGGATTTCGTTGGAGTTTCGTTCTCCTAGTAAGGATCGAGCTGCTTCTCCCGTTAAGGACTTTGGGAAATCTCCTGCGCGTATTTTGGCTAGTCTGCAGGCGCAGATTACGGCTCTGGCTGACTCCTTGATTGTGACTTCTCGTCGTAGGAAGGACGTATCGCTCCCGGTAAAGAAGTCCAGGCGCTCTTCTCCAGGTTTACGCTATTCGTCAGTAACCGCCCTCTCTCCAGGATTGGATCGTAGTACGAGGCGCTCTTCAACGGACAGGCGCTCTCCTGCGGGCATCGTTTCTCCGTCGGACGAGGGGCTGGCTTCCCGTAGACGATCCTCCCCCAACAGGCGCTAGTCTCAAGACAGGATCTCTCCCTTTGGCAGGCGCCAGGAGCCTGGTAGGCGTTCTTCTCCTGGTAGCCGCTCACCTTCAGGCTTCTGCTCTCCTGTAACCAGGCGCCCTTCGACAGACAGGCGCTGTTCGCCTAGCAGGCGCTCTTCTCCTGTCAACCGCCCTTTGCTTAGCAGGCGCCAAGAGCCTGGTAGACGCGCTTCTCCTGCCAGACGCTCTTCTCCTGAATTTCACTCTCCTCAAGTTAGGCGCCGGGAGCCTGTCAGACGCCTCTCACCTTGTAGGCGCTCGTCGCCAGAGATTCGCTCTCCTCACAGCAGGCGCCAAGAGCCTGTCAGGCGCTTCTCGCATGGCAGGCGCTCTTCGCCAGGCAGCCGCTCTCCTTTAGACAGGCGCCATGAGCCTGATAGACACATTTCGCCTAGTAGGCGCTCTTCGCCAGATTTTTGCCCTGCGTTCGTTAGGCGCCAAGAGCCTAGGGAACGCCCTCATCCTGACAAGAAGGATTTTGCAGGCAGACTTTCAACGGAAATTATGACTTCCCCTGTTAGATGTCAGACGTCTTACAGATGTTCTTCCAAAGATGGACACTGCTGAGGACAAGACTGCCTATACTCGTAAGGATCGTGAAGGATCTTCGGCTGAAGAAGAACAGGATCCCTTGGAAGAAGAAATCCCTAAAGATTCCTCTGTTTCCTCATACAAGCGGTTAACGGACCTGTTGCTTCAGGAATTCGGAGACGCCCTTTCTCCTGTCACCCCTCCTTCGCCTCTCTCGCTATTTTCGACCTCAAAAACTTCGAAGGTTTCATCCTGTGTCAGGATGAAGCCTGCAATCTCTATGAAGAAGGCGCTTAGAGGTTTTGGCGAGTGGCTTCTTTCAAAGGAAGAGAAAGGGAAGACGGTGTTCTCTTTCCCTCCTTCTAAGCTTACTGGAAAGCTAGGGTTCTGGTATGAATCTGGAGAACCCTTGGGCCTCGTTCTTCCCTCATCGGCAGACTCGGACTTCTCTTCACTGGTGGATTCCTCTCGACGCTCTGCCCTCATGTCTGCTAAGACGACATGGGGGATGAATGAGCTTGACCACCTGTTGAAGGGAATGTTCCGAGTCTTGGAAGTATTCAACTTCCTAGACTGGTCTTTGGGCGTGTTGGCCAAAAAGACGCAGACCCCGGATTCCCTTTCACCTGAGGATCTTAACAGTGTTCTCACATGTATGGACAAGGCAGTGAGAGATGGATCAAGCGAAGTCGCTTCCCTTTTCGGAGCGGGAGTAATTAAGAAAAGATCTGTATACTGTTCGTTCCTGACGAAATCAGTATCTCGTGCTCAGAGAGCCTCTCTCCTTTATTCTCAGCTCTCTCCTCAACTCTTCCCTAAGAAGATCATTCAAGATGTTTCTAGTGCTCTTTCAGCGAAGGCTACTCAGGACATGCTAGCCCAGTCTACCAGGAAGCCTCGCACTTCTTTCCAGGCTAAGACCAAGAAAGAGACTCCCGTTAGGCAGGAGCCCTTTCGAGGAGTCCCTCCTGCCAGAGCTTCTTCCTCTAGAGGATCTAGACCCGCTAAACGAGGGAAGACCTTCTCTAGATCCATCAGAGGGAAGAAGTAGTGTTCAAGTTCTCCAGACATCAGTGGGTGCCAGACTACTGAAGTTTGCCGATGTCTGGGCCCAGAAAGGGGCGGACAACTGGTCACTCTCGATTGTCCGCAAAGGCTACCTCATTCCCTTCATATCAAGACCTTTGTTGACGACGACTCCGAGGGAGTTGGTAGCCAAGTACAAGGACCCCATCATGAATCAAGCCCTTTCTCTAGCAGTAGATCTTATGCTGGAGAAGGAGGCGATAGAACTAGTGAAAGATCCTCATTCTGCGGGTTTTTACAACAGACTGTTCCTAGTTCCCAAGAGCTCAGGAGGATGGAGACTGGTTCTGGATGTAAGCGCCCTGAATGTCTTCGTAGAAAAGAGGAAGTTTCGCCATGGAGACGACTTTCTTCAGTGTTTGGCGGCTCTTCGTCCAGGGGACTGGATGGTGTCCCTAGATCTTCAGGACGCTTACTTCCATGTGCCTATCCATCCTTCTTCACGGAAGTTTCTCAGATTCATGATGGGAGGGAAGATCTATCAATTCAGGGCATTGTGCTTCGGCCTCTCGACAGCCCCTCAAGTTTTCACGGGTTTAATGAAGAATGTAGCGCAGTGGCTACATTTTGAGGGAGTTAGGCTGTCGCTCTATCTCGACGATTGGCTGATCAGAGCAAGCTCACAAGAACGATGTCTGGAGGACCTACAGAAGACACTTACTTTGGCAAGTTTGCTGGGACTTCTGGTGAACTTCCAGAAGTCACAGTTAATCCCCAGTCAAGAGCGGATATATCTGGGGATTCGGATGGTTTCTCCGGATTTTCAGGCATATCCGTCACCAGAGAGGATTGCTCGTTGCCGCGAGAAACTAACGACCTCCCTAGAGAAAGATGCATGCACAGCGAGGGAATGGATGAGTCTGTTGGGGACACTCTCCTCGCTGGAGCAATTCGCTTCTCTAGGAAGGTTGCATCTCAGACCTCTCCAATTCTTCCTGTACCAGAATTGGAGGCGTCTCTCGCAAGATTTGGAGTTCTCCTTCAAGATAACAAAAGGAATCAAGAAGGACCTTCTGTGGTGGGCAGACCCTCTCCGATTTGCAGAAGGTCTGTCTCTACACATGCCGAACCCGAACCAGATTTTGTTTTCCGACGCGTCGGAGACGGGTTGGGGTGTGACCCTAGGGTCAAGAGAAGTGTCAGGCACCTGGGAGGGGAAACAGGTGTCCTGGCACATCAACAACAAAGAGTTGATGGCAGTGTGGTTGGCGTTAAAAGCCTTCGAGCCCCACGTCCAAAATGCTATAGTTCAGGTCAACTCGGACAACACCACAGCTTTGGCTTACATAAGAAAGCAGGGGGGGACACACTCTTCCCTCCCGTACGAAACAGCAAAGGACCTGCTGTTGTGGTCTCAGGCAAGGAAGATCGTTCTCCTCACCAGGTTCGTACAGGGAGAAAGGAATGTCAGGGCCGACCTCCTCAGCAGGAAGAATCAAGTGCTCCCTTCGGAGTGGACTCTGCACTCAGAAGTTTGCCAAGACCTGTGGAGGTAATGGGGGCAGACCTCATATCGACCTATTTGCGACAGCAAAGAACGCGAGGATAGAGCTCTACTGCTCCCCGATCTCAGACCCAGGAGCAGTGTCAGTGGATGCTTTCCTTCTAGACTGGAGAGGTCTGGACGTCTATGCCTTTCCTCCATTCAAGATTCTGGGTCAAACCCTCAGGAAGTTTGCGGCCTCGGAAGCGACAAGGATGACGCTGGTAGCTCCATTCTGGCCGGCCCAAGATTGGTTCACAGAGGTACTGGAATGGTTGGTGGACTTTCCAAGAGCTCTTCCACAAAGAGTAGATCTGCTCAGACAGCCCCACTTCGACAGGTATCACAAAAACCTCCCCGCTCTTAGTCTGACTGGCTTTCGACTGTCAAAAGTCTTTTCAGAGCGAAGGGGTTTTCAGCAAAGGCTGCTAAGGCTATTGCCTCAGCGAGAAGGCCCTCTACCCTTAGAGTCTACCAGTCGAAGTGGGACGTCTTTCGCCGTTGGTGCAGAAACCAGAAGCTTTCCTCTTACAGTACCTCTGTGACCCAAATCGCAGTTGTTCCGATACGTAATACAAACCATCGGTCCTTTAACAATAGGAAGTAGCTAGCGGCAGCTGGAACGGTCGTAAGCTTCGAACAAGGGGAGAACGGTAGTTAACTGCTTGTCCGACAGTCGCGCGCCGCGCGACTGGGAGGTAAACAAATCACTTTTGTTTTCGGCCGCGGGGTGTGAAGGACGTGTTTCGTCATCGCTCTCTGCCCGCTTCATCGTCGTATGCTTTGTTATATTGTGTTTTCTACTAATGGTTTGTTTGACTTGAAAATGAAACTGTAAGTACACTGTTTTCATTTTCATTACTTATTATGAACCAACATGGAGTTATCGCCGTAGATGCGGCGTTTCTCTCTTTTCATGAATTGAACCCTTGAATTATGCCTCGGTGCCGAGGGCGGGCGCGCTCGCACCGAGTCATGTATTGTGGGCGAAAGTGTGTAATTGAAAAATGTAAGTACTCTTTTCATTATATGTTTGCCCTGTGCGTTTCGTTACCGAGAGTGTGTTTGCGCTCGGCAACGAGCCTTTTAATTTTGTATAATAGAATGCAATGAAAGTGGATTCGCAATTGCAATATTCTTTTCATTTTCATTTATTTATTTGCATGAAATTTAATTTGGATCAATTTTCGTTCTTACCCGGGAATTGATCCTTACGATTTTTTTATGTGAAAATGAATCGCAAGTGCAGTATTCTGTTTCATTTTCTATATATTTTATGATAGCATCATATTATTGGATCAAGTTTCCGTTTCTGACCCGGGAATTGATCTCCCCTTTAAGTTCTATGAAGTGAATCGCAAGGGCAGTATTCTGTTTCATTTTCATATTACTTTTCACTGCTGTGCGGGGTAGGGGAAGCGAAGGTCTGCCAGAAGTCGTCGGAAAGCTCTCCCGCGACTCCCTTGGTATCCGATTCTTCGTCTTCCTTCCTGCCCCCCGCTCAGCTTTTTCGTTGTATTTTGTATTTGGGGTCTTCCTTGCGTTCGGGGTGGGGCATGTCTTCCCCCCGTGCGTGGAGGGAACCCTCTTACTAATCTATCTATGTTACCGCAGGTGCTACATCCGTGGGAGACGACCTTGGACAGGTATGGACCACGCGGAGGCAGGCGTGCCTAGCATCCACGGGCTGCTGCAGCGTCTAGCGAGGTCTGGGGCGGTCTCCACTACTACCACGGCCGCTTATGCTGCTCCCCCCCCTCCTGGTCTCCCCTCCCCATGCTGTGTCGATGACGCCGTCTGCCGCTACTAGGGCCGCAGCCGTACCGAGGTGGGGTTGCCGCCGCCGCCGTGTTTTCTTCGTGTTGCCTGCCCCAGACTTCCGCTGTTCCAGCAGCTCGCCCCACCCGGGACCGGGCGCCAGGACCCAGGTTCCGCTGGCTGCCGATGATTCTACGAGGCGATCGCTGGGCCTGCCGTACCTGCCGCTGATGTGATTCCCGCTGTTGGCTTGGCTGTCCCTTCTGGGTCTACCGCTGCGCTGTTCCTGCCGCTCCTGAGCTGGTTGCTGTTCCTGTCGCTCCTGGTTCCTGTGCCTGTCCATGCTGGTCCTGCCCACGGTGTGTCTTCCCCAGTCCCAGGTCCTTCCGGACAGGTGCAGTCGCCGTGTGTTGCTTCGGCAATAGCCCCGCTCCGGCCTGGATGGAGGACCTGACGACTGTCCTGCGTGAGCTGACGAGGAAGAGGAGAAGAGGAAGCTGTCATCTTCGTCTTCATCGTCTGCTGCTGCCTCTTCCCCTTCGACTTCTAAGGCCCATAAGCCGAAGAAGGCTGCCTTCCCCCCTAAGAAGTCTCCTTCGGGAACTTCTAAGGGCCCGTCCCACCTCGGTGGGACGGGGGGTCCTTCTGCTGGTCCTCCTGCTCCTTCGGGAGCGGGGCCCGTCTCCCCTTCCGCAAGGAAGAGATAGACGGGGACCAGAGGAGTATCGGTTAGCTCTGGTACTTCCTCGCCTGGTGCTAGCGGCGATGCCGCTACGCCAGGTTCCGGCTCGGTCTCTCGTTCGCGAGAGATCCCGAGTGTACGTTCTCCCTTGGGAGACCGTGCAGCAAGTTTCGGCGCCAGAGTTCGCTCGGCGCCAAGACGCGGCACGGAGCAGAAGGCTGGTGAGAGACGCTCAGGTGACTCTTGCCAGGCCAGCGGCCGCTCTTGCAGCGACCAGCTGGTAACCCGGGTTTTCCCCCCTAAGAAGGCTCCTTCGGGACCTTCTAAGGGCCCGTCTCGCTCCGGCGATTCGGGGAGCTCTTCTGCTGGTCCTCCTGCTCCCTCGGGAACAGGGCCCGTCTTTTCTTCTACCAAGGAGAAGAAGACGGGGGGACCAGAGGAGTACCAGCTTCGGCTGGCACTTCCTCGCCTGGTTCTAGCGGTTCGTTCCGCTAACCAGGATCCGCTTCGGCTTCTCGTTAGCGAGAAGTACCGAGTGGACGGGTCCCTCTCCCGCGGGAGACCGTCCAGCCAAAGTCTTGACGCCGAGCTCGCTCGCCGTCAAGACCGAAGCGCGGAGCAGAAGACTGGCGAGAGTCTGTGCAGACGACGCTCGTCAGGCCAGTGGACGCTCTCGCAGAGACCAGCTGGCTGCTCGGGTTGACGTGACGGTCGCTGACACCAGCCACGAGTTGAGGCGAGGAAGGGGGTCCCGCGGCCGTCGGTACCAGCCACGGCTGGTACCAGCGGCTCGACGCGCCGAGAGGACGCTCGCCGGTCTCACCGCGACAGCGAACCTAGCAGGTCACCTGACGCCGCTCCCATCGGGACCGGGGCGAAGATGGTAACCAGCAACAGCTCGCCTGACGCTAGAGATCAGCGTCGACGTTCTCAGCCGAGCCTCTCGCCCCAGGCGAGCGGCAAGGCTAGGCCTGCTGCTCGATCGCCACCGCGGGTTGACGATCAGCAGCAGCCCTCCAAGCACGCTGGTCCTGCCAGCGAGCTAGGGGGGGGCGTCAGGTCTGCCTCTCCTGTACCTTCAACCTCCTCGGGCTACACCGGGAGGAGCGAGGTACCTATGAGGGATCGCGAGAGGTGCGCCGCTCGCGATCCCGCTATGACGCCGTATGGACCAGGCAGGCTTCTAGGACCGACCAGGACATACGTGCAAGTACTGGAGGCGACCGTCAGGGTCTGCCGCTTTTCTCCTTCGGAAGGAGGAGTATCTCGGGATCTGTTTCTTGTTGGAAGGACTGGACGGTCCTACTCCGCAAGACGCGACTCCCGAGATACAGAGGAGATTACAGAAGTCATTAAGCTGATTCGTCAGCATAATGACCTTGCGGAAGGATTGCCGCTCCCACCAGCAGAGCCCACGTCTCTGCTCGAGTCGTTTTGGGGCCCGAGAGGGAACCCAAACCGACGGTGGGTCTGCCGCGATCGGAGCTTGCCGATTCTGTCTCGAACCAGAGTCTCTCGTCTCCGGACAAGAAGGCTCGCTCAGTTCTGGCCGGTCGATCAAGCTACTTCCACCTCCTCTTACTGCGACAGCGGCGTTTCTACGTGTCTTCGGACACCGTATTTAAATACTCCTTCGGTCCTCCTGAGAGGTTTCGACCTCGACGAGGACTGGAATGAGTCGGAGGACGGTATCGGCTCTCCCCCGTCAGGTGTCGATCAGCCCCACCCAGACGACGTTCACAGTGGCGGCAGACCCTTACCTACAGTGAGAGTTCGTAACCCTCCGCGGGGGAAAACGTTTTCTCCTGACGATACGTTTTCCCAGACTCGAGAGACCATCGCCGCAAGGCGATGGCTGCTCCTATTCTTCTCTCCAACTGCTAGTTCCACTGGGAAGGCGAGCGAGTATCCAATTCCTCCACCATTCCCTCTCTCCTTACGGCTACGAGGAAAGGGGAGGGATCCTACAGAGATTTCTCTGTAGGATCCCACGTTCGGGACTGCGCTACCGGGGGGACCTTCGGGTCCTACCTGACGTAAGCCCGTCGTTGAGGAGGGATCCTGCCCCATTCTCGATTTCTACGGGAATCGAGAGGACCACCAGCCGATATCGTTTGACGAATTCGGTGGGGGTTTCGCAGACTGCTTAGAATTCTAAGGAATTTCTAGCGCATCAGAGTGTTCGAGTTTTTTACGATCTCCAAAACACTTAGGCGAGACCACGGTCTAAAGTGAGCGAGACGAGAATCCCCGATGTTACATGATAATCGGGAACCTCGCCTATGCTCGAATTCCTGGAATTTCTAGCATTGGGAAGAAGACTGCTGATGAAAGAAACTATCTTACAGTAGGCGACCAACCTGGAATAGAGAAGATCGGACGGGAATATCCAGTTTGGCTTGAACTATCGTCTTAGTATTCTGTTCACCATTGAAGCTTTCCTTCGAGGAAGACTTCTCCTTCACTCTTTGATAGAGATCGAAGGTGGTCGATCTCCAATCCTTATTTTGTTTTCTTGAAGGAAAGAATTTAGGATGGAGATCGTTGTTCAAGAATCCTACAAATACTACGTATATTAACCTCGCGACATGATTCTACTAAGCAGTTGAATTGTCCGAGGGGTAGGCGCATATCCTAGTTTATCTACGGATTGCGACTTAGAAGAGAAGTATTCTAATTGAACTGCAACTCGGGGTTGCCTGCAAACACCTCCCAGGAGTTTTCAGTTTCAATTTTATATACTTATGGTTTTGTCACGACAACACCATTTCAACTTTTATATTTACCGAAATTCGTTTCGCCTAAATATAATTGCTCGAGCAGATCTTTTATGCTCGTAGTTCTAGCCGAACGCATTCCTTCATGGAATAATGGATTACATGGCAACTCAGGATGACGAGTCGGCGAGAGCTCAGGCTCAACTACTGCGTATTGAACTGCCTGACAGCAGCTCAGTATCAGCTGGGCCTCCGAGATGCACGGTCAGTTATGTCTCTCTCTCCCCTGGTTTGATTGACTACCGAACCGTATCTCTGCCCAACAATCATGGACTTAGGTCTCTGATTAATGGGGATTCTCGCAATAATGAAGGACCATTACTGCTGTGACGCTAGAGTCCATCGCCTTCGACATTGCGAGAATTTTCAATAGAGATATCTCTTGGACTCTTTCATCTTTCTGTTTACCGCACGTAACAGAAGTCTGTACAAGTCTCCCGCTGCATCGCACTGCGATAATGCGAATGATTTTGCAGACATCTGGAGTTTGTCTTCAAAATATCTCGTATTCGTAGGTGTACAATTGTTCATTGTTCAACCCGAATTACGAGATCTGTCAGAAGACATCGCCTCTCTCTCCGACCTGACAGCTCTACTTCTAAATGTTCAGCCCATGAGAAGCAGTTCTTCAGGCGGTTTTCCCCTGTGTTTTCATTACTGAAGAACGCCCCGCTTTCATTGCAACTACGACTTCTCACCGGACAGCAATGAAATAGCGGTTAGCGTTTTCAGTCATTTGTAAGCACAGGTTATGAATCTTGAGAATCTTCTCTCGATTCGTCTGTGAAGAAGTAGGTTGCATTCAATATCTACCTTCGTCTTCAAACGGTCACTAGTGTTGTTTCTCCTTAGCTGAGATTCAACAACCATGAGATGTTTTGCCTTCAGGGACCTCGGTCTCTAGAAGGCAATTGACTTTCGCCTGTTGGGGCACATGCCTTAAGAGAATCATCACCTCGCTGTCCGGCATTGGTGACAAACAAATACATTATTTGTTTGGTCTCTCGGCATAACCCTTTTAAGGCGAAGGTCACGTGACTTACTCGGATGCTTTGACAACTTGCCTCCTACCTAACGCAGTCAGTCGGCAGCTGTCAGAGCGCACGAGTCAGTTACGAACTACGCTGTTGACTTAGTTCGGTTGTTACACAGCAATCATTACTTCGTTTTTAATAGCTTGTCACAGTACCCATACCATGACACCCACCATGGAGTGTCGGTGTCCATCCACTACCGCGAACTTGCTGCCATGGGGATAGGAGGATGCGAGAGACTTCGTGGCAAACGGACAGACCAGTATGGGTACTGGACATCACCGAAGTAGAGAAGAGGAATAGGTCATGCGACTATTTCCTTCTTTTCCTCTGAGGTACTGCATGACTTCTCCTGCGAAGTCAAGCATCCAGGGGATGGGGATCCGTGACGCTCGATTTCGTACCGAACTTCGTAGCGAAGACTCAGAACCCTTCGGTCCCTGACGATTGGTTCGAGTCGTTCACAATCCCCTCCCTAATGGACTTCACCGCCTTCGATGCGAAGGAGATGCTGCCTTGTCCGCAAGAACTTCTCCGTGGCGCAGGTACTGAAGGCAGGGGTCTGGTCCAACCAGACCACATGCACTTCCTTCTACCTTCGGGATATTGCCCACAGGTCCTTGGATCTTTTTCCTTGGGACCCGTGGTGGCTGCTCAACACGTTGTGTAGCGAACCCAGACCCTCGCAGGCTGAACAGCATCGAGTCCTGGTGTGACCGTAAGAATGGATGAGTGAATGAGAGTGTGACTGGCTCCTCTTCCCATCTCTTCCCCTCTACCTGTGGTTAGAGGGACACGGTCGTCACCCTGCTGGATTAGGACAAGATGCAGGTGAGCTACTCAACAGAGCCCCATCCTATCCCTTTCACTAGGGATAGGAGCGTATATCCACCACTTCCTCCAACAAGGGGGAGGAAGTGGATGCCAGCTTGAGACACCCATACTTTTGTTGCCTCTTGCAAACAGGAACAAGTTCTTGCTTGCTGGTACGAAGAGATACGCTTTGCCTCTCTCTTAGTACTCGGCCCAGAGGTCTGACCATTGATCCTGCGGTGCACACCCCGATCAATCGGACAGAGGCTTGGATCCCTCCCTCGCTCTTACGACCAGGGAGGCATTCCAGGGATGGACGAACACCAGTCTGTTCATCAAAGACTCAGATTCCTCCCACCAAGAAGTGAGTCTTCCTATTGTTAAAGGACCGATGGTTTGTATTACGTATCGGAACAAATGACAATTTGTCGAAAATTGCATTTCCTAACTATACAAACCTGAGGTCCTTTTACATATAGTCCTCCTCATGCCACCCCCTCACTCTGCGTATTTTGCATGGGCCAAAAGCAAAAGTGATTTGTTTACCTCCCAGTCGCGGCGCGACTGCGACTGTCGGACAAGCAGTTAACTACCGTTCTCCCCTTGTTCGAAGCTTACGACCGTTCCAGCTGACCGATAGCTACTTCCTATTGTTAAAGGACCTCAGGTTTGTATAGTTAGGAAAAATGCAATTTTCGACAAATTGTCATATTTCCTGGTATTTCTCAGGGAAAAATGCAGTTTCGACCATCAAAGGATATCGGAGCATGTTAGCAGCTGTGTTTAGGCACAGAAACTTAGATATCTCTGACAACAAAGATCTACATGATCTGCTAAGATCTTTTGAAACTTGCAAGAAAGCCTCAACTGAAATTCCAAGCTGGAATCTGGATGTGGTTCTTCGTTTCCTGAGATCCGCGAAGTTTGAACCACCCCAGTCAGCCTCTTTCAAAGATCTTATGAAGAAGGCTCTGTTTCTTTTGGCTTTAGCATCTGCCAAGAGAGTTAGCGAGCTTCATGCTCTAGAAGGAAGGGTAGGTTTCAAAGGAGATTCCGTGATTTGTTCCTTCCTTCCTTCTTTTCTGGCCAAGAACGAGAACCCCTCAAATCCTTGGCCAAGGAGTTTTGAGGTTCCAGGCTTAGCTCCCCTGGTAGGGGAAGAGCCTGAAAGGACTCTTTGCCCTGTGAGGAGTTTAAGATACTACCTCCAGCGGAAGAAGACTCTTAAGGGCATTAAGGACAGACTATGGTGCTCTGTAAAGGATCCTAGTAGACCATTGTCTAAAAATGCTTTGTCCTTCTCTATTAGAAGTCTAGTGAAGGAAGCACATATGGCTTGCGGTGAGGATCAGTTCAAGCTTTTGAAAGTCAAGGCTCACGAGGTAAGAGCCATTGCTACATCCTTGGCTTTCAACAAGAATATGTCACTCCAGAATGTGATGAAAGCAACATTCTGGAGATGCAATTCAGTATTCGCGAACCACTACCTTAGAGACGTCAAGATTACTTATGAAAAGTGCTTCGCGTTAGGCCCGTACGTATCGGCGGATTCGGTGCTGGGGCAGGGAGCTGAAGCACATCCTTTGTAAATTTTTCCCTTGTTGTTTGTATTGTGTTTTTTATGGTTGTTTGAAAGAGGATGCGGGTAGGCATCTCTTTCTATTCGTAGTACTAACATTAGAAGGGTTAGGTGATCTGGTTTGTGTTAGAGCTCCCTGCATTGGTAGTGGTCAGGCTCTGTCATTTAAGAGGGCAAATCCCCGTTGACATGATCCGACTTGGATTCTACTGAGTAAGCGGATATCAAATCCCTTTGGTAGACCCAAAGAGTCTTTTCAGCTGTAGGTCACGCCCTCGCTGTAGCTCTTCAGGCTATGCAGACTAATAGACAGTACCTATGAAGTCTTCAGCCTTATCAGGTAAGAACCAAGGTTTGTTAGTATCCTACAACAGATGTTGTTTCCCCTTTTCCTTGTTAGCTCTGTCTCTTTCCCTCCACCAAGGGTGTCAATCAGCTAAGTATATATCTGACAGGAAAGTTCATGTACAAAAATTATATTGTTATTTTACAATAAAGTTTTGTACATACTTATCTGGCAGATATATACGATTGATGGCCCTCCCAGCCTCCCCTCAGGAGACAGGTGGAAGAGAAAATATGACTGGAAAGGGGGATTGGTTCATACACCCGTTTGCCGCGAGTTTTGAATTCTGTCGTGACGTCAGAGACGTAAGCTAAGTATATATCTGCCAGGTAAGTATGTACAAAACTTTATTGTAAAATAACAATATCATTTTTTATTTTGCAGGGTCCCTTACAGATCCAGAGAGTTTTGTTATTGTTTTGTCATCTGGAGAATTACAACCAGAGCACATTGTTGGTATCATGGGGAGCAACTTAGGAAGACATCAAAGTTTTTTTCGAAATATTTGGTTGGAGTTACAAAGTGGACCCAGTATTAGTGTTAGACGACTTAGTTTATATGGTCATGGTGTCCCATTAGAAGATGTTACTGTTGTCTACTATAACAGTGATGAAATATGGGAATCGGAGCTTATTCTCCAAAAATACTCCTTGAATGGAGACCAACTCTCAGAAAATGTATTGCCATACTTTGTGGAATGTGTTTCTAAGGAAAAAAGCTCTGAAGGCAGTGAAAAGGGAAATGTTTCTCATACAGTGGTATTCATAGAAGTTCTGATATACATAATGACATTTATTCCATATATTATAATAAGAAATATTCATTCTATTCTTCAAAGCAAAGTTGATTATACAAGCAGTGCGCTTCAACAAATAATATACAGAATCAGCCAGTTAGAAAAAATAACCTTCTTGTTAAAAAGCAGGAGGAGAACTATCTTGAATGGCCGCTTGATTACAATGATATTTGTGGACGTGTTTTGTGGAATAACTGTTGCTTACTTTATTGGCCATCATGCGTCAGTAAATGATATGTATGACACCTTTTGCAGCTGGACAAAGGTAAGGAACTTAATCACATGCACTTCTCTCGTTACAGAAATAGGCCTGTGTGGAGATACAGGATTGTTGTAAAGTTTACATGTTTTTGCTGGAGGAGAGATTTAAAAATGATCAAACTGAAATTCTGAGTAATACATTTAACATTCAGAAGGTTCTTTGGGAGCATGGCTCTTCTAAGCTAGTACTATAATCATAAATATTGATACTGAAGTTGTTTTGGTATACATACAGTGGTACCTCGAGATACGAGTTTAATTCGTTCCAGAACCGAGCTCGTAAGTCAATTGGCTCGTATCTCAAACGAATTTCTCCCATTTAAAATAACTGAATTCAATTTAATCCGTTCCGGACCTATGAAAAATCCCCAAACCATTGTAAATTATGAACAAAGATATGTTTTTAAATAACAAATAAACATGTATAATTAACAAATACATAACAAAATATGAAATAAAGAAATAAAAGAGTTATTTAGCATAATAGTCTTACTTTGGAGACAGACGAGTGCGGCTAACGAAGGTGAACGGCGAGGAGGGAGGGAGGGGGGAAGGGATGTAGGCACTCTAGACACGTACGTAAACGGCACTTTTTTAGAACTTAAAACTATTTTCGTAACTTTAAAACTAAAACTACACTTTCCTTATTTCAAATGAAAGAAAAAACTTAAAACAATGCTCTTAACTTTAAACTTAAACTAAGCTTAACATTTACGTAAATTTAATTATCGCTTGTTTTTGCCTTCTTGGCTGCACTTTCTGTACTTTCACTCGCAGCTCTTTTCAATAAAAATGTATCCAAAGAACTTTGCTTTTGCCTGCCTTTCAAAATGCTTCGAAAATGTGACAAACAAGTGTCATTAAAAGGCGCTGAAGCACGACCAGTTGCCACTTTTTCTGGGTGTTTCTTTTCAATGAAATTTGACAGCTTTTCCCACATTGGCAGCATGTCTTTAATTTCACCTGTAGAAATCACTTCCTCCGGCTCTTCCTCCTCCTCACTCATGTTAATCTCTTCCAGAACCTTCGTGTGTTGCATCAACCGCAGCTCCTTCAACTCCTCAGTTGAGAGTTCCTCCTCATGTTCTTCGACGAGTTCGTTGACGTCACCCTCATCTACCTCCAGGCCCATCGACTTTCCGAGAGATACAATCTCCTCCAACTCTTCTTGCTTGGTCTCGGGCTCAAACCCTTCGAAATCTCTTTCTGCAACAGCATCAGGCCATAACTTTTTCCATGCAGAGTTCAATGTTCGTCTTGTTACCCCTTGCCATGCCAAGTCAATGATACGTAGACAGATCACGATGTTGTAGTGATCTTTCCAAAACTCTCGAAGGGTTAGATTTGTGTTTTCCGTCACTTCAAAGCAGCGGCGGAACAAGTGCTTCGTGTACAGCTTTTTGAAGTTGGAAATGACCTGCTGATTCATCGGCTGTAGGATTGAAGTCGTATTGGGTGGGAGGTAGAGAACTTTGATAAACTGGAACTCCTCCAGAATATCATCTTCAAGACCAGGTGGGTGGGCTGGAGCATTATCAAGGATGAGCAATGCTTTCATCGTGAGTTTATTTTCTTGCAGATACGTCTTCACTGCAGGGCCAAAGACGAGATTTACCCAGTCAGTAAAAAACTGCCGCGTAACCCATGCCCTAGCATTGGCGTGCCACATAACGTGCAATTTTTCTTTCAGTATCTTGTGGGTCTTGAAGGCTCAAGGATTTTCCGAATGATAAACTAGCAGTGGCTTCACTTTACAATCACCGCTAGCATTTGCACATAATGCAAGGGTCAGACGGTCCTTCATGGGTTTATGGCCTGGCATCATCTTCTCCTCTGCTGTGATGTAAGTCCTCCGTGGCATTTTCTTCCAAAATAGGCCCGTTTCATCGCAGTTGAACACCTGTTGCGGGATGTAGCCTTCCCTCACAACAAGCGCAGTGAACTTTTGGATGTACGTATCGGCTGCTTTCACGTCTGCACTCGCAGCTTCGCCATGCCTCACCACTGAATGGATGCCAGTTCTCTTAAAATTATCAAACCAGCCATGGCTTGCCTTAAATGCTTCTTCTGATGCCTCTTTAGAAGTTGATGCTTCTTTCTTCACTAAGTCGGCATAAATACTCTGTGCCTTCTCGCATATTACCGTCTCCATCACTGTATCTCCTGCCAACTCCTTCTCTTTCACCCACACGAGCAGAAGCTTCTCCATTTCCTCGTGGATATTTGTCCTTAATTGGGAAAGAATTGTGGTTCCTTTTGCTGGTGTAGCACTCTTGATGGCATCCTTCTGCTTCAATATCGTACAAATTGTCGATGTACTATGGTCATAGATCTTTGCGAGTTCAATCACTCGTGCACCACGCTCATGTTTTTCTATTATTTCTTGCTTTAGTTCTATCGACATCATCCTCTTCTTCCTGTCGCCATTGTCCTTAGCACTCACTTTCTTCGGCCCCATGATAACACAAAAAAGTTCAGTAATCATGCAAAAATCAAGCAAAAAAGAGTACAGCGCACAAGATACACTTTGATTCAAGCGGGTAACACGTGCGAGTGAGCGAGAGATGCTCTCGGATGATGCTCGACCCTGCGCGTCTAGCGGGACGCTCCGGAAACACGGCTCGTATCTTGAACGAAAATATGGCCCGAGCTCCGGCTTGTATCTCAAAAAACTCGTATGTTAGGCTGCTCGTATCTCGAGGTACCACTGTACTGTATTACTTTTTGGTGTAATATCCAGGTATACAGTAGTAGCCTATGTGGAATATGTATGGAGGATTTGGTGATTGTTGCAGAAATTAAAAGCTGTACAGAGTACAGAGATAAAAATCATAAAAAAAAACTAGATGAAGTTCATGAACAAAGAACATATTAATATCATACATATAAAGATGAAAATAATTCAAAAATAACAGTAGAGAGAAGTTGAAGACGTTCTGTAAAGAAATGGAGAATGTATAAAAGGTTTAGACACTTGAAAAAGAGATATTAATCATCACATGTTAAATAAGCAAGTCAAAATTACTACAGTAGTAATTATGACTATCATTTTTTGACACTGTTGTTTGAGTATATGATCAATAGCTGCTATTGTACCAACAAATTTAATTTTCATTAAACTACTGTACTCAAGTTTTTAGTTTATTTGTTTCTTGTATTATGAAATTTGCTTCTCGTAGTGAGAGCAGCTTATACCAGCATCTAAATTGGTAGTTTCTCCTTTCATTGTTCCAGGAAAAATTTCAGTCAGACATTAAATTTCTACTGATCATAGTCAACAAAATTTCCATTCTTTGTTTGTTGCAAATGATGATTTTCCTCAGTCTTGAGGTAGGTACATTGGGCAGAAAGGGGAGGCCCTTAGGACCAAGAGACAGAAAGTTCAGAGATCAGTCAAATCATCCTGGGAATGTTACCACTACTGGAGTTTAGGACTGTTCATAGGTAATTTGGATAGTAAGAAAAAATGGTTTTATGGAAGGTGCAGAGGAGTCCTTATAATCCAGCTTTCCATGGATTAGTTAGCAGCCTGCCACATAGCAATGGTGGATCTTGATAGATATCTATAGGGAAGAGAAGTAATCCATATTTAAAATAGGCCTCTTTAGGGAGGATTTTGTGCAAACCTGTAATGCAGTTTGTTGTACCTGCCTAATTAGTTTAAGAAATAAAAGTGAATACATGAAATAATTACTAAAGCAGGCTTTTCTGGAGGAGTTTTAGTGAATGAAATAATGCAACGGGTTATTATTGTATTGTTTCCCTGAAAGTTTGGCCATTGTTATTGTGCACAGTAATTACTAAGTGTAGCATTTGAACCTTTTATTTTACTCAGATTATTAGAAAGCTCTTACTTCGATCAAGAACAAATTTGTCTTTACTCGACAGGTCTTATCTTCTTGTGTTCAAGATCTCTTGGAGTGGCTGAGTGGTGCTCCTGCTGGTCTTAAGTTGAATCAGCCACTGACACAAGCACTATCTGCTTTCTTCTCTTACCACGTACACCTTTGGAGACTGTATTTAGGTATGTCAGGTAACATTTTTTTTTAACATTGATTGTGGCTTTATATGAAATGGAAATAATTGTTTAAATAATTTTGAGAAGAAACTATACATGTGTTGTTTCATTACATTTTATAACATAATAATCCAGTTCTCCATGGCGTAAGGGGTGCCTCAGTTTTATACATTTTTTCTGTTTCATTAAATACATACAGCATGTGGTATTAAGAGTATATTAGACTGCATATATAAGTACATACATATATAGATTTTATACAATTTGTTGATGAAATACAAATTAGTTATGTCTGGTACTAATGTGGTTTTACTGTCTGATTTGTAGCTGATGGCAGCGTATCCTGGTTTAGAAAATGTCTGAATGATCTTTATTTTCAGAACTGGCCGATCCCCTCTTGAAGGCTTTAGCTTGGATCTTAGTATGGCTTGGAATGTTTGGATTATCAATTCAAGTGGCCATTCTGTCAGACCTCCTAGATCTAGCAACTCTCCATCTGTACTGTTTTTATGTTTATGCTGCAAGGTATGATTTTTACATTTCATTAGGTACCTCCAACAAGGTTATGTTTAGTACACACTTTGTCCGTTTAGTTGTTGGTTGATACAGTTGATGATTGAAGTGAGTTTATTTTTCATATTTATATTTCTAATAATCTAGTAAATGTTTATTTTATGCATATTTTACATAAAAGATTGTTAAAACATAAACCTGTCAATTAGGGTCTTGTGTGTTAGGCAGCTCTGTGATTGAAAAACTTAAAACTGATTAAAAAAAAAATTATGTGCATCAAGCTGAGGTATGTAAGTACGTACAGTATTAATGTACATTTACTTGAAGGTTATCCCCAATTCAGCAATATTTACATTTGTTACAACATAAAATTCATTAGTTCTTCAGTGAATTGTTAAGATGTCTGGCTTTTTTCTTAAGTTTAGAGATACCCAATATTGAATTATGTTGCCATATTTATCCATAAGCTTATGATACATAACTGGATAAAACCATACTTTGTCCAATAGGATTATAATTGTCATTTAATATCAGTAATGATTAATGCTTAAGTTTCAGAAATAAGTTCCATGTACACTATATTCTTTTTATCTTAAATAATCACAGAAATTTTCAGAACTTTAAAATGACATTTACTTTATAGAGAAATATGTTAATATGTAATACTGGTCACAGTATCTGGAAGCTTCTTAACTTATGATTATTAACATCTGTATTACAGGATCCACATGCTCCAAATATCGTTGTTAGGATCTCAGTGGAGAGCATTCCGAGGGCGGAAATGGAACCCTTTAAAATTAAGAATTGACAGTGACACTGGAAAACATATGTCCTTGAAAAGAGTTCTGACTGCTGTGGTGTTCACACTTGTAATATTCTTGTTACCCACAACTACTGTCTACTACCTTGTTTTTGTCGCAGTAAGTCAAGCCTTACTTACTTTTTAAAAATCTAAAGTCTTAAGTGTTTCTTAAATATTTACATATAAAATTCATAAGAAATATATTTCCTTCTTAATTTTGATCACTGAATAAAGGGGAAGCTGTGGCACTGTTCAAGAAAGATAATTTTCATTAACATCATTCTGAAATAATTTTTCTTTTACAGCTTCGAGTCAGTCTTAGTGCTCTGCGAGGTATCCTAACTTCATGCATCTGGCTTTTGAATTTTAATCCTGTGTATATAGTGGTCTTGAATCTGATGGGCTCTAATCGGATTAAAGGTAGTAGTATATATGTAGTGTTTTTATGTAGTTCAGTTTACATAAAAGATTTTTCTTCTTCATATTTGTGTAACTTAATGTCAGTATACATAGTTTGGTCTTAATTTTTAAGCATACTACTCTACTTAAAGTTCACCAAATATATGTTCTTTTTGCACAGTAACTTATCTGCTGTACTAATTCTTTACATTGAGTTATTTACATATCATAGTTCTCTTAGAGTATGATGATGTATATTAAAGTTAAACTTTTATCTTCTGAGAGGAGTTTTTGCCTGTATTTAAAGTAAAAGGGAAAAGTTCAAGTGTGCTCATACACCTTACAAGCCACATCACTTTTGTATGGACGTCCAAACTGATTAATTAGTAATTAAAATGCTCACTTCTTGATTGCTTCAGCCATGGCAGGTCCATGAAGTTAGTGTGGGTTGATTGATGCTACGTAGTCTAGATAATCCCAAATACTGGTCCGAAGCAGATTTTAGAAATTTTTGGTCGTTGTGACAGAAGCTTCCTAGTACGAGCTTAAGTCATTTTTCTTCAACCTATCAGTTCACTTGTAACCAGTAACTTACTTTGTTTTCCCAAGCAGGGGGTTGAAGCTCTAGTATGAAAACAGTCCATTCAAACACTACTTTGTAATGTTATTTTTACTAAATGCATTCACTTATTCAAACTGTGAAAGGAAGGATGCACTCTTGATTAAATAATTTATATAGTCCACTGAAGGATGTCGGTTCAATAGCTTTAGTGGTTGTATTATGGTAATATCTGTGCTTTTTTTTTCAGTTGTATGTATAGTTTTTATCTTAAGGCTGGTGGTATCTATCTATGAACAGTGATTATTTTATTTTCTACATACTAGCCTTGGTAGTATTGTTTCCTGAAATTCCATAGCAGTAGCAGTGTTACTAACGTGTTGTCATTTACAGGTGAAATATGCCTCCAAGTATGTAAGAATTTTGGAGACCAGCAGTCATCAATATTAAAATTTAATTTATACACTTGGCCTACACCAGTTAGTGAAGCTTTGAAATATGCCAGATGTGAAGTCTTACCATCTCCTCCATCTTTAGACTGGAAATCTGTTCTCTCTAGTGTTGTGTTTGGTAAAGATTTATTGTAAAACAAATTAATTGTTTAATAAAGGATGTCTTTTGAAAGGCTTCAAATCAATATGTAATTCTCTGATTTTACCGGTTCAAAATATAATGTTACTATTCACAATCTTTAATTTGTATAAACATTATAATGATGCATAAAAATAATATTTGGATCCAAGATTAGTAATACAGAAATTAATCCTAAAATATAAAGCTCTAGTGTGGGAGAAATGTTCTTACAATGATTTATTTGTCATAAGTACGTAGTTTAACAAAATTACTGAGAAATTTTTAAACTCAATTGGTCTTCCTCATTTATATATATATATATATATATATATATATATATATATATATATATATATTATATATATATATATATATATATATATATATATATATATATATATATATATATATATATATATATATATAATGTCTCATTAATTGCAAACAATACTGAAGAAAGGTTTCCCTACTGGCATCCCTACCTTAAACAGGCCAGGGCCAATTTTTTATGACAGATGATGGATATCATATTGCCATAGCATCAATAGGTTATTTTTTTTATTATATTTAAACGGTGGCCCTAAAGATTTTAGAGGAGAGCTCTTAGTAAATTTTAATTTGGAAAGGGATGTGTTATTCCTATATACGCACTTTTGTTTGCCTTCAAATCATCCAGGAAAAGTTTCACATACCGTACTAGCCTTGTTTCTCTATGTTGTCGTTTTAAAGGTACTAACTTCATTTACATAAACATCCACTCTCCTTTCTCTCTCTCTCTCTACATACATTTGATACAGCAACTGTATAACTGCTTACTACTACCGCAGCCTAACTCCCGCCATTCGCTGACCAGAACATTCAGTTCATATTGTTTATGGCTTTTATTTTTGTTAATGATATTTACTGGCTTTTATTTTATGTTCATCCCCAAGAGCTGGTATTATTACCTACTTAAACATGGCTTTTTTTTTCCACGTGAACTGGCTACTACCGAACTAGAAGGGCACAGCAGTAGTCTGCAGTTTTACCCAAATATTACGTACAAGCATATTGATTGACATCTGAATTCCTTACATATACCATACACTGGATACCATAATATCAAATGTAAGGGATGAATAGATTTACTAGGGCATTCAAGCTAAAACATATATATTAAAAAAATGCCAAATTAAAGTCGACGACAACTCCCTATTAAGCAAAACATCAAATATTGAAATGAAAGTTGATATTTTTTCCAAGTCCTCTCCACCTGTATACTTCAAGTTCACTTATTCATGATTTTCATTTTAAAAAAAATCGCAAAAAATGCTGATCAGCATCGGTTATTTCCTGGGAAATTGACTTATTGTATTTTGATTGCTTAAGAATTTACTGTTATTTTTTGTCAGTCGACTGTAATTCAGCCCACAGGGGCTAGTACTAAACACGGCGAAATAGATTTGAGGAGCCCCCATCCCTAGGGGTTTTTGTATTCACGGGACCATTTCTTGTTGAGTTGTTTTCCATGAAGAAGAAGAGGGCATTGAGACAAGGTTAACACATTAATCCCAAGATAGTGAATGAGTCATATCTCTTTACAGGATCACTTTAACAGACTGAAATGCTACATTGAAAATGAGACTACGTATACCTATATAAATATTCTATTGCGTTGTGACACTGAAGGTAACACTTTAAAACCTAGTATTTCTGCATGTATGTGTATAATAATAAATATATATACATATATTATATATATATATATATATAATATATATATATATATATATATATATTATATATATATATAGATATATATATATATATAATTATATATATGAGAGTGAGACAGTAGGAATTACCTTTGTTTACCTTAAAATAGGAGTACGTTTTCTATATTTCTACTTCCCTTAATTCTCCTTGTTTTTTATGGGTAACTTGTTCATAATGAAGATTCTCTCTCTCTCTCTCTCTCTCTCTCTCTCTCTCTCTCTCTCTCTCTCTCTCTCTCTCTCTCTCTCTCTCTCTCTCTCATACGTTTGATTTGAGTAACTAAGAGTATTTTGATTGACAAATGAATTTCTTACATATAATAAATCGTTATGACGAAACGTCAAAATTTCAAGGTATAGCAGACTAGCGTGCGAGGTGTGGACAGAGGCAGGTAGAAGTGTACTGACTTTATTACGTTGTTGTTTGAGATTAAGCTGGCCTTGTGCCAGCACGGGCTCTTGCCCGTAGAGCTGTCAGTAGCCATTTATTACAGGTAAAGGAAATTCAAATATACAACGTCCGGGCGGAAATGTGATATCCGTTGATCCGACCCGCGAGAGAGTGAAAATGGGTCGGCGATAGCCGATTTGTGTTTCTTGTGAGGCTTATAACTAAGAATATAAAAGCATACAAAACATGATCTTATATTATATATACATTGGCGGGAAGCCCGCTGAACGCTCTCTAGAATGGAAGTAAGAACAACGCGATTGTAGGAATATGTACAAAAGAAATTGCGGATAAAGCGTTGTCTTTACAAGCGCATTAGGTTAAAATATACAAAAAACTAACGCTAAATTGGATTTCATGAATTTTTGACAATATTTACAATTAAAAGCCCATTGTTCTTTATACAGAGTTTCAGTTTCTCACATTTAACTTAATATTAAACAGTAAATAGCTTATCATAAAAATGGATGGGGAACAAACTTTCCCATTTTTTTCAACTTACTATTTTTTTCCTGAGTTATCAAAGAAAAGTACGGATCACTTGACGGAAATAATGCCCAATATTTGAGATTACATTAAACGTATATCTCCTAGGAGTGTGAATGGTTCAAATCTCTTTACAAGTGGCTCTTGTATAGATAGTAAATTGAAGGTGGTAACTTCCGTGGCCGTTAGAACTGCAATAAAAGTGAGGCAACTGAATTTTTAGCATTGTCTCAGGTGACAGGGGAGCTACTAGCATTTTAAAACCCACTATTCAGTTCATCTTAAAAACAAGTCTTGGAAAAAATTATTGAAATGCAATAAAATAAGAGCACTTCGGATTTCACTACCAAGTTCTATCTTGGAGATAATCTTGCGGAAAACATGATAACACAACGAAACAAAATAAATCCTAAACCCGGTATTCAGTGCCTTCTTGAGGCTCTCTGGGGAAATATCTCGTGTATCCTGCAGTTATTTTCGTAGAATTTGACAACTCCTACAACAATTGCCAGTAATTTTTTTTTCTGCCAGTAATCTTATTTTTTTTCCTATGTACATAAAAGTTCTAAGAGATTTTACTTATAAGATGATAAGATGCGATAGATTCTGTCTGTCTGTCTCTCTCTCTCTCTCACACACACACGTTATTGCTTTGCACTTTTAGAACTCTCTCTTTATTTGCCTGCTTGCTAGAGGTCTATATATATATATATATATATATATATATATATATATATATATATTTATATATATATATAATATATATAAAAAAACACCAGCATAAGTTACCTCGTATCAAACTGCAAAAATCATTCAAATTTTATACATATACACTGCGCTTTTCCCCTGAGAGAGAGAGAGAGAGAGAGAGAGAGAGAGAGAGAGAGAGAGAGAGAGAGAGAGAGAGAGAGAGAGAGATAGTCTATCGCATCTTATCATCTTATAAGTAAACTCTCTTAGAATTTTTATTACATAGGAGAGAGAGAGAGAGAGAGAGAGAGAGAGAGAGAGAGAGAGAGAGAGAGAGAGAGAGAGAAGAGTCTTAGTACAAACACACAAAACAAAACACTTCGGTTGATCCAGCATATAAAAACAGTCGTCAGAGAACAATACATTTACTCTGCTGCAAGAGGAAGAAAGAGAGAGAGAAGAGAGAGAGAGAGAGAGAGAGAGAGAGAGAGAGAGAGAGAGAGAGAGAGAGAGAGCTTCCGAATTCTTGGCACTGAGGAGCGATGTGGCACTCGGTGGCACCAGCGTGTCTCTTCCTCAGTGGGAAGAATGGCAAATATTCGCTCCTCCAGTTCATCTCATTCCGTTAAATACCGCGGATGTGGACGGGTTAATGCAGACGAGAACTGTGGCAAAGATACACTGCTCCAAATATTTGGGCGGAAAGGCGTCGTGCACAATATAATAATAATAATAATAATAATAATAATAATAATAATAATAATAATAATAATAATAATAATAATAATAATAATAATAATAACTGGGAAAAACTCTATTACGAGAGTATACTATACAATGTTCTAAGAGGTCCACAATAATAAAAAATGTTGCGAGTTCGTGTATAATTTAAATTATACACGAACTCGCAATATTTTTTTATTATTGTGGACCTCTTAGAACAACAACAACAACAACAACAACAATAATAATAATAATAATAATAATAATAATAATAATAATAATAATAATAATAATAATAATAATAATAATAATAATAATGCAGTTATGTAGTATTCCAAATGCACAAAATATCATTTAATCTAATTTGATACACATACAGTTCAGTGATTCAGATGCGCCCCTCACCAATTGGGGAGCCCGCACAAGGCAGATGAGTTATGTATCTGGTAGTTGCTGATTACGGTGGTCGCATTTAAGGTTGGATAGGACCTGGGGCAGACACCCTCATGATACAGCACCTCAATGGAGGAAGTGTATATATATATATATATAAATATATATATATATATAGATATATATAATATATATATATCTATATATATAATATATTCATATACATACATACATACATCATACACACACACACACACCCACATATATATATATATATCTATATATATAATATTATTATATATATATATATATAGTATATATATATATATATATATAATAAAAGTTTCACGACATAAAACAATGGCCAACCGTAATAAAATAAAAGATCTTCAGAAGTGGAAAACAGAAATAAAGGCACAGAATCAGAAATCAAGAGAAAAAAAAAACGATAAAATACAGCTGATGAACAGGAAAATACCGATGTCAACGAAGTGAAAGATAAAAAACGGAGATAAAACACTTCCAACAAAATACAAAGTATTTGAGAGAAACCATCGAGGAACTAAATCGGGTGAGGGTTACAAGATGTAAAGCAAACAACCTTTAAAAAAAATTGAGAAAATAAAAAAGAATGGAACACGGAAATTAAGACATGACGATAAAAGTAAAAAAGAGAAAAGGAATGCAAAAGCACAAGAAAATACAGATGTCCACGGGGTGAATAAACATTAGATATAAACAGTGGAAAAAAAACACGGAAGAGAAGTAAAACAGATAAAACAATCCAAGTATTGTGCGTTAGTCGCTTATTTATAAGAGTGCATAAACAACGTCTTTACCTGAATAATTAACCTTGGAGAACGCACACAAATACCTCACGAGCACAGGGGAAAAAAATGCACTCCAATGAATGGATGGCACGAGAGCTTCCTGTTTTCTCTGTATCTCGTTTCATTTACTTGAAATAAGCCACAGGGAGGACATCGGCGAAGTTCGGGTGGACTTTCCTTCATCAAATTTGAGTCACGGGAAATGTTTTCGTCCGCGGTAAATAATTCGAAAAATATTCAGTACGGTTTTTTTTCTTCATTATTTCAAATTACTGTTCTCGATTTTATTTACTGGTTTTGATATTGTCACACACACACACACACACACACACACACACACACACACACACACACACAAACGCATGCAAGCACGCACACACCCACATACACAACGGCTATACACAGTTACATATATGCTCATGTGAAAATGATTACAGTATATCACACTTAAAATTATTACAGTATACAGTATATTACAATTAACAAATAAACTTAAGAGTGAATATGCGGGGGTTATCGATAACATTCAATAAGTAACAAGAGCAACAGGATTTTCAAGCGGGAAATGAAAATGCAGATGGGGTGAGAGCAATTTCGATAAATGCATTATCTTCTTCAATTATACGTGAACAGGGAATGTCATTACTGCAAGTCTATTGATACTTACGAAATTACTACCATTATTATTATTATTATTTATTATTTTTTTTTTGTTTTTTTTGTTTTTTTTTGTTTTTTTTTTGCTCTATCACAGTCCTCCAATTCGACTGGGTGGTATTTATAGTGTGGGGTTCCGGGTTGCATCCTGCCTCCTTAGGAGTCCATCACTTTTCTTACTAGGTGTGCCGTTTCTAGGATCACACTCTTCTGCATGAGTCCTGGAGCTACTTCAGCCTCTAGTTTTTCTAGATTCCTTTTCAGGGATCTTGGGATCGTGCCTAGTGCTCCTATGATTATGGGTACGATTTCCACTGGCATATCCCATATCCTTCTTATTTCTATTTTCAGATCTTGATACTTATCCATTTTTTCCCTCTCTTTCTCTTCAACTCTGGTGTCCCATGGTATTGCGACATCAATGAGTGATACTTTCTTCTTGACTTTGTCAATCAACGTCACGTCTGGTCTGTTTGCACGTATCACCCTATCCGTTCTGATACCATAGTCCCAGAGGATCTTTGCCTGATCGTTTTCTATCACTCCTTCAGGTTGGTGCTCGTACCACTTATTACTGCAAGGTAGCTGATGTTTCTTGCACAGGCTCCAGTGGAGGGCTTTTGCCACTGAATCATGCCTCTCTTTGTACTGGTTCTGTGCAAGTGCCGGGCATTCACTTGCTATGTGGTTTATGGTTTCATTTTTCGTATTGCACTTCCTACATATGGGAGAGATGTTATTTCCGTCTATCGTTCTTTGAACATATCTGGTTCTTAGGGCCTGATGTGCCGCTGTTATCATTCCTTCAGTTTCCTTCTTTAGCTCTCCCCTCTGTAGCCATTGCCAATTGTCATCGCTGGCTAGTTCTTTAGTCTGTCTCATGTATTATCCGTGCATTGGTTTGTTGTGCCAGTCCTCTGTTCTGTCTGTCTTTCTCCTGTCTCTGTATTTTATTTTTTTTTCTGGGTCTTCGTCTACTTTTATTAGTCCTTCTTCCCATGCACTCTTTAGCCACTCGTCTTCACTGGTTTTCAGATATTGCCCCAGTGCTCTGTTTTCGATGTTGACGCAGTCCTCTATACTTAGTAGTCCTCTCCCTCCTTCCTTTCGTGTTATGTATAGTCTGTCCGTATTTGCTCTTGGGTGTAGTGCTTTGTGTATTGTCATATGTTTCCTGGTTTTCTGATCTATGCTGCGGAGTTCTGCCTTCGTCCATTCCACTATTCCTGCGCTGTATCTGATTACTCGGCACTGCCCATGTGTTTATGGCTTTTATCATATTTCCGCCGTTGAGTTTTGACTTGAGTATAGCCTTGAGTCTCTGCATATATTCTTTCCTGATCGTGTCCTTCATCTCTTGGTGTTTTATATCTCCTCCTTCCATTATTCCCAGGTATTTTGTATCCTGTCTCATCTATGTGTTTGATGTTGCTCCCATCTGTAGCTTTATCCCTTCAGTTCTCGTTACTTTGCCTTTTTGTATGTTGACTAAGGCGCATTTTTCTATTCCAAACTCCATCCTAATGTCCCCAGATACAATCCTTACAGTCTGGATTAGGGTATCTATTTCCTTGATGCTCTTACCATACAGCTTGATGTCGTCCATGAACATCAGATGGTTGATTCTGTTGCCTCTTTTCTTGAGTTGGTACCCGGCATCCATCTTCTGTAGTACTTTTGTCATGGGAATCATGGCTACTACGAAGAGTAGTGGGGACAGTGAGTCGCCCTGGAAGATCCCTCTCCTGATATTAACCTCTGCTAGTCTTATTCCAGAGCTTGTAAGTATTGTATTCCAGTTGCGCATTGTATTTTTGAGGAAGCTGATGGTATTTTCCTCTGCCCCATATATTTTCAGGCATTCTATTAGCCATGTGTGTGGTATCATGTCGAAGGCTTTCTTATAGTCTATCCATGCCATGCTTAGGTTGGTTTTCCTTCTCCTACTGTTCTTCATTACCATTTTGTCTATCAGGAGCTGGTCTTTTGTGCCCCTACACTTCCTTCTGCAGCCTTTCTGTTGGTGAGGGATGGTGTTTGTCTCCTCTAGGTAGTTGTATAGCCTTTCACTGATGATACCTGTTAGTAACTTCCACATTATTGGTAGGCAGGTGATAGGCCTGTAGTTACTGGCTATATTTCCCTTACTCTTGTCTTTTTGTACTAAGGATGTTCTTCCTGTGGTCATCCATTTGGGTGCTTGGTGATTTGAGATACAATGCTGGAGTTGTTCTGCTATTCGTGGGTGTAGGGCCTTGAAGTTTTTGAGCCAGTATCCATGGACTTCATCGGGACCTGGGGCTTTCCAGTTTGGCATTTTCTTTAGTTGGTGTCTGATTGTGTCTGTCGTGATCTCTGTGAATCTTTGTTTTATTCTCCCTGTTTCTTCTTCCTTGACTTCCTGGAGCCATGTTGCATGTTTGTTGTGTGATACCGGATTGCTCCATATGTTTTCCCAGAGTCTCTTACTTGGTTCGGCTTCAGGAATTATTATTATTATAAGCACTGCTGGTTTCTCGTTAGCACATGAGCCACAAGAGGTTAGGAGTCAAAGCTCATTACCATCTCTGGCGGGCTTGGGCATGGGCATGGGCATGGGCATGGTATAGACTTGAAAATCAAAGACAGACAGAGCATACCAATCAATTTTCTACAAAAACAACAACGGTTTCTGAAAAAAAGAAATGGTTGTGAAGGAAGTAAATACTGTTATGAACCGAATAAAAACTAATGAAAGGTCGAAAAAGACATTGGCAATGAAAATAACATGAATTTTTCAAAGTGTTCCCTGATTTTATTCAAATCTTCATCCTTGGAAACAAGGTGGAGTCAACTGAAAAACTTAACTAAGAAGGGTTGCGTTCACCTTTGCCTCTGTTTTGTTCCAGATACACCTCAGTTGCTAATAATCTCATAATATTTCGCATATTTTTTTATCATCTTAATCGTTATTTTAATGTTTTCTTTATCAGATTTTTTTCTTATTTCTGAAACACTCTGCTTTAAGTGAATCTATTTACAAAAAAAAAAAAAAAACTTTAAATGAAGATATCTTGCACAAGTACACACTACAAACAAAGCTCTTTAAAAACCAAAAACAACAACAACAACAACAACAACAACAACAACAACAACAACAACAACAACAACAACAACAACAACAACAACAACAATAATAATAATAAAATAATAATAATAATAATAATAATAATAATAATAATAATAATAATAATAATAATAATAAAATAATAAACTCGAACAAATCCTTCAAAACATTTATTTCACGAATAAGAATACTCGCAAATCTTGGCTTCACAACGAACGTAGCATCGCTGCATCTAGCGAATACTTCTTACTCGAAAGTAATTTCCCTAAAAAATGTGAAACTCATCATAAGGCTTGATTCCGGAGATTACTTAAATAAGCTTTAGCCTATAAAGCGAATCCAGAAGATTACTTTCTGCGTTTGGAGGAGGGGAAAATTCCTTTTCCTGTTCTCATCGCAAAACTCTACGTTGATAAAAGCTGATAAAATCAGGCGAAATGAAAAGCCAAGAGCTCTGCTGAAGGAGAGAGAGAGAGAGAGAGAGAGAGAGAGAGAGAGAGAGAGAGAGAGAGAGAGGCAGGCTATGTTTTAAAGGAGGGAATTATTATAAAGCATCGTTCACAGTCACAGAAGGAAAAAAAAAATGGAAAACGACATCAAAGCAGATTTTCCCGCGCGCGAACTAATTTATGCAAAAGCTCCGAAGAGCCTTTTGCGATGCAGAGCTCATCTGCCTGAAACAAGAAAACTCATTATTTCATTCGAAAGAAACGAGGAAATTAAAGAGACTCCTGCTTGGGTGCGCGCTTCGTGCTTTCTGTAATGTCATGTAAGATGGTTTGAGGAGGATCTGGACTTTGGATGTCTGAAGTGATTCTCTCTCTGTCTCTCTGTCTCTCTCTCTAGAAACAACTACAGCAAAACGTGATAAAAGTAATAGGGATATTCTTAAGATTACAGACTGGTGGTCTATACAGGAAAGGTACAGCTAAACTTTCACACGACCAAGTTAGAAACTTTCGACATATATTTAAATCGAATTTCCCACCGTAAGTTGCAACACCCTCGTTTTCTCGAAATAGCGGTCTGAAACTCAATTTTCCACTTACATATATATATATATATATATATATATATATATATATATATATATATATATATATATATATATAAGTCTGACATATGGTATTATCAGCTCCCAGAACATGATCTTGGATTCCCTTAAAATAAGCATAAGGTCACAATTCTCAAAGACGCTTACGCTAGAATCGCAAAAAGATTACTCGAATTTTCTACTGGAAAATTAGTCTTGACGCTCACTACAAGGAGAGAATAACTTAAATGTGGTGTTTTAATTGAAAATTATACTCGAACTTTCTCATACAGCCGTGAATATTTTGACTATTCTTATAAGCGATGTCAAAAGTGTCTAAAATCAAATCTGAGGTTTTTATGACATAAAATAGATAAGAAATTACGCGGTTAGGTTACGGTTGAGAACAACTAAGAGTTGTCTTTTTCAAGAACTAGTACTGAAACGTCTAACGAAACCTTGGCATGAAGAATTTTAATTATAAACAAATAGGAAATTTCTGTCCAAGTTTAAATTTGAAGTCTTTCGATACTTGAAAGTCTTAAAAAAAAGAATTTTAACACCCCGCTGAAAATAGGTTCTAGATAAAAGATTTAGATATCGAGTTTATTGAGGGAATAAAATCTGCAAAAAATATTGTTAACAGCTAGGCTGTTAAGTTTCTTACTTTAGCCCGTTTTGCTACATAATTTGACATTCAAAGTTTCAAGTAACAATGACACGGGGAATGTGAATCACGCTGATTCGTTTGTTTTAACGAATTTAGCAGAAGATGTAAAGCATCTGAAAGAGAAATTTTAAACTGATTCCACATAATTATTCATCAGAAATATGACAAGACTTCATGTGTCAATATTGTTGGAAGCTTTTGACTTTGAATTCCCTTAGAATAATCTGACGAAAGTGAGATATTCAATTCTACTATAAGTTACATACAGATATATGTTATCTCTTGAGTTACAAGTGCTGACGTCAACTCGGTGGGGTTCAAGTACTGCGTATTACAGTATATCATTAATAATACAAACTACCTGTAGCCTTACAACCAGATAACCTCGTACTTTACAACACACGGAAAGAGAACATTGCAGATTTGATTTTCTTTTTACGAATATTGCTTTTATATGTAAAGAAAGGTGCTTCACACTGCAAGCAAAATTAAAGGGCAACTCTTATACTAGTAAAAATCTCAAAAATGAAGTACTGCATTTTTAAATGAAGGTGCCTCTGGACCAATAGAACAGAACAAAGCCACTACAACCAACCCTTTAAAGGAGAGAGAGAGAGAGAGAGAGAGAGAGAGAGCAGTTAAAATCGGATGAGGGTGCGGTAGAAAATGAGATACAGTAGAAGGGAAAAAAATGAAGAGGGGAAACTCGAATTCTTTTCACAGCCTTTTACACGGAAGCAGTTTATTTTCCCTCTAAGCAAAGTGCTTTCCAGTCTGCTTTTTTGCTCGCCATTTCTTTTATTGGAGCGGCTGTCATTTGTCAGAAAATACAGTGTGTCTAGCTTACGTATTATTTTCCGCGTATGCACAAACGGTGGAGGGAACAGGCAGTTTTTTTTTTCCAGCGAACTAATAAAAAATAAAACTTCCACTGAGGACGGATCTTGCATTTTTTATGTGATGTATTTATAAAGGTTCTTTTTCTGCCAGCGTTGCCAAGCAATCAATACTAAGCTATGAAAACGTCAAAACTACTCGTACGATATTTCCCCACATATCAAAATAGAAGTCCTGTATTTGCACATTTTATACATACATATAAATATATATATATATATATATATATATATATATATATATATATATATATATATATATAATTATATATAAAACAAAGATGAGTTTCCGGTGAAGAAATGAGCTACTGACCAGATGCAGCGAAAAGGTAGGAAGTTTGATCATTCTTCTTTGTGTGTGTTTATAAATTGTATTCATTCCAAATGTCACCATTTCTGTGAAATAAGTATATAAATAAGTATATAAATAATATATATAAATAAATATAAATAAATAAATATATATATATATATATATATAATATATATATATATATATATATATATATATATATATATATATATATATATATATAGCGTAAGAACCCGGATCTTTATAAATGGTGTAACATAATCAAACGTTATTGCCAATGGGAAAAAACTGTAATCAAGGCACTTATAATTCGAATTGTGAATGTTATTCGCCTCTTATCACTGTGAAAAAAAATATCATCAGCATTACTTTTTAACTGTGTATTATTACAATAGCTGATATTATCGTTTTACTCGTAATATCAATCAACCAATGACTGATGACTAATGACATTTTTTTAATAACACTCTCCGGTTACTGACCGACATGGAACAAAAATGAGATTATAATATACATAAATATAATTTCACACATCCATTTGCATCTAATACAATGGTCAGAATTACCGATGTTTTGTAAAGGAAATCATGCAGCAAAAATTGAAAATGAATAGAGATGAATGAAAATGATCAGGCCATAAAGCAATTCAAAGTTCCTAGCGAAACTTCTAGGAAAAAAGTTGGCATATATATAATTTCCATTGAGAATGAATAGTATTATTTTCTAACCACAGAACAGAAACCCAAATACACAAGGAAAACTGGATAAAATACTACAATGAAAAGCATGCCTTGCATATAATGAACAGATCTTCATATAAAACTTTAATCGTAAAATCCAAAGGCACAAAGAAATGCTCCCATTAAACAAACACTAACGAGTGTTACTATAAAAAAAAAAACTGAAGGTTAAAATACTGAACGATTAAAACCACAAGTTAAGAACACCCACAAGAATGACATTAAAATGGTATATATTTCCCTCGATAAACCAGAGAAGAGAGATAGCTAAGTGTTCTAAGTATTATTCTTATCCCAGATCTCAACAGAAAATTTCTTCTGAAGCAGCCTAAGACTGGGTCACTCGAACATGTAAATTTCCGCAATTATGGGAACGAAGCAAATCCTGCAAAAAAAGTCTGTGGTTCGGCGCTAGTCATATACATACGTCACGTCTCGTGTAACGATGAGCGGTTTCCCAACTTTCGGCGTATTGCTGTATCTCTTTGAGAGAGATGACCTGGTCATTCTTAGATTTTACTGGCTAGCCACACCTCACCATAAGAGTTGTTACGTGTTGCGTTTTCTTCGGTCTTGTTTTGATATGAACATTCCATTTGCTGCAAAGTGATCATTCCTGGGTGTGCCATTAAAAATTACTTCTCGCTTAAGTTAATATTCACTGGCAACCAAACTGATATGTGATGATACTCATCAATAAGTCTACATGCTCGACAAGTAATCAGAAACGTCTCCTGATTTTGACAAGGCAATAAGAGAGGCTGGAACCTGACCGAACTTTTACAGACACATTATAAAAGGAAGTCCAGATGAATCTTAGTATCATCCACTCGTACATTCTCAATACATGTAAATGCAATTGTTTTATCCATTATAGATTTGGTTTAACGTTTCACGCCTAAACCAAGACACAGATGACAATATTTCACATTCATCGGTGAGCCTCAGGCATACTTGTTGTCTTTTAAAGTCTTCGTAGTGATGTGTAATCAACATCTCATATAATGTAAGACAGTTTTAGATAAGTTCAAAGACTTTAGGAAGGTACTTGGCTCTGTGATTGGTCAAAGACAACATTCATTAGATTCTAACCCGAGGAATTGCCTTCGTAACTCAAGAAACGCTCTATCCACTTTGTATGCGTATGGGTCTAGGTTGCTTCCTTACAAGACACACACAGATAAAGGACATTATCTTATGCTTATAATCTGAATGATTCCATCAGACTCTACTGCTTAAAATGTGAGCTCAACTTGGTAGCCTCAACAGAATTGGTCGGATGTTACTGTCCCACTTCAAAGCAAATGACCATCGCACTGAGGTCTTTGATGCACATACCTAGGGAAAATCTGAGTAGGCCAGTACTTGCCATGGGCTATCCAGTCTCCATTAGATAGTATCCGGTCCTTCAGAGGCAAACCTGTCATCTTCGCAAGCGGTATGCTTTGCCGAGTCACAACTGTGTGAAATAATAGACGATTAAAAAAGATCACCAACACATAAATGCACGTACAAAAATGGTAAATTGTAATACGATATTATGACAAATGAAAGCATGGCAGTCTTTAGTACACTCGCCCCAGAAACACGACCTTGACACAGATAAGACATCAATGTTCTTACTTGCACTTGGAACCTTCGATATTTTTAACACTTTTACAAACAATACCATTTCTCATCTTAAATCAAAGCCTTAGATCTTGCAAAACATGCTTCCTGGTAGCGTTAAACTCTTTTTGAATGTTGGAAAAGACAATCAGGTAATATTCTTACCTAAAAGTTTTATGTATACATAACTTCGTGAGAAATGTCGAGACGCAAAGAGTTAGTAAATAGTTTAGCACAGGCGAAAGGATGGATTATCGTAATACCATTCGAAGGACATTAAACCTTCAATCTTTCAGTAATTAGATGTTCAGTGAGAACAAATATAACGTATGACTCAACAGAATGCTACAAAGTTAAATCCAAGACGACTGGCTGTGAACTGAATTTCACATTTCTTATGACTTTAATATGTTTAGTGAATAAAGTAAGTCCGAGACATATATTTTATATTGTGCGGTAAAGTAACATAAATGGGCTATTTTTCGCACCCTTAATTTCAGCATGTCATCATGAATCATTTTGAAACTGGCAAGAACGCCACCTTTTCTCTCGTGTAAGACACTTTTGGGTCTCATTTATTAGTATTCTGTGTTGTACTATATTAGTTTTTTCATAATATACGCACAGTCAAGGACTTTAAAATTCTAGGCCCTTCAGTGTCTATACATTTCCATTAGTTGAATAAAAAGCAGACAATTCTAATAAAATTTTACTACCTCATCTAATGATCATGTAAATTTAATGTTTGTTAGCGATAAACAAAGAATTCTTCTCTTTCTCTCTAGTATAAGACAAGATACAAATGTATACATTTTCAGAGGCGTGCCAGAACTTGCTCCATAAACGACAAAAGTTGCGGTTGTATTGAGATACGAAGGCATTTTACAAAGACTTATTACCATGAAACATATGGGCAATGTCACAGTGTGGCGTATAAATACACCAAGAGAGAGAGAGAGAGAGAGAGAGAGAGAGAGAGAGAGAGAGAGAGAGAGAGAGAGAGGATACCAAGGTCGATTTGTTTGTGACAGGAATGGTATTTGGGCAACTGCTTTCAAATCATAACACCCTTTGGCTTTTACCAAGGTCTTTAGAAAGACCGTGGCTTATACACACCGGCGCTTCGTGGGTCCGAAAAATGATGACGGTCCAGGTGCATCAACTTTGCAGTTTACGATCTCAGTATCGTCATGCGGGAATGAGAAGCTCGTTTGATGAACTCCATATGACTGGGCGACAGTACGATGCTATGAAAGCTATGAAACAACTCTTGACAGAGAGAGAGAGAGAGAGAGAGAGAGAGAGAGAGAGAGAGAGAGAGAGAGAGAGAATATGTTTTTTGAGGTTGAAATATCATTCTAGCGACTAAGCAGACAGGGACTAATGCAACTGCTGAAGGATACAGGAGGAACAGCAGCCCCATTTGCGGGAATATTTTCAAAGCAGAGGTGTGTAGAATCATAACTTTAAGACCTAAAGGATATTTGGGTAATATATAGAAGTGGGAAACAGAGCAACAAATCCAACTCACTTTACGAACTGTCTAATCAGGGAAGAAGCATTTTGTAGAAGAAAGGTTTCAACAGCCGGCTCAGTTAAGAACCAATCGATCGATAAAAAGCTCGCAAGATTAGAATAGATAGAAACCGGAATGCAAAGAGAGACAGAGAGAATGAGATTTAATTCTTAAAAAAAAAAACGTTTACAGAGCAACTGTGAATATCATCACCCAGCAGCATTAATTTTAATACTTATATTCCGACATCTAAGGATTCCGTGAATTTCAGGAATATAGAGATAATAAAAACAAGGATATACTCTACCACGGAGGCAGCGATGAGAGAACTGTCTTCTAAAGGAAGATTATATAAAACTTTTGGAATGTACATATAAATAAAATATAAATAGATACTTATTCCTACACAAATTCATATACACATATGTATACTTGTGAAAGTATATGCGTGAAATTTAACACAATATAAATGGATACTAAATCCTTCACAGAACATTATAGCTAGAAGTATTGGGGACCAACGATAATAAGCAAGGAATAATTATTGACAGGATCAGCATCACCCCCCCCCCCCCCTCTCTCTTCTCTCTCTCTCTCTCTCTCTCTGCCATCCCATAAGTTGGCCCTATCAACTCCGGGCTGCATCGCTGACCGAGAAACTATGCAAAGCAGTTCATAGACCTTGTAGCAGAGACACACAATGGATATCAGACGAGAGGGAAGCTGGCGCCCTTTGTATGCTCCGAGGCACTCGGATTATTGGGAACACCTGCCGGGTTAAAGTCACTGTGAACTTGTCAACAGATACTGCAATAATTCCTTCCTTCTCCTGCCCTCCACCCCTCACCCCCTACGGCCCCCCCACCCCAATCCACCTTGCATCTCCCACAATCATCTCTGGTGCCTCTCTCTCTCTCTCTACGCCTCTTCTCCCACCATCCCTTCGTCCGCCCCCCTCCAGGGTTCTCTCATATCAGGTGGTGGTGACAGATCGAACCCCAGCGAGGCTCTATAGAGAAACTGAAAGTTTACTATCTGGTAAAGGACGTGATGGGAAATAGTATTACTTGATAACAATGAAAGTCGACGGTGGAAGGAAACGGATTTAGTTACGCTTCTGCATCCGTGCAGTTGCTAACACCTGCAATGTAGGCACTAGGCACACATACGTACGCACAAATGGAAAGCAAATGCGTGCATGCGTACACACACACACATATATATATTTATATATATATATATATATATATATATATATCTATATATATATATATATATATATATATATATATATATATATATGTATATATATGTGTGTATGTGTGTGTGTGTGTATAAGTGTTTCTGTTTGCGGACTCGTGAGCGTGTACTAACTTGCGTTTAAACATCACATACTACTGTTCGGCTGATGTTGTTTTTGATTAAGCTGGCCTTATGCCAACACGGGCTCTTGCTCATACAGCAGCCCGTAGGGTTCGTGTGAGTACACAATTATACGAAGATTATAGTTGTATCTGACAACATCTCAAAGTACACATATATGTTTCAGATCTATTTCTTACTTCTTGAAGAATCGTCTCTGAATATTTTAAATGAATTCAAGACTTTGAAATATCATGCAACTCACAAAGAAGGTGAATTACAGCTATGCAAGCTAGCTATAGTCTTCATCGGACGCAACAGCAGAGAGGTTGCGAACAAGTAAACAAACAAAGGCTACAACAAATACTGTCAGGGAAAGGGGGACATACTCCCTAGAGGGATTAGAGCACCTGCTTTCAAAAAATCACTAACCTTTAACTCTTTTTTTAAATACACTTAACGTACATTTCTGCATTGACTCTCGGGAACGAGTATTTGGGACAGCGCGCGAGTACAGAAATGCGGCTAAAACCACTTATTAATCCTGTTTTTCATTTCGAGGCCTCTCCCGTTCTTAACGGGGCATTCCTCTAATTCAAGGAAAGTGTATGTTTACGTTGACTTTACGCGCTTCGGGGATTTGGGTCTTAATCTCCGCTTCTGCGCCACGCGAAAAATACACCAAACACGACTTTCGCGGACAAATGCTCCAAGGTTCCAACTGTTGGTGCAGACAGCTTGGAATTCTTGAGGACTTTCGGATTTACCAGTAGATCGGTTATTTTTGCTTCCTGTCTGATTAGAATGGGAATGAAAGTGTATTAGAGCGGGTAGGCAATACGGGAATGAAACTATGAACATAAAGATAACATGGCCATCAATAAATGAAAGATGATTGAGAATATTCAGAGAAAGTTTATATCAGCGTGATTAATTATGCTAAATTTGATGTAAGCATATGTTCTTAAATGCTCTTTTGTTCATTAAACATAAAAATAGCGTCATGAAACATAAAAAAAAAATTCTAAAAACTGAAAAACAAATAAATCACATATTCTGTAGAAGACCAACTTCCTCTACAAACTTGAAATAATTGCTTTTTTAATACCCTGTTAATTAACATGACGGAGGTACGTTTGCTTTGGCGAGGGTTGAGGTCATTAAAAAAAAAAAAAAAAAAAAAAAAAAAACAGTAACTGACTTAGTAATTGCAAGAGGATACATGGTAAAAAAAATGGAAGAAATCTCAAATTCTTCACAACCTTAAAATTATCTGGATTGTAAAATACCGAAAAGAAGTATATAGTGCTTTGCTGATTAAGGGTTCGTCATGCTGAGTTAAAGCAAAGCTTTTTAATGCGTAAGGGACCTCAGTCCTTTTGTAACGATTGCCTGGTGCCGGTAACGTAACATATTGCTTGGCTGAATATTCGAGTTTAGTTGATGAGAGAGAGGTGCGTCAGCATCCTTATTTTAAGACAGTTATATAATTTTCTTAAAAGAAGGTGAAGATTAAAATGAGATTTAGTGTTTAATCTTTCTTTCTAGTACATGGATTCGTGTTTTTTTTTTAATTCTTTGTTTCCATTTTATCTTTTATCAGTTTGCTTTCCATATGCAAATCAAATTAAAATGTCGATTTTGCTACAGTCAGTTAACGTGTAAATGCCATGCGCATCTGAGCCTATTTGGGAATACACAGGATGTTTTCATAATCTGGTCGTGTCTTAATTCACTACTTAGGGCAGTGACAGTACAAAAAGGCTTTAAGGATGCATTCCCATCATCCCGCCCTAGGTCCTCTGGTTTGTTAGGCGAAGGTGCTACTAATCACACCACTGTGCCCATTTTACAAATATATGAGAGAGAGAGAGAGAGAGAGACGACGCGGAGAGATATAGAGAGAGAGAGAGAGAGAGAGAAGAGAGAGAGAGAGAGAGACTAGATGACCTTATAGGCTTTACAAAAATAAAATAGAAGAGAAAAATAAAAACTTATGACGGACATTAGAACTTGTCCTCCCGAGTTCCTGTTGTAAGACGTATTTTGTATACGAGTGCATGATCCCGTGCGTGCCGGTGAATTGATATCAATTCAACATACTATAATTAAATGCGACTATATATGAACATGAAATTTATCTGTTCCGTAATTTGCAAAAAAAAAAAAAAAAAAAAAAAGTCATGAGGTTAAAATGCTTGGATTTCGTAAGAATATCACGTTGATCTGAAGCAGAGAAAGTTATATTATTTATAGAAACTGAAGCGATTCTGTAACATGGCCAAAGATAATAGTTTTTTTTTTAAATTTCATATGGTTAAATAAAATACGGACGATTTTTCGATGTAATAGAGCACGTCATCAATCACTTAACTAATGAGGATAGTTAAGTTTCCTTAAAAAAAAAAAAAAAAAAAAAAAAAAAAAAAAAAAAAAAAAAAAAAACTCCCGTCACTTGATTTTTTATTTTCTGTCACTCTCCTCGCATCTGTTCACTCCGCTTGCCATTATTTATATCCATTTGGCAGGTAATAAGAGAATTATCGAACGTGACGTCGCGAGAGGCGGATTCGTTCCAAGAATAACACATTGGGAAGGTCAGACTTCTTTAGCCCCTCCTCCTCCTACCTAGCCCCCCCTTCCCTTTCATTCCTCCTCCACTCCCCTCACTCTCGCACAACTTAAGACACTTCCCCTCTTCTTCTCTTCACTCATGCAACGGAACCTTACTCCTTCTCTCTCTCTCTCTCTCTCTCTCTCTCTCTCTCTCTCTCTTCCCCTCATTCTAAATAGTTATAATACCATTTATCCCCACCCCCCACTCATTCCTTCATGACTAACTCTTTAGCCTTCTTTCCTCCTCCTTCGTTTTCATGACTTGCAACAACAGTTCTTTTAGCTTTCACTCTTTCCCCATACTCATAAACTGTCTCCCCTTTCTCTTCCCTCAACAACACTTTCGACTCTCATTATACTTTCATAATCAGCAAATTGCTATTCTTCTTCTTCTTCTTCTTCTAAAAAAATGAGAGAAAAATGTTGAAATATTCTCTCATAATCCGCAACTTCCTATTTTTCTCTTTCTTCTTCTTCTAAAAAAAAAAAGGAGAGAAAAATGTTGAAATATAACTCCTTCCTTCCTCACGGCTCCTTTCCTCGAATCTACTAACATATCACCCTCGTGCTCTGTGAACCTCCCACTAAGCTTGCCAGCTAATAATAATGATGATCCTAAACGAAAAAAAAAAAATTCTGTTAGGTTTTTCCTTTCCTATAATTTACTTTTCTAAGTTGTGTCTCTCGGAGTAAATTATATTTTACGTCAGCGAGATATGAAGAAAAATACTTTAAGCCTTAATGCAAGGGTGTTTGGTATCTCTATAACAGCAATATTGAAAAAAAAATTAGTCTTTACTTTTCGTGTAATTTACTTTCCTAAACTGTATCACTCGGAGTAAATGATTTTTCAATATATAATGTGAAGGTCTTGGGTTTCTTTATAACAGCAATATCTTATTTGTTGTGAATATTTAGGAATGCTGTCATTTCTTAACATTTGCTGGGAACTTCTGAAAACATTTCAAATCCAATTGCATTCGTACAAATTTGATCTCTGAATATGTCATTTCTTTCCCTTTTTCAAGATTGAAGTCGTTTCATTTTGGACTGAGTTTACAAAATGACAAAGTACACTCGCAAAGACTTTGTTATTCCCATATTTTCTGATTGACTTTCTTATATAAAGATTGGCTTTTTTCTAAATTGGCTTTACTTCGGGCCTTGCCCTATCTAACACTTAGCTCTATGTTATTATTATTACTATTATTATTGTTATTATTATTATTATTATTAGTCAGACGATAAACCCCTATTCACGGGAACAAGGCTACGGGGCCACTGACAATTTATTTATTTTTCTTGTGTTTAATTCTTAAGGCATATTGATCTCTCGTAAATAATATTCTGACGGGTAAATATATAAAAAAATGAATTTGTCAAACAAGGTCAAAGTGTGAACTGAATTTTATATTAGTTGTCTAAGCCGGGATATTATTATTCATTAAAGTCATGAGTTCTCACATCGAATTTACTCGAAACAAAACTCTAATAAAACCCATATAAGTTAAAACGTGTTTGCTAGAATCAAAGTTTGATTTCTTAAATAAAGTTCCTAAGATACTGACTTAATGAGTCAATGGATTTATGAAAACAACATGGCAAGACTAAAATATGACGAAGGTGATTTTATGTCATATAATAATCAGTACAATCACTGTTCCGTGTAGACACACACACACAAGCTATACATACTAAATAAATAATATATATATATATATATATATATATATATATATGCAGATGAAAGACCCATAAAACACCATTTTAACGTTGCAACCATATATTTCGAGCTCTTCCTTCTGCCAGTGATCAGGAGCACAAAAGGAAGTGCTCGAAATATATGGTTACAATGTTAAAATAGTGTTTTGTGGGCCTTTTATCTTCATATTATACTGTTGTATTACAGTAAAAAGCCATTTAGTATATGTGTGTGTGTGTGTGTGTGTGTGTGTGTGTGTGTGTGTGTGTGTGTGTGCGCGCGCGCGTGTGTGGTGCATAGCCGCTTGTTGGCATAACTAAAAAAAAACAAAAAAAAAAAAAAAAAAAAAAAAAAAAAAAACTTCCCGTGCCCCAAAACTAACAGAAGCAGCATTCTCTTCACTCCTCTAATAACTAACAAAGACCAGGGAGAAACGCCCCCTTTATCAAACTGCTGAGTCTCTCTCTCGTGTTAACTTCCCTCACAGCATCGTCATCATCATCGTCAACAGGTAGCAGCAGCAGCAGTGTGTGTGATATTCTACCCGTAATAACTCTCTTCTGTATATTTTATCATTAACGTCATCTGATTAGTAGCGTCGGCGGCCGACTCCCTCTGGGCAGTCAGCTGCACCAGACGTTACTGGAAGCTCATAATTATTTCCCAAGGTGCCTGGATAATGCGGTGTTTTGCATCAATATTCGGGCGTTGCCATGGGGATGCTCCGCTCGCCTCCCTTGTCTTTTTTTTACCTGGTGGGGGGGGGGGGGGGGGGGAGGAAGGGGGAAGAAGGGGGGAAGGGTCAGTGCTATGGTTGGCAACGGGTTCAAAGAGACATGAGCTCGACAAGAAACAATTCATTGTAGCAATGAATCGATCATTCGCGTGAAGGGGCGGCCAGCTTCCGGGTCAAATTGGTGTTCTATTCAATGAATTAGTTTTTGTTATGCGGGACATCACATGCGGGCCAGTTTATAATAATCAATAAATTAGCGTTAGAAATATTTTCTGTCAACTGACCTGTTTCTCGAATTTCCTAAAGGCTCGTTCTGCGTGCGACGCCAGCCTTCAGGAATCAAGTAATCAGTTTATTTTCAATCTAAGTAAGTGATCACCAGAAATTTTGCTATCTGGTTTTGCATTATATTATTATTATTATTATTATTATTATTATTATTTTGGTAGAAGACCCTCTTTTAGGCAAATACTGTTAAAAAGGATGGCAGAATTAAGCAAGTTGATTTTATATATTGTTTTTTCTGTTTTCCTTACAATTCGCTTCTCAGGCTCAGCGATGTTTCTGAGTAACTGGCCAATATTCATATTGGGAATTTTCAAAAAATTGTAAATGCTGAAGGAATCTTTCATTAGAACAGGATATCAGGTCCAGGTCAAGCAGGGGTCGTCGTCAGTGCCGGTATTATTCCGTAAGCGTAGTTCAGTTCGGGCCAGAGTCGTCTTTGGATTAAGGGCTGGTGTTGGTGCTGGTATAGCTGGTATTACGTGACGTTTCGACCTTCTCGTAGGTCATCTTCGGACGAGTCGGTTGAAGAGACTGTAGCAAGAAAGTTTGCGGAACGGTATTTATAGCGGCACGGACCTAGAGTTGCATTCTTTCAAGACCGGCCCGACCAATGAGAATGCAACTCTAGGTCCGTGCCGCTATAAATACCGTTCCGCAAACTTTCTTGCTACAGTCTCTTCAACCGGACTCGTCCGAAGATGACCTACGAGAAGGTCGAAACGTCACGTAATACCAGCTATACCAGCACCAACACCAGCCCTTAATCCAAAGACGACTCTGGCCCGAACTGAACTACGCTTACGGAATAATACCGGCACTGACGACGACCCCTGCTTGACCTGGACCTGATATCCTGTTCTAATAAAAGATTCCTTCAGCATTTACAATTTTTTGAAAATTCCCAATATGAATATTGGCAGTTACTCAGAAACATCGCTGAGCCTGAGAAGCGAATTGTAAGGAAAATAGAAAAAACAATATATAAAATCAACTCGCTTAATTCTGCCATCCTTTTTAACAGTATTATATTATTATTATTTATTATTATTATTAATTATTATTATTATTATTATTATTATTATTGAAAAAGAAACCCACAAAATTACTGTGTATAACGTGTTTACTTATAAGTATTTACATTTTAGTGTTGAGAAAAATAAAATGTAAATACTTATAGGTGAACACGTTATATTATTATTATTATTATTATTATTATTATTATTATTATTATTATATACATTTAAATACATACATGTGTATGAGTACACAACACACACAGATATATATATATATATATATATATATATATATATATATTATATATATATCTGTGTGTGTGTTTCATTAACAAACAATATTCTTAAAATGGAGTGGCTCAGTGTAGAAGCAATGATGCAGTCAAAGCAAACGTTCTTCCTTTAATCGCTAATTATAACACCAGCCCAACAAAACTTATAATAACAACAACCAATACAACTTTAACATCTGCACCTCATTAACCATTAAACGGTGGTGACCACCAACGTCTTCCTTTTATAGCCTGTCAACTTCACCCATTTGGATCTCACGCGTCTTCTGCCTTTACACTGAAAATGTTATGCTAAATTTTATATGTTCATCTTTTCCTACTTTTCAAAGAGAAATCACAGTTCAATACTTGCACATAGAATGACATTGCTTAATTCCATAAAATAAGAAATAAAATAAATGCGCAGTTGAATACATAAATTCTTCTAGTTACATTCATTAGAATTTGACGAAGAAACTACGCGTGAATACTTGAGTTATGCGTCTGAATACACATGACAACAGAAAACGGGAAACGCGATATTGTTTATATACAAAAATTTATTACCAATTCAACGTCTAAGATCAAATTCACCAGAACCAAGGAGCTCGTTCGTAAATGTCCTACGACAGCCAACAGCTAAGTAGTAATAAGGATATGTTGCATTCGAGTGATTTGTGTGGGAAAGATAAAGAAGAAGAAATTTTGTGAAACTCGAACGGTACCGCTGGAGATGGTTACTCTCGACTATATGTTTTCCGAAGGTTTTGCTGAATAATAGTGATTGCATACTTTGGTATACACTCAAAATGGACAAACCCATGAACACCAAAATAACTCAAGCAAATGAGGTCTGAACATCTACAGTTTTTATAACCTTATGAGAATAAAAATATTAATAAACTTGAGTACGTAATTAACTAAACCGTACTGACAAGCGTATCCAAAAATGCCCGAAGAATACGAGAAGTTGAGCAGGCATTGTGGCTATTACAATTACACCACATATATATAAGTATGGATTTGTTTTCTCTATATAATAATAATAATAATAATAATAATAATAATAATAATAATAATAATAATAATAATAATAATAATAATAATAATAATAATGAGTGAGCCTATCTTAATCAGCGTAGACATTAAAGAAGACAGCACTGCTTTATGTTTGAATGGAGTATTATAAAATAAGACGGAGACAGGACCAGTCAACCGTTAAAATTTCGAAGAAAACACGAATTCCTATAACGGCGGCAGCATCTCCGTCAAGTTACGACTTCTCGGGAGCGAGCGATGACGTCACCACTAATCGCTGCTTATGGGAACTGCTTTCATCGAAGTCATTCGGACCAGTCTATATTGAATTTAACAAATGAGGAGACGGAACGGAGAGTTGCAGGGATGTTGGAGTAAAATAGGAAAGGAAGGTTTGTTGCAGAGAGAGAGAGAGAGAGAGAGAGAGAGAGAGAGAGAGAGAGAGAGAGAGAGAGAGAGAAGGTTGGGGGAAGAGCCGCTAAGGGGTACGTAAGGAGAAATTAGAAAAAAAACGAAAAAATATAGAAATATGAAAATGGGAGAAAAAAAAAGGGAATAATGTAAGAGACATACGCCAGAAAGGAAAATTATAAACTGAAAAATAAATGTCGTTAGAAAACGACGAAGGAAATGAATTTAGAGGGATTATGGAATGGCAGATGAGGGATAGATCAAAGGCAATAAATAATAGAAATGAATAATGCGGAATCTATACTTATTTATTCTCCCTCCATGAAATGAAGATATGCCTCTCGTAGCCATCTAGTATATAATAATACATGTAAGCCAAATTGAAAATAAAGGACTTGAATCATTTAATTGCACCCAATAAAAATAATGCTGGATACTATTTGGAAAACATTACATAACATAGCAAACCAAGACTATGTACATTCAAAACAAAAAGAACGGCATGCAAAGAACGCAAAGGGTTTTAGAAATGTCATAACTAAGGCAAAATACGACGTTCGCGTTTATAAAACAGAAAACCTCAAATAAGATGCTGTACTATCATAAACCTATTCATATTGAATATCGAGAACAAAATAATAAAATTCTGTTCATATAAATGAGGTCTGATTAATCAACGCTTATAAGGCATCGCAGCTGCTATGGCTAATGACGCAGAGATAAACCAGTAATAAGCATTTCTGCTCATACTACAAGAGGTTTGACTGATAAATGGTTATCTGACGTAACAACTGCTGGAGGATTCTGACTCCGAAACAAATGAGGAACATTACTAAAAGCTTCATATCAGAGATTTCAATTTAGTGCAGTGATAACACAAGACGTTTAAAACGCGTTCAGAAAATAAATACATGGACAATCAATAAGTAATTCAAATAATCCTGTAATAATAACATCCCAAATATCGGTATCGTAATGAGTTCATGTTTCTCTTTCATATATATATATATATATATATATATATATATATATATATATATATATACGATATATACATAAATTCGTCAAGTGCCAATGCACATGAAGGGCTCGCAACTCTTTAGCAAAATTCCAATCTATCAAGTACCTCTTCCTACCCTGAAAGGCGAAATCTTCAAGGAACAAGAACCCGCTAAATACAACGTTTCTCGATTTATTAATTTCCATACCGACAGTTGTTTTAGCCATAAACTTTGGGATATTTTCTTTGAACGGAGAACCCTGGTTTCGAATAGAAAATAAATGAACAGGGGAAAAAGAAACAGCGGGTATAAATCCTGACCTGTTTCGTCTTGATATCTAAGACATCTTCAGAGGACTCATTTTCCCTGTGGTAAAGTTGGGTATGTAAAATAGTATACTATACATATACTATATTGAAGATATATTGATCCACCACCAATCGTAATATAGATACAGAGCAAGAAACCCTTCTTCTTCTTCTAAGCAGCGTGCGGTGCGAGCCATGGCAACCTTTAACAAAGTGAGTGATAAATAAATCCCAGGTGAGGGAAGCGTTATTAATAAGGAGAGTCGGGGCAAAACGGAAGCCAACCATAACAACGCTTCTTCTGCCCTCTGAGGCACAAACAAGCACACAAAGACAGATCTGAGGGTGTGGCCCGCCTTTTTTGGGGGGGTTCCCGGGACGTCCACACGCGCACATACACATACACTCACTCCTCACAAAAGCGCCCATCCACACATACATACACATGCAAACACACACACACACACTAAAAAAAAAAATAAAAAAAATAAAAAACACGCCATGGTTGGCATAGTTGGGCCCGATTCCGAACATACCGAAAATAACAGAGCTATTTTAGCCCGTCGTATGTTAAGGTCAACCACCGGCAGTCGTTAAAAGAAGGCAGAAGAAGCATCTGCCGAACAGGTCTCTCTCTCTCTCTCTCTCTCTCTCTCTCTCTCTCTCTCTCTCTCTTCCAGGTGGAGAGGGCTATCTGAGATATGTGCACTGCCATGCAATTATAACATTTCCGGGGAGACCGATAAAAACGTATCACAATTCGCGGAATTTTACGGTCATATTTGTGATGTCTATCATTCTTGGAAGACCTTTGTGACTACTCGTTCCCTCGGCTTTGTTTTCGAACCACGAGGACTTTTATACATCTGGAGAACACTTAGGCACACGCATGCCCTGGTTTTAACAACAACAGAGGAGAGAGAGAGTGTGACAAAGATTGAGACAGGGCAGGGTATTTCGGCGATAGCGCAATATTGCTTGGACTTGAAAATGAAAGCAAAAAACAAAAAGAACTCATTCAAAAGCCAACAGAGTGTGCGTGTGTGTGTGTCTAGTGCCGTACAACATTTACTACCAATCTCTTATTCAGAGGATGGGCAGCCGTACGAAAACTGTGGTATACGTAGTTCTGCAACGCAAGTTCTCCTCCCTTGTAACAGAACCTTACGTACACCCCACCTCAACCAATGCCCTATTAACTTCCCCTCCCCCCCGCAAACTTCTCCCCCACCCACCTATAACTCCTCTCCCTTTCTTTTTCCACCTCACCTGCCGGAACCACCTGGTGTGTGGGAAATGGTGACTACTTAATAACCAGTTACCTGGAGGATCATATCTGCATCAGCTAGGATGCTCTTCTTTGTAAGGAGAATCTCGACGCAGAGTGAATATTGACACACACACGCACACACATGAATAAATAAATATACTGCATACACACACGGACACACACACACACACATATATATATATATATATATATATATATATATATATATATATATAAATTTTCCCCTTTTAGGGGGTGGATTAAGAAAAGCAAGACAGTTCCATATATATACCTATATTATATATATAATATATATATATAACTATATAGATATCATTATATATAATATAATACACGTACATATATTTGTGTGTGTATGTGAGGTTACCATTTGCATAAAATTTTTTTTAAAAAATGGAAACAATAATAAAAACTTCCTGTCTTACGACACCTTCCTCTTATTTGCACGGTTTATCGCAGTGTGTCTAAAGAAACGTAAACAAAGTTATGAAGAGAGAGAGAAAAAAAAAATAAAATAAAAAAAAAGTTCGTGGTCCAGTGCCAAGCGTTGCTCGCGGTGCTAGACTTGGCAAGAGTATGGCGTTGGGGAAATCCCATGAGAGAATTATCTTGATACCACCTTGCTTCTTGCCCGCTGATACTCAGCCTTCCTTTCCCTTCCTCCTCCTCCTCCTTCCTCCTCCTCCTCCCTCGGTTCCTTACCCATTGCCACACATCAACTTCCCTAACATCGTTTCAACCATCACCAACTGACTGACGGTGCTCCTGGCGTTCAATCCTGTATATATTTCCACAACCGGACATTTCCTTGTCCTGTAGTGTTGTACTTCTAGAAAAAGATTGTGAATTACGTGACCTGCTTTTAATTACGCCTCTTTTCTCTCTCTCTCTCTCTCTCTCTCTCTCTCTCTCTCTCTCTCTCTCTCTCTTCATTGGAAATTTTATTCCCCCTTGTTCTTGTCCTCATTTGTAAGTCCTTGAAAATTTGAATGGTGCTCTCTCTCTCTCTCTCTCTCTCTCTCTCTCCATTTACTGTTACTCTTGTTCTATGACGGGCCGAGAAGTAGGGATCCTTTGAATCATATCGAACTCTTCCTGTAACTACTTCCGTAGATTCTAGGAAATTTGAACGTCAATAGCCTCGTCAAGAGAGAGAGAGAGAGAGAGAGAGAGAGAGAGAGAGAGAGAGAGCCGTTCAAATTTTCAAGGACTGACGAATCAGGATCAAGAACAATGAACAAAATGTTCATAATTTGAAAAAAGGTTTGTTCTACTGCGACTTACCTGAAATAATTCCTACGCTAAACAGAATAGCTGTCAGAACTCTTCTTGGAGTAATCAGCTGTCAATCTTATTGAATCTTACAGTATCCCATCAACAGCACATCGGTTCGTCGTCATCAGTTATTATATTTAAACAGCAAATCCGCTAATTGTCAGCATGTCGGTTCCTTTCTTTAATTCTTAACATTTATTCAACAGTGAATCGGTTCTGATCCTTTGTTATTAATAGTATATATATATATATATATATATATATATATATATATATATATATATATATAGATATAATATATATTATATATATATAATATATATTGCTTCCTCTTCTTTAAAGTGGCACTTAATCTACAGATCTGCAAGTCAACAACACAATAGTTTCGTAACTTCGCCGCAGCATTTAATCCTCTGTCTTTCTCATCAACATCACATCGGCCCCCCTCACTACCTGCACCACTTAACCAAACGATCTGTTCTATCTCCCGAATCCGAATCACAAAGCAAATGCACTTTTACACTAATTTAGGTCATAATGAAATCAGAGATTAAAGGAACAACATCAGCAATTTTCTAAGGCAGTCTGATGACCTTATGTAGCCCAGGCCCGAAGAAAAAGGGGAAGGATGGAAGAAGACTGGTGTTTATTTATGAAGTAAGAGACAGACCTTCTGCCAGCCCGTATAAGGAAAGAAAGTCGCTAAACCTTGTCATCCCGAGAATCAAGTAGGATTTAATATTAATACGTATATGATTTAGGCCAAAGGCCAAGCACGTTGGCACAATTATATCTTGGGAAATTAATTTTGTAATATATTTTGAACTTAACCCTTGCAGCAAGGATGTTGTTTACATTCCTGGCAATAAAACTATTTTCCTTAAACGGGAAATAGCTACATGGAAGGCATTCATGCAATTATTTTCTAAACCCTCGGCGCGGATTAACTACAACAGAGGAATTGTAAATTTCTTACTTTTGATAATGCTTTAAGATACTAAGAACGTTCGCAGAGATTTATTATTTTTTTCTTACCTTTTTTTCTGATATAAATATTTATTACCTTATACTCGTATTCTTCAGGCCTTGAGGAAATGAATAGTGGACAAATACGATGACGTGAATTTTATACAACGAAAAGGAGAGAGAGAGAGAGAGAGAGAGAGAGAGAGAGAGAGAGAGAGAGAGAGAGAGGCCTGGAAACCAGTAGCACATTTTACATAAAAGTATCATTTCTTCAGAGCTAACGGACAAAAAAATTTAAATACAAGAAAGCATTTGACAGGGAATTATAAAAAGTAGGTGGGCTCCACGTATCGAAATTAGTGACATGTAAAGTTCGATGTAAAAAGTACCGCACACAGAGAGGAAAACTAGTAATAAACCAGGATATAAGTTATTTAAAGGCTATAAATTAATTAGGACAATGGTTATTTAACTAAATTGATATTAATTAATGAGAATATACATTTAATTTATGAGTTCTTGAGGTCTTCATTTTCTGACTCTTAACCTTGTCTTTCCTTGAGGCAGGAAAATCTATCGCTTCCTTCGCGTTTAAGCCCCATCCTTCATCCCCCCCTTTTTCCTTTCTTAGTTTCTGGGCTAGCAAAGCTAGCAAAAGGCACTGGGTTGCCCATCCCTTTGGCCTCTACACTTAAAAACTGATTCAACCCTACTGACGCACGAAAGAGATCGGGGTAATCAGAATGACGGGCACTTTACATACATCAAGTCTGTTATCTGTTGTTCATCTAAATCGGAGATAATTTTTTTTTCACTTGTTAATGGATCTTTCTTAAGTGTGTGCTTCGTCTACAAACTCTCTAAGTATGAGCTAGCTGAATCACTTCTTGAAGCGTATCATAATGATGATGATGATGTAAAATGTAGTCAAGAGGTTTGAAGGGGGTTTCTAAATACGTTAAGATAACAATTGTACATAGTACACACACACACACACACATATATATATATATATATATATATATATATACAATATATATATATATATATATATATATATATATATATATTATATATATATAAGCGAATACCACAGGAAAATGATAGGCAGAAAGTCAGTACCAAGCGCTTTCGCCTGAATAAAGGCGAAAGCGCTTGGTACTCTCTTTCTGTCCATCATTTCCCTGTGGTATTCGCTTATATAATGAAGTCACGTGCACTACTGTGATTTTTAAGGATATATATAAAAATTCATATGCATATAGTTGTACTATACATATACATATACATATACATGTCTCTGACAAATCTCCTAAACGCCACAGATGATTTAGACATGTGCTGGGAATGAAGAAGGGGTGTTCCTATACAGTGGAGAACACCTGGGGCTACTGCGTGGTCATCTGCCTCCGTTGATGTCAGTTTAACTTAAGTTCTGTGAAGCCATCAAGCGTCAATATTCATGCATCCGCTGGATCAGACACACTTCCAACAGGTCATGATGACTGGGTGACTCGGTATTCAAAAATCGTTGGATGTCGGTTTCGCTGAGACAGTTTGTTTTGATGCCACTTCCTAGTACTTCGTAACTGCCAGCAAAATGAGGTTTCTTTACCTTCTCTTTCAGTTTTGTTTTGTAGCTGCTTGCTAGCCAATTGTTAGCTTGAAGTAGAGAGGTTGCTTTACCTTTCGCAGATTGCAAGCAATATATCTGCTTCCTCTTACCGTTTCCTCAATTCAAAAATGAAAAGCAACAGGGCCACAAGTGATTCTGAACGAAAATATAACCCATGGCTGAATTCCTGGGACTAAAATTTGATGATCTTGAAAGCTGATTATGTACTACAATATTCCATGATTCAATAAAGAACACAATTAATAAATTAAGTTCCCTCCAGAACAAAAGATCACAAATAACAGTCAGTTCCTCAGCTTGTGTAATCACTTGGAATCAAATATCAAAAACACGTTTATGCGTGTAATTGTCAATGAAAAGAGTGAATGGTCTATTTCTCAACATCTTGCTTGAGTGGTTGACCAAATTTCAGTTTTCCTTGATTCAAATGCATACTTGAAGATCATACTAGACAGACTGCTATTATACAGGCATACTCATTTCAGATATCACCGGATTCTGATGTGAATTTGCCAATAAATGCAAAACATGGCCAGAATTCCTGGTAAGATTGGGTATTATTATCTTGTTTTGAATATCTGATTCATAAGGCTTTATTTCTTCTTCAGTTTCAGTGCCTTCATTTCTTTTTTTCTTTTCTTTCCCACCTTGAATTCCTTTCAGCGAGAATCTTTCTATTCGCAATCGATTAACTTTTCAATCTATTAACTTTGAAAGTTATTAACTTTGCAATCTATTACCTTTGCAACCTGCTATCTTGCGATCTGCTAACGTTACAACCTGCTAACTTTGCAAGATACAAACTTTGCAGTCTGCTAACACTGCAACCTATTAAGTTTGCAATCTACAAACTATAATATTCTAACTTGACTTGGGAGCTCGAACTTTTGCAAGACGGTGGTATATTAATTTTGGGATTTCTGGGACATGGTGGGAACATTGGAGATGCAAATTCTGTTAATCTTATTTGATATCACTGACTTAAACTGGAGGAGAGGCTCAAGAAAATTATCATTTATACATTCAGTGACCTGATATTTGTACACACACACACCCACACATACATATATATATATAATTATATATAACATATATTTAAAAAATTTAAGTTTTAATATATATATATAATATTTATAATATTATTATATAATATAATTATATTATATATTTTATTCTTATATATTTGTAATATTTAAACCCCAACCCTTTTTCAAGTTACGAGCTCTGCTTAATATTCTCTAGAGTTAGGGTTACACACACAAACACACACACACATATATATATAATATATATATATGTGTGTGTGTGCGTGCGTGTCCCTAACTCTAGAGAATACTACTAAGCAGAGCACGTAACTCGAAAATAGGTTGTATAATAAGTTTAATGCATACTTTTAGTGTTTAAATTAAATTTGATAGCCTTATATATGAGAAAAGGAGTAAAGATAGATCAAAATAGATAGTTGCATACTAATGTTTATTCTAACAACAGAAAAACTGGCGACACCATAAGATGTAACCTAAGGTTTCTCAGGTAATCACTGGGGGATGAGGTTGCTGGCCCCATGGCCATCTTCACTCAGCCTCCAACCAACCACCAGATATTTAATTCACTACTTAGGTTAACAGAGACACAATGAATCTTTTATTATATCGTGGTTCCGAATCGTTTCCTCAAATGTAACAATTTCAATTATCTCGCTGGAAGACCCATATACACAAAGAGAGCCACAGACATAGACCCATATACGATACCCCGAGAGATGTCGAGCACTTCCCAGCAACTCTACATAACACAGTTTTAATAAGGATATTACACCAACAGTTTGGCATCTAAATAGGCCCTTGTAATTCGGACGAAGTATTTGCAAGTCCCCTTCGGCCTTCTAAGAACCTCTTGGGGAAGGGGAAGGATTTCATTATCGTCGCAACAAGCCTAATCATCTCCTTGTTAGCTTGTCTTCTCATTTTGTTGGTTTGTTTCCTATTTTTTTTCACACGAGTACTTTATTCTATAGCTTAAAATAAGATTAATGGCTGTTTTCATCTATATCATGTCAATAATGATAGTTAATGGTGGGTAAAGTGAACGAGAATGGAAGGTTGTTGTAAACATCTAGAATTCTCTGGGAACTAAAGCTGGCATGTGAGCAGGGTTTGGGCAAATGGGTGTTTGAAAATGAACACAAAATCTTGATATACAGGAGTATGACAACAGAGGGAAATTACTGGATGACTGAGAGAAGAATGGGAACTTTCCATGACTCTACATATCATGTTGGGTGGTGTTGAGAAAGATTTCGACAAATAGTACCATAGTGTTTAAATAAATAAAGTATACAAATTTCGACAGCTAGTATTATAGGGCTTAAATCAATAATGCATGCAAATTTCGACAAGTAGTACTACATTGCTTAAATCAATAATGCATACAAATTTCGACAACTAGTACTATAGTGTTTAAATCAATAACGCATACAAATTTCGACTAGTACTATAGTGTTTAAATCAATAACGCATACAAATTTCGACTAGTACTATAGTGTTTAAATTAATAATGCATACAAATTTCGACAACTAGTACTATAGTGTTTAAATCAATAACGCATATAAATTTCGACAACTAGTACTATAGTGTTTAAATCAATAATGCATACAAATTTCGACAACTAGTATTATAGTGCTCAAATCAATAATGCATACAAATCTCGACAACTAGTACTATAGTATTTAAATCATTAATGCATACAAATTTCGACAACTAGTACTATAGCGTTTAAATCAATAACGCATACTACTAGTTCAGCACAAAAGTAATATACTTAAATGAATCATGAGTGAAGTTGTGGCAGCAATGGTCCAAAACTGGGTTTTATAACTAGCATAAAATAAGAAAGTTAGAAATCAAGACATATTTTCCCAAATACTTTGCAATGCTTTAAAAAACCCATAAGGACTTCCCCAACGACAGTATGCATTCGACACCAAAAGAAATCAAACGTTAGGGAGCGTCTACGGCTACCATCTAGGCACTCGAAATTTAGCAAGCACAAATTAATAAGTTTGAAATGAGAAACTGTATTAATATCAATAAAGCATAGATATGACTAATGAAAGTTTTGACTTAATGATAATTTATCTAGTGTATCACTCGCGACTACATCAGACTTGCCGGCCATGTGGGAAGCAATTTTTGAGATCAACGTTAAGATGTCGCCTAATACTGTACTATATAAAATAAGCTGTTGACAATCAATCACCTGAATCTCAGGAAACAAAGGAAAACGAGACAAGCAGCAGAGTGACTATGCAGTCATAGTACCTAAATCGTGTAGTTATCATTATCATCTAAAATGTGCAAACATTCACATGAAACAAAACTAAATCTGAAGGAAGAGAATAGCAAAACAGAAGCATCAATCGAAAGGTGCGTACAAAAAACAGCAGGGGTACAGGTCAGCAGTTTTAGGAAACATCTGAATGATGGAGACTAACCTAGTAGTGGTTGCAATCAGGGTTTTTAATATCTTTTGTCACAGGCACCACACAACATCATTTCCGCTCATCTGTGTATGGAAAATTTGATTTGGAAAACAAAAACGATACAATCTATCAAGTAAATATCAGCCCATTGATATCTTTAATAACTTAAAGGGAAACTAATCCGGATCCTAAGTCCTTTTTATTAAAAGGCAAATTCGGTAAGGAACTGCCTAAGATAACAGGTGAAATGGAGTAGAATGCCAACCAAGTACTGTTTACCTCGGCTTTGCCATTATGGTTAGTTGACAGCTTTCCATCATTTGCCAATAAAAGACAGAGAGTACATCAACTGGATTCTAAGAAGGAGGATTTAAACTCAATCTACCAAGGATTAGGCTGTCCCTTCTCGTAGTTTCATTTTTGAATTATCAGTATCAAAGACTCTTTCAGCCAATCTATAAATGGTAAGTCATTTTGATGCGTGGAAAAGTTCCGGTATACTAACTGTCAATTCACAAATCTTCTTCACATTACGCTGACGCATGGCACTTTTAAAGAAGTCAGCACATAAAACTACAGATCAAAGTATGAAATATATATATGGGCCACTCATACTCGCCCTCCACGCTGAATCACCGAGTAGAGTTACACCACCCTGCAGGCCAATACTTACAAATCCCTTGAAAAATTTTTCGAAAACACCACTATAAATAAATATTAGGAAAGTTCGATTAGACGAAGAGAAAAGGCGAAAATAAAAGCTTTTATGTGACGACATAAAATCCTCGCAATCATGTACGGGGGACGAGCTAATGCCTCCCAAAGACAAGACGTCACACCTTCGCCATAAATAAAACTAATGACAGTTGGCGTCTGACATCGATGGCAGGAGACGTCCCGTTTTTATCGCCCGGAATAAAATGGGTATTCAAGTACCTATATGCCAGGACCACTTAAAGAAGGTGAATGGGGTATCGGGGGAGGGGGAGGTAGGTGTATCTGTTTAATAACAGGTGGCTGGATAGGAGAAAGAGAGAGAGAGAGAGAGAGAGAGAAGCCGAGTTTAGCCAAGGGCACTTAAGCCTCCTAAGTCATGTTGTTGACTACTTTGAATCTAAAATTAAAAGGCTCTCCATAAGACCGGTTTCAAATTCACTAGCGCCTCAGTGGCGTGATCGGTATGGTCTTGGCCTGCCACCTCGGTGGCCGCGAGTTCGATTCTCGGGCATCTCATTGAGGTGAGAGAGATGTGTATTTCTGGTGATAGAAGTTCACTCTCGACGTGGTTCGGAAGTCACCTAAGGCCGTTGGTCCCGTTGCTGAATAACCACTGGTTCCATGCAACGTAAAAACACCATACAACAAACAAAACTAGGTTAAAATTATTTTTGCTCAAGATATCAGGCATCGCAGAAACTGTCCACTGCCACTGTAATCGTGCTCAAAAGACTTATGCCTTTTATAATCCCTAATGGGATTAATTTTTCTCAGAGAAGCATAAGAATGCGGTATGGATTGTAAACACACACACACACACACACACACACACACGTATAGTCCAATTCCCACGTCCACTTGTTTAAAAGTAACTAAAACAAGGTTTTCTAAAGTCAATATCATAATCAAATAAATAACCCTATGCATACAGAGAAAGCAGTACTAGCGATGTATAATGAATCACAAAATATGTAACTGCAGAATAAATGACACCACAACTAAAATCATACTTGAACACGTTGACCTCAACAAAGAAGGTACAAATCTCATTATAAAAGCTTATTCGTCAATGGCAAAAGGGTGTGTAGATCACATGGTATATAAGTAATTTAAAAATAAAGGGGAAAACCCGCATGTGGTGTGCACAGAACTATACTCTGTTTTTTTTCATCTGTCCATCCGCCTGTGGTGTTTTTGTATGGCAACACTGCGTCCCGGGCTTTAGATAGTTACATTCAGCTTACATTCAGCGATTAGAATAATATCCTATTTCGAATATTAGCGGTGTAATTCGCATACAGTAAATTATTAAAACACTTTTCAGTTTCAAATGTATGCACAGATATCCTTTTATTTACCTAAAACTTACACATAGCGTAACTATCTAAAGCCCAGGACGCAGTGTTACCATACAAAAACACCACAGGCGGGTGGACAGATGAAAAAAAAAACAGAACTAGAGGCTAGCAACAGAATGGGTTGGGAGGTAAGGTGTGCTAATTGTGATACGAAGGTATTAACATTTAAACCCTTCAAGGATAGCCATATAACTACAATAATATAACGATTTTATTTATACACTATACATTTGTAAGTTAAACAGATACCTATCAGAAACGATGCCACCATTAAACGTTCGATAATTTCTTTGTGTTCTTTATTCTAGAATCTAGATCAGGGGTTCATAACCTTTTGATGGCCCCAGACCCTAAATGAAATGCCCGATATGGTTCTATCCCCTTTGTGCAAGTCCACTTAATATATACTTAGTTTAATACGTACATCCTTTAGGTATGAATAGATGGGAATATGACATACAAGAAAATCAAAAGCATTTATAGTTTTATAGTTATTTACAAAACGTACCGATGTACACATTGCCACTAAAATTAAATATATACAGATCCAGTGATCAAGTCCCATTCTAGTGGTGGTACTGTAGTTTTGGTACGTTCATGGTGGTACTGTCATGATGGTACACATTGTGCATGAATTTTGTTCAAGGCGAATTGGAACAATTCCTAGACGGTTGTACAGAACTTAATATGCATTACATATTTTGTTTTGAATTTTGTTTGGGCCTAATTGGAACTATTCCTACAGTATTTAATGTCTACTATGAGATTCAGGGTCTCTGTAACACGGTTTTTTGGACTTTGCTCCTTGTCAAAGCATCGGATGTAGCTGAAAGTTGACATATGTATATTTTACAACCACACACAAATTTTGTCAGCATTATCAATAACCTAAACCCGATAGTTTTAATTTTTATAGAGTAAAAATGATCTAGCCGACGCCATGGCCAATGATTACGAGCCAAGAGTCGAAAAACATTCATTACGTAGCAAGGTAAACAAACAACTTTTGACTAAATGTTGCCCCGCCCATCCACAAGACAGAAATGCCATCGGCTCTGAAACCCAAAGACTTTATGAATGGCGGAACGATACATAGATGTGGGTGGGGTATCAGTGCTAGCGTAGTAATACTACTGTAGCAGTAGTGCCGCAACAGTATAGCAGTAATATACATGAATTAAACGTTTAGACCAACTGCTGGGATCCTTGAGGATCATTTAGCACTTCTTACAACTACTCGAGAAATTAGTTTTTATAGCCAGAAGTTAAATTTTCTAATCCAACAATGCCCATGGTAGCCTTCAGTGTTATCCTGAATTATAACGAGGCGAAAGTGGGTGGAGACTCATGAAGTCCCCATTCTGACGATAATTATTAGTGAAGGTTTAAAGCCAATATACGGTACCGGCTATTTTTTTTCAGTAAATAGGTATATAGCCAATAAATAAAAATTGCTTGACATTGGATACAGCAGTTATCAAATCAAGCTTGTCTACTATGTTTTTGGTAATTACCAACTATTCCCTACATCTTGTCAATCTGATTGTGACCTATAAAGTAGACTGTAATTTCTTTGGAAACTTATTTTGGGAGTTGGACTAATAATCGAAGTGTTTTTGTATTTATTAACATATTTTGTTGGTTTGTTCATTATGACAATTATCAGTGGGGAGGTTCCAGAGTTCATAAAGATGTACTGCTTTGCTTGTATTTAAATTTGTATGTCATTGTTGCCAGAGGTTTAGCCTTCGTTACGTATAGCCAATCATCCATCGAGAAGGAGGGAAGAAATGATGTCATAAGTTACGTAACGAGTGCGTTCGAAACCTTTTCTCTGAGTAAGTTGGCCCGTATTCAAAAAAGGTCACTTTTACATTATAAGTACCAAATTTATTCAACCTACGTAGTGCAGAATACACTCAAAATTTATGTGTTGATATAATATGTATTCTGAATAAGCGTTATATTTATGAAATGCATAGATAAAAAGTTATTGCGAAAATACCGTGTTACAGAGGCCCTGAATCTCATAGCGTGCATTTTTAAAAATCCGAATTGGAACTATTCATAGATGATTGTACAGTACTTAATGTGCAGTACATATTTTTTTAGCATTTTGTTTTGGCCTAATTGGAACTATTCCTAGACAACTGTACAGTACTCAATGTGCAGTACATATTGTGCAGGGAATTTTGTTGAGGCTGAATTCGAACTATTCCTAAACTATTGTACACTTGTACAGGACTACTTAATGTACTGTACTATATATTCCTGTGAAGAACGCCACATCGTAGTGCTGTGTCCTTTCTAGTATTATTATCCTCGTTCCTTATCTCTCTCTTTCTCTCTCGCCTCCTCCTTTTCCCCTCTTTTCCTCCGCTAAAACCTCTTCTTCCTCCTCCTCCTCCTTTCCGGCTCTTCGTCACACACGCCTTGACAAATTACTTGTTATTGCCTCATCAAGCGCTTTAATTATATTTCACACTCTTTCAAATCTTTTCATGGAGTCGCGCGTCTTTATCAATTCACTTTCCCCCATTTTGCCGCTGTAAAAACCCGAGTGAATGGTGTCGCTCAATGTCCCCATTCGAAGCGCTATGGGGGCCTGCGACCCCCTCCCCCTCTCCCACCCACTCCCCGAAACAACCAACCCCCCACCCCTCCCCTACCAACCTTACAACGAATGCTCCCGGAACGAACGCTTTTGTTCCTTATGCAAGTACCAATCAGCGAGCCTACGAAACCACGACTGAACAAGAAGAGGGGGGTATATGGATGGGAACAAATGGGGGTGGGGGTGGGGGGATGTTTGAGGGTATCTAGGGGAGGGGGGCGTTATCCAGCTTTGCGTTTGACGGGCGTGAGAGGGAGGGGCGAGAGTAGCAGGAGGATTTTAAGGGCGTTTGGAATTGGGTTGGTGTAACAGAATAGAGAGGAAGTGGGGTCTGTATCCCTACCAGGGCGGGCATTGGGGTAGAGGGGGAGCGAGACCCCTTAGGGGTATAGAGGCCAGGGGGTGACTAGGGGGGGAGGGAGGGTGCGAGGACCTAGGTACCGGGATGGGAGGAAGAAAGAGTCTATTTGCAGAAAGCCGTCGACCGAAAAAATCCCTATCCCGCGAGTTTATTTATTTGGCGAATAAAAATTAGGGACGTCTGATCGCCTCCTTTAAGGGGACTTCTCGCTCCTGAAGGATCTGAAGTGGCGAGCTGTTTTGTGCAGAGAGTGGCGAGGGTGTAAATTGACTTCTCAGGTATTGAGTGGCGTCCTTCTTCTTCTTACGCTAGACGCACATGAATTCGGGGCTTCCGAAGAGAGGAGGTCATTAGCTCATCAGGTCTTAAAACGCGAATGCCGAGTCTTTTGTTTGCTGAAGTGCTATTCGCGCATTGCTTACAATAGCGGAGATTTCACACATGCCAGTAAGTCCTTTCATGGGCGGAGGGCAGAGTTGCTACGCGGAGGATTCTT
>NC_061092.1:13769367-13811867 GCF_015104395.2 Macrobrachium nipponense | reverse complement strand
TTAAGAGTGGTCAGTGTCGGTATGTTTAATAAATTATACGTAGGCATATGGAGCATCTGAAAGGCTGCAAAAAAAAAAAAAATAAATAAAAAAAATAAATTATACACTTGACATTCATCAACGCTGAATACTTAGAAAATTAATGTGACACTACTGATGCCCCGATTTATACAGTTGCATGACATTATTAAAAGAAGTTTGCAACTGCAAAAATTTAAAAAGACGACATACTTGCCAAAACAGCATGGGCGTCACATTTCGTTTGATTGCCTAACTGTAGCAAATTATTCTCATCCTAGATATTATACTCACAAACCTCTCTCCACCTCGATATTATTCTAAGCAGATATCTTTCTCCATCTCGATATTTTTCTACGATAAATTTCGCCATCTCGATATAATTCTAAGACATCTTTGTCCCTCTCGATATTATTCTAAGATATATTTCTCTATCTCGATATTATTCTAAGAATATCTTTCTTCATCTCGATATTTTTCTAAGATAACCTTCTCCATCTCGATATCATTCTAAGATATCTTTCTCCACTTCGATATTATTCTAAGACATCTTTCTCCAATTCTATATTATTCTAAGTTATCTTTCTCCACCTCGATATTATTCTAAGATATATTTCTCCATCCAATATTTTTCTAAGACATCTTTCTCCACCTCGATATTATTGTAGACATCTTTCTCCATCTCGATATTTTTCTAAGGTAACTTTCTCCATCTCGATATTATTCTAAGACATCTTTCTCTACGTCGATATTATTCTAAGACATCTTTCTCCACCTCGATATTATTCTAAGACATCTTTCTCCACCTCGAAATTATTCTAAGACATCTTTCTCCACCTCAATATTATTCTAAGACATCTTTCTCCACCTCGATATTATTCTAAGAAGATATCTTTCGCCACCTCGATATTATTCTAAGACATCATTCTCAATTTCGATGCTATTCTAAGACATATTTCTCCATCTCAATATTATTTTATTCTACGATATCTTTCTCCACCTCGATATTATTCTAAGATATATTTCTCCATCTCCATATTATTCCAAGACATCTTTCTCCACCTCGATATTATTCTAAGACATCTTACTCCTGCTCGATATAATTCTAAGATATCTTTCTCCACCTCGATATTATTCTAAGACATCTTCCTCCACCTGGATATTATTCTAAGAAGATATCATCCGCCACCTCGATATTATTCTAAGACATCTTTCTCCACCTCGATGTTATTCCACCTCGATATTACTCTAAGACATCTTTCTCCACCTCGATATCATTCTAAGACATCTTTCTCCACGATATACCAGAGTTAGACTAATGTCTAGGATATCTTTTAATTCTGAGGACGCAGCTATTCAAGAAAATGACCGAAATCCCAAAGCTGGGAGCCGCGCTTTGCATGGCAACATCCATTTAGCGAGATGGACTGGACAGATCACTGATCGCAAATGGACACTCCCCCCTTTCTGATGATATGGACGGCATGAACCCTAAATAAAAGCGATTCGCGGCGCTGCGGATCATTTTATTTCCATGGGGACATGGAGGAGAGGAGAGAGAGAGAGAGAAAAAAAAAAACATTTCGCCAATATAGCAGACATGAAAATTTTGGTTTCAAAAGCAAGGCTTCATCATAAATTCAGCCTGAGTGAATATTCGTTTGATTCCCCGTTCGTGAGTTATAATGACGTTGGAATGAATGGGTGATCATTTAAAAATTAGTATTTATATGCCTTTGGAGTAATATATATATATATATATATATATATATATATATATATATATATATCTATATCTATATATATATATATATATATATATATATATATATATATATCTATATCTATATAATATATATCTATATATATAGATATATAGATATATATATATATATATATATATATATATTTAAATATACAGTCAGGAATATGATAGTACACGATGATAAAGAAGCATACGAGCGAAGCTATGAGACCCCAGAAACAGGATATACTGTGAAATCTCGAAAACACTTTATCAAGGAAGACATATTCAAGAAGACTAAGTCCGACGAAGGTTCCGATTCCATAATAATAATAATAATAATAATAATAATAATAATAATAATAATAATAATAATAATAATAATAATAATAATAATAATAATAATAATAAAAAAGTTGACATTACAACATTAATACAATTACTAACAGGACCTCATTGAAACTGGATAAACAATCCTCACTGTCAAGATTATTATTATTATTATTATTATTATTATTATTATTATTATTATTATTATTATTATGGAACCGGAACATTCGTCGAACTTGTCTTCTTGAATATTTCTTCCTTGATGATGTGTTCTCGAGTCTTCACAGTATATCCTGTTAATTATCATATATGTGGTTTGTGTAATTGATGTGGAAAGTTTGTATAAACACATACGCTAGCACACCATACATAAATAACAAACACACACACATATATATATATATATATATATATATATATATATATATATATATATATATATATATATATATATGTGTGTGTGTGTGTGTTTATGTGTTTACACAAACTTTCCACATCAATTACACAAAACACATTCGTAAACTTTCCCAACTTACACGCGAATACAAACGCGGCGTTGCGAAAACACACACACACACACACACACACACGCAGTACACCCCAAGAGAGGAAAACGTTGCTCAGTGGCCTCCGAAGAAATGCATCATGCCGAAACGAATATAAAGTCATCCAAGCAGAGAGAGCAATGTGCCCCAGCCACTTTTTCCTCCCTTTCTCTTCGGGCTCTTTTTTTTTTTATTATCATTTTTCTTTCTTTTTTCTTTTTATCTCACGGTCATATATGCAACTCTGGAACGCTTGTTAACGTCGTGGTATGAATTTTGATAAGTGGTATCTCTTCTTTCTGTATTTCCCTTTATCTCCTCTTACTACTTCCTAATGAACACCTTAATATTCTTTGTAAGCTTGAATTTCAAGTCAGTGGCCCCTGTGGGCTTGTTCCATAAGAATAGGTTTCATTTTCAGAATAATATAATAAGAATAATAATAAAAAGTACTAGTAGTAGTAGGAGTAGTAGTAATATCAAAGAATAATAATGAATAGTAGTAGTAATAGTAGTATCAGTAGTAGTAATATTAGAGTTTTTTGTTAATTTGACCTAATATTTAGATGACGCATTTATAAGAGTAGCATTTTTCATTGTATTTAGTTCAGAGTAATGTACTTGTGCTGAGATGAAATCACATAACCAGCATTATTAAACATTAACATCAACGAATGAATCAACGATTAAGAGAAAAAAAAAAGTAAAATCAGAACACTAAAATTTGGCAAAAGCTTTGTACAATGCATTATTTTTAAGGTCATCGTGCATTCGTGTTGACAAGAAGAAAGTTACTTTGAGAATTATTTACAAGAAAACAAATAAAATCGCAAATAACGCAAAAGACTTCCTGTTTTGGAATCCATATAAAAGACAACGTAGTTAGTCACGAGTAATGCAGACGTCTAACTGTAAAAGACAAAACAAATAACGCCAAAGTCTTACTGCTTCGAAATTCATTTAAAAGACAAAGCAGAAAGTCGCAAAAGACGCCAGTCTTACTACTTCGGAATTCATATGAAAGACAAAGCAGAAAATCGCAAAAGACGCCAAAGTCTTACTGCTTCGAAATTCATATAAAACACAAAATAGAAAGTCGCAAAAGACGCCAAAGTCTTACTACTTCGAAATATATATGAAAGACAAAGCAGAAAGCCGCAAAAGACGCCAAAGTCTTGCTACTTTGAAATTCATATAAACGACAAAGCAGAGTCACAAAAAAACGGCAAAGTCTTACTGCTTCGAAATTTGTATAAAAGACAAAATAGAAAGTCGCAAATAACGCCAAAGTCTTACTGTTTCGAAATTCATATAAAAGACAAAACAGAAAGTCGCAAAAGACGCCAAAGTCTTACTGCTTTGAAATTCGTTTAAAAGACAAAGCAGTATTGCGAATGCCACAAAAATCAAACCGCTCATCGATTCATAAAAGGGGTCGGAGTAGAAAGTCGCAGAAGTCATACTGCTTGGAGACTCGTCAAAATGACAAATTCACGCAAAAGACAAAGCAGAAAGTCGCTAATAAAACAAATCAAACTGCTTTGAAATTCGCTTTCCAAGACAAAAAGCAGCGACAAGCCTCTTAAATAACGAGAAAGTCTAAACGAGAGCAGAAACCGGCCGCGTGATTGACCGGATGCCAATATGGCCGTAGTGGCTACAAACCGAGTTATCAGAAATCAATCCAATTTACACAGAGCTTAGGCAATATGTGTGTGTGTGACGGCGCTAAATCAGCCTCCAACGGCGGGAGATTAATGCCGAATAATAATGACATTTGCTCTGTAACGCGTCATGGGCGGGGTGCCACACACAGTCGGTATTATTATTATTATTATTATTATTATTATTATTATTATTATTATTATTATTATTATTGAAACCATTGCTGTTTCAACGGCATTTAGCTTGTAAAGAGTCTTCTCTGTTCTCGTAAATGTGTTCTTATTATTACACCATATACTACATGTAGACGAGAAGAATATAATGAGTAGAGGAGACTCTACAAGCCAAATGTCACTGAAACAGTAATTGTTTAAAATAAACACTACACTAAACAAGGGTCTCCTTCCATATAATTATTATTACTATATTCAGAGTGACGGAATTTTCACGTGGAACAAGCATCAGAGAGAGAGAGAGAGAGAGAGAGAGAGAGAGAGAGAGAGAGAGAGAGAGAGAGAGAGAGAGAGAGAGAGAGAGTACACAAGAAAATAACAATGGAATAGTCAGATATAAATGTCACCCCTTCTCCTACGAAAAAAATAAATAAATAAAAAATTTAAAAAAACCTACACACACAATAAACTACAATACAAAACAAGAACTAAAGCAATGATGCATAACACTTCTACAGGGGAAACCTACTCGAATTTTTTTTTTAAAGAACCGAACAAATGCAGAAAAATTATAGGGTATATTTCTTTGTCAAAAGAAGTTTCTCCATCTTTGTACAAACCTTCTCACAATAAGTGACTCATGTACTACATTTGGACTTCTTGAATTTAACTGTTTCTGAGTGTAGCTTCGAGGCATGGCCGGGTCTTCTTCATAAAAATTGTCAATAAATTAAACAGGGAAAAAAATTACGATTTGATTGCTTTAACTTCGAGGAAATTATCCAGGCGGATTCTCTGGAAGAATTTAATTGCAAACACAGATTCTCGAGTAAAAAAGAAATTTTATTACCTACTTACAGATTTTATTTTTCCATAAAAGAAGCTTAAAACCTTAAATTCTGTTGGAACGGCGCCTCGAGATCGCTTCGAGAATAGCAAATAGAAAAGCAGCGGCCAGTTCCACCCGAATAACCGCCAAAATGTAGCACAAAACCGGGGGAGGGGGGTTGGGGGAAAGGTGGTGGGTGGGGGGGGGGGGGGGGGGATATTTGCATTCATCGAGTGTCTCGGTAATGACTTAATCTGGCCAGTTATGAAGGCGAAGGCATCTAACCCAAAGGCTTAGCAGCGAAATCCGCTTGCAAGCAGGGGAGGAGGAGAAGAGTCATTTCGGCCATGCCGTCCTTCATGGGGGGTAGCTTAAACAAACACTCGAAGCTCGGTTTATGTGCTACGCTGGGTAGTTAGCGAAAATCGCTTGCTTCCAGACTGCAAGTTTTGTTTTATGGCGAGATATACGAGGGAGGTGCCGCTCTTGATCCTCTTTGCTTGTTGAGCGCTTCGTTGTAGGCTGTGGTCACCTACCGTCTTTTCTCAGGGATGTTTATTATCAAAAGACGATCTATTATATCGTGTGCTGCTCGTACACTTTATCTGTCCCTAACTAAAGGTAGCTAACTATTCTCACTCTTTTTTCACCCATCTTACCTATCAGCTTAAAAAATAAATAAATAAATAAATAAATAAATAAATAAAAAAAAACTTAAGGAAATATTTCTCCAAAATCTGAAGTAATTTTGTCCTCTTGAATTATTCTTTGACCTATGTACTAGTAGTCTGCTCTTGTCACGGGGCGTAGCTTTCTTTTCATATTACGCCCCTAATTCGAAGGGATTTCATACTGAAAGGTGAATTTTTTTTTTTTACGCACTGAGTTTCTACCATAATTAATTCATTACTGTTTGCAAAATTTATTTTCGGACTATGGGTATTTAGACTATTTAGTCTGTTACCCGCTGAGGGATGGAAGACGCTTGTTCTGAATTTTTTTAAAAATTCTTTTTGGTTTTCAAATTGGGTGCTGCCACATGTTACTCAAGGAATGTTCGAAAAATGTGTTTTAAAAGTCAGTAGCTTCAGTCCTATTCGTTGTAAATATGTGCAAGGTATTCGCTTTTCTTATTGCTCATTGCAAGCTAAGGGAAAATCTTGTTCGTCTCAAGTTTTGCCACGTCTCCATCTTATAACTCTACGCTTTAAGTATGTCCTTAAATCCTAAAACAAATCATCACCAGCTAAATTACGGTGATGGGTTGGCCTGTCTTCTTGCCAGAACCACATTCGAAATATTTTCTTGTTCATCTCAGGTGAACGAGCAGTTTCCAAACTTAAACGGAGGAAAAATCTAACATAAACTTTCAATAAGGGTTAAAGAAGACTGATTGAGGGATGACAATTAAGTCTGTTAAACTTAAAGGTGTCTTGTTCACGGCGAGATCGAGCAGTTTCGAAAGGGGGTTGATCCAAAACATCAAGAGAAGGTTCGGGAAACTTTACGAAGCGATCGACCTGGATATAACGACTCGCACCGATTTTGTTAATGATTTTCATTACTATACGCCAAACGTTTCCGGTAAAATATACAGAATCGATTTTATATTTGAAGAAGTGCAATCTATTTACTGTTTGGGATCACAGCATTGACTGATGAATCTCCGAATACAAACAAAATAAAGAATTTCGCATCAAAACGTACAACTAGTTTATAACGTTAAAAAGGGTCAAATTCAACCAAAAGTTTACAATGAGAAAATCATATAGAAAAAAAAAAACGAAAATAACGTTCTTTAAAAATTGCAACAGCTGGAGACATTGATATTCACTCGAACGGACCCTTGTTATCAAATTCTAGCATATACAACGACCAATGACTCTCTGAACTCAAACACTCATTTTTTTTATTATCGTAATTTTTCGTTCGTTAATGACAACACGGCGTAATGATGCATCCATTCCCCTGAGTGCATCTTGTCTAGGAAGACATGGGGTCAAAAGAATTAATTGGTTTGACGTACAAAACACTTATGTATTATGTTACAAAGATACATATTACTCTAATGATATAAACCTACATTACAGAGATTTGTTACCATCGTTGTTGACGTTATGGGTTCACTACACGTATATATTGTAGCAAATCAGAATTTTTCTTTTTATCTTCTACAGCATGAGGCTACTATAAAATTCTACTTTAACTTTTACGTACCTTTTTATCATCAGTTACTAACATTTGAAAGCAACATAACCGAAATAAGTGATGTACATAAAATAACCGATACATCTGAGATACACGATGCAACTTCATCATTTATTTATATCGGTTTCCCCGTTATTTTTTTGGTGGAAGAGAAACGTATAATATCAATGTACTCCACAATTTGTCAATAACTTAAAGAGTACAAGAACAATTATCGTTGGGAGGGTATGACTTTAAATAAATCAGAGGCGACTAAATGCATCTTTCTGTTACAAGTAACCACTGCACTGATAAAAAAAATATAATGTTTAAGTAACCACTGCACTGATAAAAAAATATAATGTTTAAGTAACCACTGCACTGATAAAAAAATATATTGTTTAAGTAACCACTGCACTGATAAAAAAATATATAGTTTGTTTGTATGGAGTTTTTACGTTGCTTGGAACCAGTGGTTATTCAGCAACGGGACCACGGCTTTACGTGACTTCCGAACCACGTCAAGAGTGAATTTCTATCACCAAAAATACACATCTCGCATTCCTCAATGGAATGCCCGAGAATCGAACTTGCGACCACCGAATGGGTGCGCCAACACCATACCGACATATTTTTAAAGATATAATTTAAGATACTGGACTGAGGAAGACTGCGTCAATAATTATTACCAATTAATGAAGGTAGATGGCAACTTTTAAAGGAAATACTATTTCCGGGTCAAACCTAACTTGAAAAATGAATTGGGCATCATACGAGACGAAATGGCTCATTTAAACTAGATAATGTTATGTATTTACGATGATTCATTATATGATTCATTCTAAACAGAACCTAAATTCGCCAAATCACATCTTCAGCAAAGCCTTATACAAGGCTGCTTTCCACGGCTATTTTCACTTCGTTTTTATTCAATGTCATAAATTTCTAAGCGCTGGAAATCTATCCATTTTGCATCTATTCTTTTCACCCCCTTTCTTTTCCCTTCTCCTTCTTCTTCTTCTTCCACATAGGGAAGTATTGATATCAGGCCACATTTCTCTTCTGCCCCCGCCGAAAAACCCAAGTACAGAGTGAGCAGTAAAACTGTTTTAATTCAAATTCCACTTGTATAGCCAAAATGCTCGCCAGAATCTCTATCTCTCTCTCTCTCTCTCTCTCTCTCTCTCTCTCTCTCTCTCTCTCTCTCCTCTCTCTCTCTCTCTTCCCCCAGCGACAGACCTCTGCGTTTTCATCACATTTTCCATTAGAGTTATGAGTGGGAAAAAAGTGGAGAATTCTCTGTGCCTGTGTGCTGGGTCGCTAGTCGTTCCTGCCTCCCTTTGTGCTGGGAATGGCTGGAATCTCTGGAACGGCTGGAATTACAGGTATGGAGCCTTTGATGGAATAAACGTCATTGCAGTGCCGGAGAAGCTAGCCTGACTCCTCTCCCTCCTCTTCCTACTCCTCCTACTCCTACTCCTACTCCTACTCCTACTCCTCCTCCTCCTCCTACTCCTCCTCCTCCTCCTCCTCTTGCTCTTGTGCTGGGAGATATAGGTTGAGGGTAGGAGGGCAAGACTGGAGGGAGATGGTCTCCACGGGATGCTGGGATGGGAGAGGACTAGATGAGGACGGGATGACTGTGTTGTAAGGGGAGGGGGGTGGGGGGGGGGCGGGTGGAATGGAGGGGAGTGAAGATAGGATTGGGAGAAAGGGAGGGAAAGGGGACGATAGAGAGAGGACGAGTAGAGAGAGAGAGAGAGAGAGAAGAGAGAGAGAGAGAGAGAGAGAGGGTAGAAGGCAATGGAAAAAGATAGGAGGATATTTGAGGTTCTTTGGCAAAAGAGGAGAGGCGATGAGGAGGCGATTTCCATATGCAATGAATGAAGTATAGTGGGAAGACTATTCCCGAAGGGGGTTTTATTGAATGCAATAAGTCCAATGAAGCTCGGCCGTTTCATGGGACCTGTCTAAACGTTATTCTGCTTGCAGAGTCAATAAAAGAACGCGCAGTCTATTTTTCCACCTCTCCAAAAAAAATTCCGCTTTATCTAGATGAGACAATGATGGAAAAGATGTGATTCATACGATTTCAAAAGTCTTTTTTTTTTTTTTATGCTCGGCGACGTACGTAAGCGGTGATGAACGATGACTTCAATCTTCGCTCGAGAACTCTTGAAAAGTTTTATTGCGCCAGGAGTGATAATTTCCTTATCGGTACTTTATTATTCCTAGAGAGTTTTATCGCATTTATAGTAAGAAATGAAAGAACTTAGTCATAATTGTGTGGAAAATCTAATGCAGCAACGGCACACAATAAAGTGATTCAGTGGTAATTGTAAAAGCTCTTTGAAATAACAAAGACGAAAATTGTAAATGTCTTACTATACACATAAATAGGAATTAAGTACGTTAATATTATATTACTTGATATGAGAGAGAGAGAGAGAGAGAGAGAGAGAGAGAGAGAGAGAGAGAGAGAGAGAGAGAGAGAGAGAGAGAGAGAGAGAGCACCGAAAATAACCTACTGAGAAGCAAATTACAGCAATAAACTTCTTGACTCCTTTCTTAATTCTCAATTGTAGTTATATCCACAAGTGAAAACATCGTAGCAGAATTAGATCAGTATCGGTTTCTATTTTGTACGCAATATCAGGAAAATACGCTAAGATACTCAATGAAAATCACCAAGTTAAAGTAAGAATGAGTTTGTAGGCTTCAATCAAACTAAAGCATCTACACTGAAGGTGAACCAACACGCTTCCCCCCCCCAAAAAAAAAAAAAAAAAAAAATAGATATTTGAATGAGTGACAATCTTGTTCAAAGAAAGAGAACAAAAGAATCTATTCCAATGAACCTCTCCTTTAATAAACGCTCCAAGAAGAGGTCTATTGGAAGACGCAACTGTTGGGCATAACTAATCATTTACATACTTCATTTTCCCATGTGGAATAAAACTGAATAATATATCTTCGCGTCAAAGAAGATTACCAGTATACATACATATATATATATTCTTAAAAAATCACAGTAGATGCACGTGACTTCATTAAATAGGCGAATACCACAGGAAAATGATAGTCAGAAATCCAAGCGCTTTCGTCTTTACTAAGACATTGTCAAGGAACGAAAATTTCGTTCCTTTACAATGTCTTAGTAAAGACGAAAGCGCTTGGATTTCTGACTATCATTTTCCTGTGGTATTCGCTTATACATATATATATATATAATATATATATATATATATATATTATAGATTTATATATATATAGTATATAATATATATATAGATACTAATCAAAATATTATATATTATATTATACATAAACATATTTACATACTAATGTTATCAACACAACTACTATAACTATTGTATCTTAAAAGTCCCAAGGTGAATTTCATATCTGACAAGAACATAAACAGTGTATCAATGCTCTGATCTCTGTGATCGAAAAACGATCTACCGTAAACACTGTGAAGCTCTGTTCCAAAGTCAGGAGACTTCCAAGATCTTGGCTACAGTAGGCCTAAATGACAGAAAACAAAGAAACTGGAATACTTCAGATGTCACCAGAAACATTGCCGAAATTGTCATTGTAAACGTTTCTAGGGTAGAATTTGTGGCTGGAAAAAAATATATGACTAAGGACTGGGCTGTATTCTAGGTTAGCTAGCTAGCTGTGTCCAGAGGTTCAGTCCAGGAAATTGTACCTTTTAACACCTTACTATGCTTACGGTTTGTCCCAGGGGAAAGGCCCATGCCGGTATAAGGTCTGTTTAATCTAGTACACACAGCCACCAAATGGGTTATCTACAGTTTTCTGCACGAGTTCAAGGAAGATTCTAAATTGACAAGACAACTCATTCGTTTTTAGACCCTCCTAGGGTTAGCATGAGGGGAATGTTCCTGACTGAAGGCTGAAAACTCGAGATAGACAAAGTTGCAGAAGTTGAAGAGGGAACGTATGAAAATCAAAAGGCAATTAGCAATGTAGCTGAGGGAAAAAAGGACAATGAAAAGAACCTGATGTAATGCCTACAGTGTGCCTTCCACAACAGCGCAGTCTCTCCTTCTTCCCACTTTCTCTGATTCTGACGAAACTTGGTATTCACACACCTTATGGGTTGGTAACTATTTTCCCCAAAAATTTTTTTTCTGGAGTATTTTTCAAGGTTAAGATTGTATTATGTGCATTATCTTCTGAATATATTTTATAATTGTAGTTCAAACACTGCTGACCATAGCATTTGATGAAGCGAAGGAAAACAAAATGAAGAAAATTAAAAATATCCACGCATCATTTCAATAAAATTTATTTTGAAACCTGTATTTCAAAGACTCGAAGCAGTACGTAAGGCATATTCATATAATATCACTCGCAAATAACAGAAAAATCAATTGAAGTTTTGGTAGCAGTGACCAACCAAATAATCGAGAAGCTTGCATACCACACGAAAAAGACTTATATGAAAATTCGTCCCACAAAAAGGGGGTAAAGTAATAAAAATGAAACAAGAATACTAATTTGCTCAACGAAGTCGTAGTTGATCTTCTGTATCCTAAGCCAAAGTCCTCCTTAGCCTGTTATGTTGTAGGAGTTTTGCTACCAATATGCTGGAGGAAGATTTTCTTATCTGTATTTCAAACCATGTGATATATAAATTCATATCGTACTCCTCATGAAATATAGTTCCTTTAAGAAAAAATTTGCAAGTAACCACACACACACACATATATAAAATATATATATATATATAATATATATATATATATATATATATATATATATATATAAAGAACATGCGGAAACAAGGAAACTTGATGTAAAATATCAAAATAGTATATAGCCATATACACTTTTTGTATTTTACATTACGCAGTAATTGTATATATACACAGTATATATATTTTTATATATATATATATATATTATATATATATAGATGTAGTATGTATGTATGTATATATATATATATATATATTATATATATATATATATATATATATATATATCTATATATATATTATATATATATATCTATTATATATATATATAATTGTAGGTAGGTTATGTATTTGTGTTATATATATATTATATTATATTATATATATATATATAATATATATATATATATATATATATATATATATATATATATATATATATATATAACAACAATACACTGAGAGAAAACTTGCAGAATTTTTCCGTATTTACTATACTGAAACAAATTAATTCTACTCGTGAATCAAACAAACCAGATCCTCCGCTTCCTCACAATTTTAAGCATCAATATAAAGTGAATACGAGTTTGGATAAGACGTAGTATATTTGTACGGTATTTATTTATGAAGGCGTGCGTGGTTAATTTAAGGTTTATACTGTTCGTGTATATTTGTATTTGTGAGTATTCCAAAGCATGTATTGATTCTGTTCTATCACGTTTATTCAGACGTCTGAAGTATTTCTGGAATTACAACTACATACCTGAATGCCTGTTTACAGCTGTTCTCTTTTAGAATGTCTATTGTCTTTGTATTTATCTATCTATTTATATATATACACACACAAACACATACACCCACACATATAGTATATATGTGTATATATGCATTTATATATATATATATATATATATATATATATATATATATATATATATATCCATATATATATACATATATACATATATATATAATGAATATATTAGACATGCTTTCTAACACATTTGTATTATATTCTATTTGCAGTTACAAAACATCGTAATATGTATTAAGGTAAATTAGTAAATCAGTCAACTCTAAGATTAAACAAAAATGAATTTTTCAAAACTTCTGAATTTAGGACTGCAAATAAATAAGATTATATCTTCTTCGTCACGCTATAACAAAACTACAAAAACTTACTTTTTTTTTAACTGAAGTGAATAATCATTACTATTATTATTTTTTGTCTTAAAAAAACACACAGAAGCCGTGTTTTCTTACAACTCAAATTTTAATATTTATCATTAGCGTTTAAAACTCAAGTTATCGAATTTGTCTTTCCTTTGGCAATAAAATAAATTTCGCAATACAGAGAATGTCAAATAAATGTCAAAAATTTTGAAAAAAAGGAGAATATAAACTCAAACTAAACAAACTCCGACTTCTTTTGTTAACGGTCGCGTGGATATTTCGAAACGGCGCCGATCAACAAATGATGAAGACGACTTCATATACGACTCGCTAAGGTTCCCTTTGCGACTAGCAACCTTAGGTCTAACCAGGATTAATAGACTCTATTAATCCTGGGTCTAACCAAAAGAGACTCGCCAGCAGCCTTGTCGTCGGAGCTTCATGAGACTAATTACCAAACCAAGCAGCATGGTCGTCGAAGCTTCATGAGACTAATTACCAAACCAAGCAGCATGGTCGTCGGAGCTTCATGAGACTAATTACCAAACCAAGCAGCATGGTCGTCGGAGCTTCATGAGACTAATTACCAAACCAAGCAGCATGGTCGTCGAAGCTTCATGAGACTAATTACCAAACCAAGCAGCATGGTCGTCGGAGCTTCATGAGAACAATAACCAAACCAAGCGGCATGGTCGTCGAAGCTTCATGAGACTAATTACCAAACCAAGCGGCATGGTCGTCGGAGTTTCATGAGAACAATAACCAAACCAAGCGGCATGGTCGTCGAAGCTTCATGAGACTAATTACCAAACCAAGCAGCATGGTCGTCGGAGCTTCATGAGAACAATAACCAAACCAAGCAGCATGGTCGTCGGAGCTTCATGAGACTAATAACCAAACCAAGCGGCATGGTCGTCGGAGCTTCATGAGACTAATAACCAAACCAAGCGGCATGGTCGTCGGAGCTTCATGAGACTAATAACCAAACCAAACCGAACTAAGCCTCCGACTGCTACAAGACGTCAGAAAGTAGTATATATCCGGAGAGGGTAAGGGGAGGTATGGGGGGAGGAGGAGGAGGAGGGGGAGGAGATCCACCGAGGTGACAGTTGGACAGGCGGCCGCTACCGGTCTCAATTCATTAGATATCTAATTAGCACATAGCAAAGCCAATAACACTCGAGAATCGCGGGCCTCCCCCTGCGCGATCCTGAAACGGTGCAGAGGTGGAAGGGTCTCCGATGGAAGGGGTTGGGGTTGCGGGGAGGGGGGACAGGAGGAACGTGGAAGGGAGGGGGAGGTGAGAGCGCCAAGACGCTGCTGCCGAACGCTGACAGCAGTCCCGCTGTAAATTGGCTTCGGATTTGTCTTGGAATTAGACATCGGTGTTGAGGGAGTGCGCAAGACGATGCTTCGTGATTCACTCGATTGCTGCGCTAAAGCTCGGAATTTCTGGCTATGACAGCGTTTCTCTAATACGTTAGGCAATTAGGGCTATTCTTAATTCTCACTGAAAACGTGGTATTTTAAATTTGTTATCATTGTATTCTGTATGTGTAATGTTTCGACAAAATACGTAAATTCGTGTTTTTCAACATTTGCCATACGCTATAAATGAGCTATAGCCCTTTCACTTATATCCAATGCATACCGCCAGAATGGGTTGTCCTGAAGTATATGAATTTAAATTCACAATGAATTACTCTTACTAAAATTTTATACTGCTAAAAATCATCTCCATGATTTGCTAAAAACTATAATGCCCTTTGATATTAAATTTATTTAATTGTTTAATTTCAAAATTATAGCTTATATTACGCACAGGTTAAGTGATGCTAAATGTTATAATATTTTCACATACTGAAAATTTGATTCGACAAGAGGAATGCTAAACAAGAGTTAAAGTAATAACATCGAAAAATTATAATTTTGATTATACTATTAGCAATAATTACAATAAGATATTGGAGGTAATAATAATTACAGCAGCACGTGTAGTAATAGTGGTATTAATATTATTCATATGACAGTTTATTCACCGACAATTTACTAAATCAATTATCAATTAATTCGACAACCCGACCATTCACTCTGCCGGTCCATACACCCACCAACCTCCCTCCCTCTAGTCATGCAGGTCACTCCAGCCTTCATTATTCATCGCTACATGAATAATAATCACCCAAAACCGGATCAAATGAAGCTGATTGACTCCTCTTTATTATCCCAAAATGACGCGAACCTCACGGAAATTCATAAACTATTCCCATCGACAGCGTTTGCAAATTAATAATAACCGCGGTATCACTACGCCAACTTTTTTTTTTTTAACCCATTTACGCCAAAAAAAAAAAAAAAAAAAAAAAAAAAAAAAATCCCGTCTCGCTCTCGAATTTCGGTTGGGGCGTCATCATCATCATCATCGAAGGCAGGTCATTTTTCTGCTCCGTCGGCCATGAATATGGAATAAATTATATATGGAATTAATCCGGGTACAATGCGACTTCACGATGGGTTCGGCGCAAAGGTTCCCTGGGTGACAGCGGATGATCGCGACCTTGGTAGTTATGTGATTAGTAGTCATGAAAAGTTAGGCTACTACTAACTCGTACTGTTTGTGGTAATACTACTACTACTACTACTACTACTACTACTACTAATAATAATAATAATAATAATATTATGGTAGAAGACACTCTTTTAGGCAAATGCTGTCTCAGAGAGAATGGCAGAATTAACGGAGTTGATTTTATAGTGTTTTTTCTATTTTTCTTACAATCCGCATCTCAGGATCAGCGATGTTTCTGAGTAACTGGCCTATATTCATATTGGGAATTTCTAAAAATTATAAAAATGCTGGAGGCGATCTTTTATTTCATTAAAACAGGATCTCAGGTCCAGGTCAACCAAGGAACTCCTGTAACGAAGATGTAATATCGAGAATTAAAAGCCATAGTATTGTTAAAAATGAAGCTGTAATATCGAGAATTAAACGCCACAGTAGTGTTAAAAATGAAGCTGTAATATCGAGAATTAAACGTCACAGTAGTGTTAAAAATGAAGCTGTAATATCGATAATTAAACGCCACAGTAGTGTTAAAAATGAAGCTGTAATATCGATAATTAAACGTCACAGTAGTGTTAAAAATGAAGCTGTAATATCGAGAATTAAACGTCACAGTAGTGTTAAAAATGAAGCTGTAATATCGAGAATTAAACACCATAGTAAGTGTTAAAAGTGAAGCTGTAATATCGAGAATTAAACGCCACAGTAGTGTTAAAAATGAAGCTGTAATATCGAGAATTAAACGCCATAGTAGTGTTAAAAATGAAGCTGTAATATCGAGAATTAAAAGCCACAGTAGTGTTAAAAATGAAGTTGTAATATCGAGAATTAAACGCCATAGTAGTGTTAAAAATGAAGCTGTAATATCGATAATTAAACGTCACAGTAGTGTTAAAAATGAAGCTGTAATATCGAGAATTAAACGTCACAGTAGTGTTAAAAATGAAGCTGTAATATCGAGAATTAAACGTCACAGTAGTGTTAAAAATGAAGCTGTAATATCGAGAATTAAACACCATAGAAGTGTAAAAGTGAAGCTGTAAATATCGAGAATTAAACCCGACAGTAGTGTTAAAAAAATGAAGCTGTAATAGCGAGAATTAAACGCCATAGTATGTTAAAAAGTTTAAGCTTAATAATTTTCGCTTAAAATTAAACGTCAAAACCAGTATGGTTAAAAATGAAGCTGTAATCGAGATAAAGCCACAAGTAGTGAATTAAACATGAAGTTGGTAAAAATTAAATGAGAATTAACACCCGCATAGTAGTGTTTTAAAAATGAAGCTGTAATAATCGAAATTAAATTAAACTCCACGAAGTGTAAGAAAATGAAACTGTTAATTATTCGACAAAAAATTAACGTCACAGTAGTGTTAAAAATGAAAAGCTGTAATATCGAGAATTAAAAAAGAACGTCACCAGTAGTGTTTAAAAATGAGCTGTAATTAATTTCAACGAAAAGAAAAATGAAACACAATTAAAGTAAGGTTAAAAGTGAAAAATCTGTAATATCGAATTAAAAGCCACAGTAGTGTTAAAATGAGCTGTAATATCGAGAATTAAACGCCATAGTAGTGTTAAAAATGAAGCTGTAATATCGAGAATTAAAAGCCACAGTAGTGTTAAAAATGAAGTTGTAATATCGAGAATTAAAAGCCATAGTAGTGTTAAAAATGAAGCTGTAATATCGAGAATTAAACGCCATAGTAGTGTTAAAAATGAAGCTGTAATATCGAGAATTAAAAGCCACAGTAGTGTTAAAATTGAAGTTGTAATATCGAGAATTAAAAGCCATAGTAGTGTTAAAAATGAAGCTGTAATATCGATAATTAAACGTCACAGTAGTGTTAAAAATGAAGCTGTAATATCGAGAATTAAACGCCACAGTAGTGTTAAAATTGAAGTTGTAATATCGAGAATTAAAAGCCATAGTAGTGTTAAAAATGAAGCTGTAATATCGAGAATTAAACGCCATAGTAGTGTTAAAAATGAAGCTGTAACATCGAGAATTAAACGCCACCGTTAGTGTTTAAAAATGAAGCTGTAATAATTCGGAATTAAAAAAACGCCACCAGTAGTGTTAAAAATGAAGCGTAATATCGAGAATTAACGCCACAGTAGTGTTACAAATGAGTGTAATTCGAGGAATTAAACGCCACAGTCGTGTTAAAAATGAAGCTGTAATATCGAGAATTAAACGCCACAGTAGTGTTAAAAATGAAGCTGTAATATCGAGAATTAAACGCCACAGTAGTGTTTCAAAATGGAAAGCTGCTAATAAATCGAGAATTAACGTCACAGTTAAATTTTTACAAATAAGCTGTAATATCGAGAATTTAAACCGCCCAAGTCTGTTAAAAAATGAAGCTGTAATATCGAGATTAAAACCGCCACAGTTGTTAAAAATGAAGCTGTAAATTCGAGAATTAAACGCCACAGTAGTTGTTAAAAATGAAGCTGTAATATCGAGAATTAAAAGCCCAGAAGTGTTAAAAATGCAGCTGTTAAAAATATTGATGAACAGAGTTAAAAATGATGAAGAGAGACTATCAGATAGTTTACTCCATATCCCTCAACAGTCTTACCGACTGTGCATAAATATTTTTAACAATACTGTGGCTTTTAATAATAATAATAATAATAATAATAATAATAATAATAATAATATCTCTCGATGGATAATGAAGAAGACGCGGAAAAATATGACCTAAAGAGCGCCTCATTCATCCAGTTTTCTCCGCAACGGATCACAGGAGCATTACGTTACTTTTAAATCTTACATTGCCATAACATTTAATATTAATATTTGTCTGCAAACAAGATACATTACGTGGCTGATGTACTCCACATTCAAGAATTTTCATTCAGCATAAAATTTGAGTTAGAGAGCACTTATATTTTAATAAATAATTATTTACTGTGTCTTGTAAGATAAAAAAAAAAAAGTTAAAACTGCGAAAAATACAATCACCTTTTCAAAATCACATTATGTCAATATTTATGGTCTTTTGGAAATTCTTACTTTTCCCACGCGGTTACTATTAACACTAATAAAAAAGGTTTAAATACTGGTGAAGAAAATACTGATATAATACATATAAATGTCTCAGCTGATGAGACGTTATAAAAGCTATTAATTACAATTGAAAAAAAAAACTGCAATTTTGTACAATTTTAGTATACATTTTCGCTTGTTGAAATCAAATGAGTAGTAGAAAGAAATGTACAAATAAAGAGATCAAAAACTGATAAAATGTCTTCTAAGACCCAAATATCTCACTTAGGTGAAATTCTGCTACTATACATAATACTGGATAATTATTTCAAAGACCGTGATATGATTATTCTCTATATACTGTCTCATGTGAAATTTAACAATACGAACAGCTACAAAATATTGTTATAACAACACGATCCCTTCGCTAACATCAGCAATTACGATACTAAAAAAAAAACGTAAAAAATAACAAAAAAGTGTTTATGAACATCTTAACATAACAATAATTTTGATTTGTACGCAGACATATGTAACGATATATATAATATATATATTATATATATATATATATATATATATATAATATATATATATAATATATATGTGTGTGTGTGTGTGTGTGTGTCTGTGTGTGATATATATATATATATATATATATATATATATATATATATATATATGTATATATATATCGTTACATATGTCTGCGTACAAATCAAAATTATTGTTATGTTAAGATGTTCATTAACACTTTTTTGTTGTGTTAATGATTTATTTTATCATCGTAATTGCTTATGTTAGCGAAGGGATCGTGATGTTATAAAATTATTTTAGAGCTATTTGTATTGTTAAATTTCATATGAGACAGTATATAGAGAATAATCATATCACGGTCTTTGAAATAATTATCCAATGTTATATACATTATAGAGCAGAATTTCACCTATGGGGCGGTAAAGTGAGATATTTGGAACTTAGAGGACATTTTATGAATTTTTTTTCTCTTAATTTCTACATTTTTTCAACTACTCATTTGATTCCAACAAGCGAAAATGTATACTCAAATTATAGAAAATTGCAGGATTTTCATTTGTAATTAAAAAACTTTTCTAACGTCTCATCAGCTGAGACATTTATATGTATATATATGTATTATATAAATATTTTCTTCACCAGTATTTAAATATTTTTTATTAGTGTTAATATGGAGTACATCAGCCACGTAATGTATCTTGTTTGCAGACATAAATATTAATATTACATGTTATGGCAATGTAAGATTTAAGTAACGTAATGTTCCTGAGACCTTTTGCGGAGAAAACTTTAGGTCATATTTTTCCGCGTCTTCTTCATTATCCATCGAGAGATATTATTATCATTAATATTATTATTATCATTATTACTAAAAGCCACAGTAGTGTTAAAAATATTTATGCACAGTCGGTAAGACTGTTGAGGGATACGGAGTAAACTAATTAATCTCTCAGGGAGATAAATGAGCTTCTTCTCATGTTGTGTAGAGAAAGAAAATGGATTTTATTTTGCAAGTAATGCGAATGTCCACATGAACATTTAGTTGACTGCGAAATGAAGTTTTTCTTTTTAATTAATTCATGAATGTTTTAGAAATGCATTTGAATAATTTTTGAAAAGATATCAAAAGTAATGTAGTTATTCAAGTAAATATTTACTAGCAAACAAAAGTTACAACTCTTCAAAGTGTATTGCGTCTGACATGAAAATATGAAAGAAACAGAAACACACACACACACAACACACACACACACACACTATAGATATATATATATATATATATATATATATATATATATATATATATATATATATATATATATATATATATATATAGATATATATATATATATAGATATATATAGTATATATATATATATATATATATATATATATATATATATCTATAGTCTGTTGTGTGTTGTGTGTGTATGCTGTTTCTTTCATATTTTCATGTCAGACGCAATACACTTTGAAGAGTTGTAACTTTTGTTTGCTAGTAAATATTTACTTGAATAACTACATTACTTTTGATATCTTTTCAAAAATTATTCAAATGCATTTCTAAAACATTCCTGAATTAATTAAAAAGAAAAACTTCATTTCGCAGTCAACTAAATGTTCATGTGGACATTCGCATTACTTGCAAAATAAAACCCATTTTCTGTCTCTACACAACATGAGAAGAAGCTCATTTATCTCCCTGAGAGAGAGGTAGCCTATAGCGGGGCCACAAAACAAACTCAAACCTTCTACCGGGAAATTTTCTTGCATCTTTCAGCATCTTGCCACCAAACTTTGGACGAAGAGGGCAATATTGGTCGTAAAAATGAAGTGGTGTATGTCCTTCACCTTGCAGCCAAAGACTGGCCCCTCAAGTTTGCAACGAAAGAAACATAATAAAAAGATGTCCAATGTTTTCTCGAGTGACGGTAGCATATGTTAAAATTGTCACAATAGAATCGCAATAAACCTATGCTACTATAGTAGATTCACATCACCGGTGCATCTGATGTCTAGACCAGTCCCTTACGACGCTCCTGATTGGCTGTTGATAAGCCAATCACTGGGCTGGAAACTCTCAGTCTCTCGAGAGAGTTCACATAGGCAGGATGTATGTTCCACCTCTCCTGAGGGATACGTCTTTCAAAAGCATCCTCAAGAGAGGTGGAACATACATCCCGCCTATGTGAACTCTCGAGAGAAAGACTGTGAGTTCCCAGCCCTGTAATTGGCTTATCAATAGCCAATCAGGAGCGTCGTAAGGGACTGGCCAAGACATCAAAATGCACGGCTGATGTGAATCTGCTATAGTAGACTACCAGAGTCATATACTGAATAATAAACGTTACAGGAACAATTTTATATCATACATACGCATATATATAATATCATAGAACCCAGAAATACTTGGATTTGCCCATTTAAGGTCTTTTCTCATACGCAACAGGCACGTCCAGTGCAAATAAAAAAAATTCATGCACACTCCTACTCTTGCATACGTGAAAATACTGAACATCTCGATGACTGACGCTTTTGTCTGCCTATTTCGATTTTCACATATTTATTTCTTGCTCGCTCTCCTTCGCGGAAAAGGAAAATGGCCTCAAGCAGCAGCAGCAGGAGGACGAATGCGTCATGGAATGCGCCGACTTGAATGCAAAGCATCGCGTCAGCGCATACCAGAATTAATAAGGATTTTGGCCAGCTCCTCAATTACAAAAGGCGACGTTCCCCCCCCTCCCCCTTCCCCTCCCCCCACTCCTCATGAGGATTATGAACGTGAACTCTTCGGGTTTTGTGACTCTTCTTCTTCGTGCCCCTCCCCCTTCTTCCTTCCCCTCTTCCCCCTTCCCTCCAACCCCCATCCCCCTGCCTTCAAAGAAAAGGAGAGAGAGAGAGAGAGAGAGAGAGAGAGAGAGAGAGAGAATGTATATATATGTAAACAAAAACTTGTACATCCTGAAACAAAGCACTTCAGTTCTTATGGCATGTGATAATGTAGTCACAGGGGCATATAAAGATCATTGACCAGATTAAGGGTTATGTTGGCCTTCATGGTCGTTCAGTGACGACGCCATTTTATATCTCCATAGGAGAGCGGATGGTGGCGGGAGGTGGCGGTGCTGGAAGGGGGGCGGCAGGGGAGCAGGGGAAGGGGGTAAGGTGTAGGGGGAGGAGGCGACGACGCTCTTATCCAGTTTCATAATAATAAAAAAAAAAAAAAGGGAGAAACATTTCGAGGTTTCTCAGTCGTGAAGCCGGAATTCGAGCGAGAGAAGTCAACCGTAGAGGGAACCCGCTCTTGGGAGCTTCCCCCCCCCCTCTCCCCCTTCCCCCTACGGCCTACCAAGGGTCCACCCCCCCCCCCCTCCACCGCCGCCGCCAAATGGTTTCGAGTTTTGACAGTGACGCTCAGGTGCAGGAAGGATCCAGGCAGGACCCTCCTCTTCGTGGGTGCTGGAAGACGCTGGAAGACGCTTGCATGTCGGATCCGGGTTTGGATTCCAGTCGCCCTTATTATAAACGTCTGATTTGCAAGTCTTCTTTCACTCGACTATTTTCTTCAACCTTTTTTTCTATTTTCAATTTTCACTTTCCTTTGTCTAGACACCTATTTATATCACGCTCAAATTCTGAACCTGGGTTGCATAACCACTGTTTTTTTTCTCTCTCTCTCTTTGTTTTGGAAGGGGGTTAAGGGAGCCGACGAATATCCAGTTTCCTCTCCTTACATATATATATATATATATATATATTATATATATATATATATATATATATATATATATATATATATATATATCAGAACTTGTTTACTTCTAATTATTTACATAATATTTTATTCAAGTACATATAGTACATATATAAGTACATATATATTAACATATATTAACAGTAAACAATTTATACTCTGTAATCATTTGGGTTTCTTTTTCCATCTGCAGAAGAAAACCGAAAGTAGTTTTTATTTGGTTCATAATATTAATAATAATCATAATAATAATAATAATAATAATAATAATAATAATAATAATAATAATAATAATAATAATATATGAATATGAATAAGAAGAAGAAGACGAAGAAAATAATAATAATAATAATAATAATAATAATAATGAGGAACAGGAAGACAATAATAATAATGGTGATGATAATTAGGAATAATAATAATCAAGAAAAATCATCTACGAGGTTCTTGATGAGGCCACTCCCTTTTTCGTGTTTTTGCGAATTGGCCGTAGTATAGCTTTCGCGTCTCCTTGCACGGGAAGACATCGAGTATATAATAAAAAACCTTTTAGCAAGTGAAGAATATGGAATCGTTTCAAAACGACTCGTTCTGATCAGTTCTCCGAGAGGAATAGTCCAGATTCAGAAATTATTAACAAGTGGGCATGAAAAGAAAAATAAATAAAAGTGAGAAATAATGATGAGTTAAGCTCTGTCTTCTTTAAACGCACATATGTTTTGTTAACTTTGAAACAGGTAGCAAACAAATCAAGACTAAAAACTTACAGGAGATCAAATTGATTTTGCTTTAAACTAAGACTAAAAATGATAGATAATTTTTTTTTCATTATATAAATCAATTGAATACATCAAGAAATCGTAAACAGACACAAGAAAAAAATAAAAACATAACGACGCAGAAAGTAATAATAAATAAACAAGTCCACTTTTCCTACGACATAAACACATTTTGTCAACAAAAACAACAGAAAACAAATGACATAAAGACAACTAAAAAGCAAAGATAGAAGATAAAACCCTTTTGTTATTCTTCAGATAAACAAAGCTGAATCCATCAAGAAATCGTAAAAAATTACTCCTGTATTCACTCATCCCCCCTCACCCTACCCCTTTCCCTCTGCCTCCCCCCCCCCGACACGAGAAAAGAGAAAACCAACCCAGTTTTGAAAACGAGACACGAAATCATTATAATTTAATTATAATCCAGAGGCATTATGGGTGCTACGTTATATCGGGAATGCGAGTTTCCGAGTGGAAGGATCCCAGATACGTAGGCTGCATTGTTGCCATAACTTAATATCACCAGGAATCTCTCCCCAGCCTCCACATGTTAGCATTTCTCGCCAGGTCTTGCAGGTCACGCATGATGCTTGGGGGTATGGTAATAATAAAGCGAGAGAGAGAGAGAGAGAGGAGAGAGAGAGAGAGAGAGAGAATGAGGGGAGAACGCAGATCCGTATTGCAGGGTAATGAACGCCACAGTATCCGTACTCTAGGAAACGCAAACTCTTCTGCATTAAAATAGTATTGTATTGAGAGAGGACGAGAAGAATCGGAGAGAGGGAGGAGAGGAGAGGAGCGGAGAGAAGATGGGGAGGGATAAGAGTGAGAGACCGGACGAGAGAGAGAGAGAGAGAGAGAGAGAGAGAGAAAAGGGCATACATCCGTACAGCAGAGTAATGAACGCTACATAGTACATAAAATGCCAGTATCTGGAGATCCTTATGTCACGACAAAGAACATCACGTATATAAAATACCAGTGACTTCACTTTAAGAAACAACACCAGTTATCTAATATCATGGTATATAAATGCAACTGCAAAATAAATGTTTATGTTGTCGTCGCAAGATAGCGCCAAAATAATGATGTACATAATGTGGTGAGTAACTGCTGAAAATAAATTAATAAAAATGAATGATTTAGGTTAACAACATTGGCTAAATGGCGTCTTTTATTGACAACTGAATCTTTAATCAGTAGTATCACACATAGCTGTCCAGTGATTGTGCAGACGTCAGTGGCAAAAAATCACTCGCCAAAACTGAACGAATAACAAATCTAACGAAAACGTAATGCAAATTTACATAATTATTTATTCCTGTATGCTCCAGAGAAAAATCCTTCATCAATCACCAGTTACGGGCTGCTAAGAAGCAAGAGCCCGTGCCATTACAAAGCTGGCTTAATCTATCATCATCATAATCATCTTGTGTGACACTGATAGTCTACGGGTAATGAACGCCACGTCAAACTACTAAAAGTCATATATATATATATCTATATATTATATTATAATATATATACTAATATAAATATATTATTAATTAATAATATAATTAATTAATATATATATATATAGATATATATATTATATATATATATATTAATATAATATAATATAATATTATATTAATTATTAATAGATATAATAATATATATATAATATATATATATAAATATATATATATATAATATATACATACACACACATATATATATATATATATATATGTATATATATATATATATATATATATGTGTGTGTGTGTGTGTGTGTGTGTGTGTGTGTGTGTGTGTACATATTATTCAGCAGGGAGGGACGATCCCTTACATAAACTTTGCCTAAAGTTCTTAGAGCAAATGAACTACAATAAACAATATCATCCGTATTCAATTTGGTTAATTGTGCAATTGCGTCACCCGAGTGATCTCACAACCGACGATTAACCTCGCAGAATTCACCGCATTTCTCAGATCATTCAGCAAGATCTCAGTAATCTATGGTTAATTTTAATTACCAGTCACTAACGTAACTTCCAGAAACCATACAAATTAAAATTATTAAGTATTTTAAAAGTAAATTCGACGAGAAGAATTTCGTACAATCAACCACTGATGTTCTTAGGATTCATATCGTTAATTTCTTTGCTTCTACTGCTACACTCTGGAATTTTATTACCGCTTCTGTTTTTTTTTTTTTTCATAACCATCCTCCCTTCTTGGTCAAGCCACACCCTTCTTTTTTTTTCCTCCTTTGCCTTGTGTTTTTTCGGGCCTGGGCTACAGAATGGTATTAGTCTGCCTGTCCCATTGTCCTTTGACCTTAAAATGTAAGTGATAAAGCAAAGAAGAAGTTATCGAGTATGATACTTTAAATCTTAAATAAAGAAGTGAAACAATAAACATTAGTTTATGTTAACAAGATTGTTTCACACATAACCATTTCTATTTACCCGAGTTATCACCAATGCTTTTAGAAAACTGATTAGCTACCCTTTGGAAATCCCAGTCGCTAGCATATCCCCCCCCCAAAAAAAAAAGTTGTTTATGGATCAATGGACAACCTCGTTTAAACCATTGTTCTATGGACTCCAGTTTTCTTCCCAGTCGATAATGATCATTTCACCCTGTTTTTGGATAAAGAATTGTTCTACAACATCATTTCATTTCGTTTAATGCATATGCAATTTCTTAAAGAGATCATTCCGTTCAAAAGAACATTCAGTTCTGTTTTTTTAATATTTACTTCTTCGCAAGATCATCCCATTTTGTTCTAAGCATAAGTAAGTTCTATTTTAGAACATATAAACTCTTCAAGAGAACATCCGATTCTGTTTTTGAATAATTAATTATTCACAAGATCATCCCATTTTATTTTTAGAATAAACAAATTCTCCACAAAATCAATCCGTACTAATTTTAGACTAATCAAATCCTTCATAATATCATTCCGTTCTACTTCTGAATAAACAAATTCTTCACAAGACGATTCCATTCAATTTATAGAAAAAACAAATTCTCCGTCATATCATTCCGTTCTATTTTTAGAGCAAACAAATTCTTCACAAAAACAATCCGTTCTATATTTAGAAAAATCAAATCCTTCATAATATCATTCCGTTCTGCTTCTGAATAAACAAATTCTTCACAAGATAATTCCGTTCAATTTATAGACAAAAACAAATTCTCCGTCATATCATTCCGTTCTATTTTTAGAACAAACAAATTCTTCACAAAATCAATCCGTTCTATATTTAGAAAAATCAAAGCCTCCATAAGACCATTCCGTTCTATTTTAAGAACAAACAAGTTCTGCACAAGATCATTTAATTTCATTTTAATACTTAAATTCTTCGCGCGCGAAAGTGAAGATTCCTCAGCGTTAGGAACGCGGCAATCAACATAGATTTCTTAAGAAGGATCTCTCTCATTAATGATTCCTTTCCTTATTTGCATTTTCAGAAAAGAGAACTTTCAAGCGACCTGGCTTGAATGTTTATTTGTCATTATCTGTTGCTTCCAAGGTCGAGTTTTGTAAAATGTTACATTTTAAAACATTCAAATTAGCTTTCTTTTAATAACAGCTGACGTCTGCAAGCTTCAAGACTGATAAACATTTTGTAAGTGCGTGTAAGAAGAAACATTTTCAAATATAGGTATGCCTCAAGTCACATGTTAATATGACATTTTTTTCTCCGGCTTATCAAACTTATCACTGATCACTGATTAATCTGTAATACAGGGTGTCCATAAAGTCCCAGTACCATTCTGTGCAATAAATACTTGTTCAGGCACTGGGATTTTATGGACACCCATTTTTGTAAAAATTTTATTTTATTATTTTTTTTGCCATTATTACAATGTCACTTAACCTGCGAATATGTTTCAAAATTTGTTTTTTATTTATATTTCTTGTAGTCCTTTAATCCATAGAGGAAAAATGTTTATTTCAATACTGTATTAGTTCAGGATCAATGTCAACAAAAGCCCTCGCAACAATCTCTTCTCACTAAACGGCGTTGCTGATTATTTCCGTGTATTTACAGTCATTGCAGGTCTCTTCGAGGTTCAAGTCTCTCTCAATCTCTCTCTCTCTCTCTCTCCACAAGGCAGCCATCCGTGACGAAACTAGTGTGGTGAGTGCGGAAGCGTATCACTCGAGCTAAGAGATGCCATCATAGAAGATTAACAAGTGATGACCGGGAAAAGAAAGAGAAGAAAGAGAGAGAGAGAGAGAGAGAGAGAGAGAGAGAGAGAGAGAGAGAACAAAACTATATGTCTATGTAAGGAAATATGGGGCTCGCTGATATCCTGCAGTTCGACATTACCCCTATCCCATAACCCCTTTTTTTCACTCCCCCTTGCATATCATCCTTTTCAAATTCACCATAAAAATATTTTGTTCCATATCGGGCATCTGCCAGGTTTTCCCTTAAAAAAATAAAATAAAATAAATAATAAGTTAATAAATAAATAAATAGATAACGACGTTGGATGCTTCATCGTGACCGTGAAGACACTCCACACTGTCCTGCGCAAGCGCAAACAAGAACGGGCGAACGGACGAATTGGCACACACACACACACGAAAGCTTTAACGAAACCCTCATCTACTTGTAAGTTACTCCCTCCTCCATGTTGGGACGGGTAGAGTTTTTTTTTTTTTTTTTTTTTTTTTTTTTTTTTTTTTTTTTTTTTTAAAGTAAGCATCTTCCCCGGCGCTAAGAACGGGTTCCTCGTCTCTTCCTGCGGCCCGAAAGAGGGCGATCTCTCCGTCGATCTTCCTTGTGATTAGGGCAGGTGGACTCTGGATTAGCTCCCGTGTTACTTGATGATAGGGAACACGAAGATCCATGTAGCCTGGGCCCGCTGATTACCGGAGATTATGAATGTTTTTTTTTTTCTTTTTTTTCCCACAAGTCAGTAAAGTGCCGTAATCGTCGTTGTTCACTCTCATAGTTAACATCATTGTCGTCGTTACAATATGAATATTCCCGCAGGTCGTAGAAAGTCTGCCTTTCGTTAAAGCAACCATCGCCTTAGCTTTGCATACTAAGCAGCCAGAGTTACCTGCTACGAGAGAACATTACTCTCGTAAATAAGGGAATCGACGATGCTTGAGATGAGGACGCCCTGGATAGAAAAAAAAAAAAAAACAGACCTCGCCGAACTTATAACAAAATCAGGATGTTAAAAATAACTCTGAGCAATATCTTTTCGTCTCTTTCCCTGATATGAGACCAGTGACTCCTATTCCTTTAAGATAAACCTCAGTTTCATGAAATTAGTTGATTTTCCAGTACAAAAGGAAATAAAAGCAAGGAATGTTGGGCCCCATTAGAAGGTCTACTTCACTCGATGACTACCAAAACACGTTAAAACACCGTCGTCATATTCCTATGAGCAGGGTTTGAGGCTAGCGATCACATCCTAACATGCTTGATTATGAATGGAAGGACACCACCTTTTGCAACCACAACCAGAGCAGGGAAAAGGGAACAGAAACCTGAAGTCTTCTGGTTTATCAGCATGTCTCTAGGGGTAAGGTCACTAGTCCTATGGCCCCAAACCCCCAACCCCCCATTTTTTTTAACTCTAGCAGATGCTAATTACCCTTATTTACAAATGGATGCTCCGGTGGGCAATAGGCAAGAAGCGATCCACAGGCGTACCAAACGTGAGTTGAGTGCTGCATCATTTGGTATACATTTCAAAAGTGGGTGATGGGGTACCCGTATCCCCACACCATAATGTCATATAATATATATATATATATATATAGATATATATATATATATATATATATATATATATATATATATATATACACATATATGTGATATATATATATATATATATATATATATATATATATATATATATATATTCATTTATTTATTTATGCTGCTGTAAATATTGTAAATGTGTGCGTCATTGGCCAACAAAAGCCAGAATAAAAACCTTCTAATTTTAAGAAAGCGTGCTAGTAAACATTAGAATTATCAGATAAAAGTTGCCACATGAACTACACTGTGAAGGATTATGGAGACCACGAATCCAAATTAACATAAATAAAAGTCGCGGAGTGTATTCTTTGGAGTGTCATTAAATATGCAAGCAAAATTTGGAGAGGGCAATGATTACCCCGATGCCTATAAATCTGTGCTTTCTGTCTATTATAGTAGCAAGCTCCCTCGAGAATGGATAATCAGATTTGGCAGGACCATGATTATTAAGATTTGATGATCAAGACTACGAATAATTTCCTTTCTAATTTTAATTTTGGGTGTAAGCCCAAGGCCACAGTATCTATACCAGTCACCATTAAACATGCAAAACTATTGGGAACTAATGAATGATAGTTTTGCATATTAACGAAACGATGAAATGATAGTCGGTGAGGTGATTTAATAATAAGACTGAAAGGTCAAAGGCCAAGGTCAAACTTCGTACTTAAATCTCAGTGCTCATTTGCAAAGGCCCAAAGTATATTATTATCGCATGTTATATTCACCAACTGGTTCACTTTGGAATTTCTATTCTCCTTTTGTTTTTCCAAAATTTTTGTAATTTTTCCTCCTTAACGAGGCCATCACTTTCTGTTTAAGCACCAGTCTTCTTTCTCCCTTTTTCTTTATCTTGTTTTCTGGGCAAGAGGAGGGCATTACGTGCCCCTCTTATTAGCTCTGGTCTTGAAAAAACTTAGAAGACAAAAGAAGAAAAAAAAGTAGATTAAAAAAGTATCATTTACATAAACATCCCTAATCCACTAGGCAAAATGTTTCACATAAACATAATAAAAACATTTAATAAAATAATTTTGTCCATTAGCTTAATAACTTCACTCAATAAAAGAAATTTATTTTAACAATAAATGTATATACCTGTCAGCTTACTTTCATACCAATCAACTCGGCTAACAAGTATGGTCAATTCACCAACCAATGAAATAAGTCAGAATGTTACGATAAACATTGATCTCAAAATTTAATTAGCTTGCCTTACTGATAAATAATTATGCACATCAATGAGGTAAAATTTGTATTCATTTATTCATTAACGTGAGTAGTTTCTGGCGAGTGTGTGTGTGTGTGTGTGTGTGTATGAGGGTGCGCGCCTGCGCAGGCCTTACGCAACGCAAAAAATGAGGACGTTGAAAATCATAGCAGCCACATCCACGTCACGCCCTCATTTAACGCCAATGGATTTGACAGATACAATTAACATTCTCCAAGCAGATTATGGTCGTATGTACATATATATTTATTCGGGACACCTATAACACGCAGGGGAAAAATTAATTAGCCTGTTTGCAAAGAAAAAAAAACGAACACCTGGGGATATGATATCAGTGCGAGTGACTTTTGGTAACTAATTAACAAAAGAATTTAAATGTTTCTGGTTTTTCTGTCCTCGCTAAAAGTTGGTCGATTTCTTTAATTCGCCAATTATGATTCTCAAGTAAATTGGAAAAAATGGCCTGTAGAGAAGAATGGGTAATATATATAGATGATTTTTGACTGAGCAGAACCCTCCAACCATTAAGCACAACACAGCTACTGTGCGTATACATATACACGAATGTAGACTCACACTTACACACACATTGGAGAAGCTTACTGATAAAAGGGAGGGGAAAAGAACAAGTTACAAGAAGAAAGACCCATTAATCAACACCGCAATTAACAGGAAACCAAGAGGCCTCTGCTGTTAGTTGTTGTTGTCTTTGATTAAGCTGACCTTGTGTCAGCACGGGCTCTTGTTGTTGTTAGCGACAACAAATAGGGCGCAATCATCAGGCAAGAGAAGAATAAAAACGCAAACCGTTATTTCCATTAGCCAAAACTTAGGCCAAACGTTTTTTTTTACAACTTGGAGATAATAAGAGAACTATTTAGGGATTCCTTCAAGTACCGCAAAAATGTGACCCCCCGCCCACCTACCCCCAAAGGAGAGAGAGAGAGAGAGAGAGAGAGAGGAGAGAGAGAGAGAGAGAGAGAATGTCTACAGTGGCTCTTGCTTGAAGGATGCCAAGAAGGGGATTTGCTTGAAGGATGCCAAGAAGGGGATTTGCTTGAAGGATGCAAAGAAGGGGACTTAAAAGAAGCAGGGAACTAATAGGAAGAGTTGGAATCAAACTGATTTGGTTGAAAAAAAAAAAAAAAACTAGAGTAAAATGTTAAGTAATTCAGTGATTGTAAATATTAAAACGAGAGGGCAGTAGAAGAGGGATTAGAGCTGTCACTTTTTTTTGAGAAGAATATGAACTAGAAACGTTTCCAAACGAAAGGGTAACTGAAAAGATTATTACATTCAGACGCAGTGAAATGATGAACTTGGCCTCTATAAACTTTCATTACGAAATCGTTCAGGTGTTTGGTCTACACCAAAAAGTCGCTGCAGAATAAGAGAATCATGAGCAGCACAATCACCAAGAAGAGAATTGGATTATAAATTTAAAAGAAAAGGATAGATTATTCTTGATTACTGAGAACTTTGTAGCTAAAATTCCAAATTCATTTAACAATAAGGTAAATATTCTCCAAGTACTGTATCGAACTTTTCGCATGATTCCAGGTAAATTTTATGATTTATCTGCTTATGCTAAGGCCCTGAATTATATGTGTCAAGTCTACGGGAGGCTAAACACTATAAACGCAACATCAATATACGGCTACAAAATGACCCTACAGCGCAAAATCAGTAAAGCCAGTGCTTTCTCAAGAGATGATTGGCAACTCCCCTCTTTACGCCCCCCCCCCCCCCCTCCGCCCCACCAACCCCGGCCCAATGGGCCTTATGGTACGAACTCTCATAAGACACATTAAAAGAAATACAATGAAAGTGAACTATATTGAGTGTTGCAAATATACGAGACAAAAGATACCACAGGAGATTGGTATTTTGCTCAAAACTTTTGCAAATAAACATTAGTTAATTTACATCATGGTTTACTTTTAAAGGCTAAAAGTTCAATGGGCTAGTTCTTACAGAAAAAAATTAATATATAAGAATTGCGTAGTGAATTTAAAATTCCTCCACAAATGCAATATCTGCACAGTTGCGGACGTGAAAGTTAACGGGAATTTCCTATGTAGCGATCGCGCCTCACAAGAACTTTTCCATACGTCAAGAGTCGTAATTTTCCTGATCAAAAGTAGAGCTGAAAGCAAGGTAAAAACATCTCCCTGTCCCTCGTTTAATCCCCCCTGCTTTCCTGACAGTCCTCTGGACTTGTCACTCAGAATTCCCCATCCACAACATTTGCCTTGACAGGCAGTCCAAGTTCGGGAGAGCGCTTTCAACATCCAAACATTGAAAGTCAAAGGTCGACTCGACGGGGAAAAAGTAATTAGTTTGAGGTCAGGCATTAAATGATTATGTACATAATTGCATTAATTAGCATATTTTTTCTGAATGACTATATTAGAATATTAATTCCGGAATTTTTCTGTTTGATTTAAAACACTTTGTGGAACATCCACTTTGCTTTATGTTGCCGTTTTTCTACCGCATTATTTTTTTAAGCGGATGCCAGAGGCAAATCCGTTGTCATTCATACACTTAAAAATATCGTAGATGAAAATAAAATATAAAATTCTATTAGCCTTGACTTGCCAATTATGTATGTTTTACGACGACGAGTTTATAAACTGCAATATTTTACACTACTGCGATTCACGGGTAATCAGAATATACTGATTCACAAAAATAATTGTTGTTGGAGATTTTCATTTCATATATAATGCGCATCATCTGGACGTTGCCTAAAGCATGAAAGTGTTTGTAAGCATACCCTTAAAAAGGAATGTATATATATATATATATATATATATATATATATATATATATATATATATATATATGTGTGTGTGTGTGTGTGTGTGTGAGTGAAATTTTTACGCATAATAAACTGCAAACATCACTTGTTATCGGATTCACTATACCTTTTTGAATTACTCCCAGGTATAGTGGTTTCGATATTAAGCGATTTTTGTGGCTTTATATATATTATATATATATATATATATATATATATATATTATATAGTATATATATATATATATATATATATATATATATATGTATATATATATATATATATATATATATATATATATATGTATATATAGCGCTGCGTACGAAATCGCCCAAACAACCCAACGATCCCTGGCCAAAGAGGAGAGGCCCCAGAAGAGCACCCAGAGGGAGAGCAGACTTAACCCCTAATGAATCCTTCCATCACGTCTTTGGAGATATAAATCATCCTAATTAACGACCAGGGACATTAGCCTCCTCCCACGACATTATTTTAGCAGGAAATGAATAATTGGGGGTAGTGGCTCCGTCGCCCATTTTTTTTTTTTTTATTTTTTTTTTTTTTTTTATTCCGAGGGTGATTGAGTGTCGTCAAAAATTAAAGGGTTGGTAATGACTGTGGTGGTGATAAAATATTCGTTATTGTAATAAACATGGAAAGGGTATCTTAATTGAGATGGTACTGGCAACGTCAGTAATATAATTATTAATCTGATTACTTCCACCATGATGAATATACAATACCGAATATATATATATATATATATATATATATATATATATATATATATATATATATATATATATATTGTTATGGTCAGCCATGAGCTCCATACAGGTTCAAAAAAATTAAATTAAGAAAATTGATAATGGGACTGGAAAGTCTGGCAGGGGCAGAGGTAACAACGGGAAAAGGACTTCAACAAAACTACAGAATAACCTTAAAACTACTTTTATTAAGCCTAAATTATTCACATATATACAAGTGAGTCAGGTTTGGTCCAAAAATTAATTAAATTACCAAAATAAATTAAATAGCAAGAGTAAATAACAGATTCAGCATAAATAAAGGTTACTTTAATAAACATCATAATGAACAGTAAAACATATCAAATTGCAGTTAACACTTGTTAAATAATTTAGCTACATCAACAACAACAAAAATCACGACAGCATAAAGAAATGCACCCAAGCTTAAATAATATAATGGTACAACAACCTTCATCCATTACACACATGGAAACCTTTAAGCAGCGTAAATGCATACAAAATAGAAATTGTTAAACAGCATAAATGCACACATTGAAACAGTAACAGCATAAATACCAATAGCTAAAGGGGTAACAATATAAATTAAGCAGCATGAATACCAAATTACTTGCACAAAATGACAAAGTAACAATAAAACATTATCTGGAGAATTACATTTAACATACCCTCGTGCAGTACAAAAAAACACCACGACAATCTACACAGAGATGTCAAGACCACGAAGGGTCCAAGAGGACAAACACCATTGAACTGCTGCACGATCATCGAAATACCCGCCCTATGACGGCCAACAGGAACATCTCCAAAAACACACAGATGATCGCCAGAGTCAAGGCAACAGCAAGTCTGCTGTCAAACAGGAACAACACCGTTCCTCCGATGGACAAGGTTCAGCCGTCAAAACCATCCTCGAACTGCAGAGGGCCACAGGTAGCGAAATACCTTCAGTTCCAACATTCTCCAAATTCCTGTTATGCTGTCGAGATCTGTACTCGCTGCTATCCCAAACCTGACTAAAGTTAATCACAATGCAAGGAGCAAAAGTCACCTCTTACAAAGAAAAACAAGCACTACTGGGTAAGGAGGGCACCTTCAACAAGGGAACGACGACAGAACGGTTGTTCCCAACAATAACAAGCACTGAACCTTACAATATATAATATATATATATATATATATATATATATATATATATATATATATATAAACTGATTACTTTGCGATAGAAAAATTTTCCACTACAACGATGCTGACCGTATTAATAAAATAAATGCTTACAATGATTTGTAAAGCTTTAAAGAACAGAGGATTACTGAGGTGATCAGCCTTAGAGTCGATGTGAACTTTACCCATAAAAGTCATTATTAAAAGCAGCTGATAATGTATAATGATGTATTTTAACCCTAATGATAAATCCATTAAATGCCACATCAACCGCTTCTAATATGAACTTTTATGAGTAACTCTGATATATATATTCTAAGAATAACCACCACACTGACTATCCTTTGTTAGTATATCTTCAGTAACAGTCATCATGGTTAATTTTAATTTGTGATGCATAAAAAGATCTTGTTTGAGTCTCATGAGAGGAGCAGTGACATAAATCTTCATCCTTCCCAAAAACCAGAAGTTATTTAACGAAAATCCCACTTTTCTAGTTTTTTTATTGATTTTTTTATATTAATTTACATGCGTGTTGTTCAAATGGGTCTTTTATACTTTACATAAACTTTAAGCCCAATTATTAAATCGTTACCTTGCCCTCAAAATACAGTCTTTTCAAATCTAAAATTACATTTACAGAATAATAATTGCTTTTCTTTTTCAGTTTTAATTGCCAGTTATCTTAAGATAATCTTCACATTAGTACTTCATTCTTTTACAAAACAATCATGAATCAATCTGTCAAGAAAGCTTTTTACTCTCTAATTTACATTTCACAAAAAATAACATTTAAATAAAATTTAATCTCACATCAATTTTTCTCAGGTTACAAAGGTAAAACAGGGTTTCCCCCAAAACTCTCCCTCTTTTTTTTCTTGGAGGAGGGGGGGGGCCCCGCAGCGGGTGGTTGGGGGGGGGGCATCAAAGCTATGGAATTCCGCAGTGACTTCCCGAGATTCTAAACTATATTCAGCGGCCATGCAATATTGGAATTCCCGAGGGTGGGTTCTTTTCTCATCTTTCTTTCACTGACGTTATACTTTCTCGTAATGAAATTTGAAACCAGACTTTTAATGCAATTGTCCTTTTAAAGTCGAGAGTGAAATCAAAGGTAGAACATATTTATCAGGGGCGTCAAAATTTGAGTACCTAAAATATGTGAAAGTACCAGATAAATTTAATGGAACTGGAAACGGTGATGTCTTTGCAAATGGAGTAACAGCTGGATGTAAAAAAAAAAAATAAATAAATAAAAAAAGAAAAAGAGTGCATGAATGCTGGAAACAACAAGGTCCTTTTATAAGACATAATTGGAATAGGTGAAAATATCACGTGATGTTAAAAACAGCTCTTTTTACATGGAAATATTCGACATGTGAAAAATCCACAAGGAAAATGTAATTATATTATAAACGACGAAGAAATTGGATTTAGACAAAAAAAAAAAATTACAAAAATAAAAAAGTTATACAGCCCTATCTTTAAAGTAGTCTTTCACTGATTTCCGGGAAGTAACGCATAATTCATTTAATACTTTTGTGGAATACAGTATTTAATAACTTACTTTATACATAATGGTGTGGCAAGGGTAACTGCTTTTGTTTCATTAACGTTGTTGCTAAACCCACCGTCCACAACGGTTACTTTAGCCAACAAATTTTAAGAATTCCATAGTTGGACTGGGATAGGACAGGGTGTTTTGAGACAAAACAAAAATGAACAAAAAGATGGTGAATATCATTCTTTGGGACTATCCTTTAATAATAATAATAATAATAATAATAATAATAATAATAATAATAATAATAATAATAATAATAATAATAACAATTATAATAATAATAATAAAATATCCGTTAATACATATTTGTTTCTATTTACATATGACAGAAATTGGATTACACAAATTTCACTAAAGGGTCTTTCTCTTATCATCACCTGAAACGTGACTGCTCGTAGGTTTTTATCAAAATCAATTGATTTATTCGTGGATTACATAAAGACCATAAGAGCATATAATTAATTAAATAAGAAAATACATAAGTTCAGGTAATGAAGAGGATAAGACAAGGAACGTTCCCCCTTCCTCGGAGTGCCTCAAGGGAATAGCTAAGCACCTCAGCGCTTTTACTGACCTCGGAATCGCGTCTGGCCCCCGCCATATAAGGTCAAACAATGAGCCCCAAAAAGGGAATAAAACAAATACACGAAAATCACGATCTATAACCGAATGCCAAGAGCAAAGTGCAGCAATTCCTGGCTAAATTGCACGCAGCTGGGTTCCTGTTGTAAAAGTTCTTTTGGTTTACGCGATATCTGATTTGTTCAAAATGCAGCTAAACGATAGGAGAGAAATATTGCATTAACCGAGTGACTGGCATTGTTTCTAGTCTGCTTTTGTGCGTGTGTGCGTGTGTGTTTGAGAGAGAGAGAGAGAGAGAGAGAGAGAGAGAGAGAGAGAGAGAGAGAGAGAGAGAGGGTTTCTAAAAAAAGAAATAGAAATAACATAAGTACCTTATAATAATGGTATTATAAAATTATAAAAGAAAAGGTGGGATTACCTGAAATAAGATGTACAGAGATTTTTCAGAAAAAAAATTGTAAAAAGTAACGTTGATGACGTACAAGGAAAAGACCCGATACGAACACATACTCATGTACGTTCGTATGTATGCATATCAAACGGTAAGGAGTATTCAATTACTATATATCTAAGATGAAATCATAAGTACCCCTCCAGTTATTAATATATATTTATGTGTGTATGGATGTATGTATGTATGTATGTGTATACATATATGTGTGTATATATATATATATATATATATATATATATATATATATATATACATATATATATATATATATATATATATAGATATATATATATATATATATATATATATATATATATATATATATATCTGTATGTATAATTCGAAATTAACTTCATAAGAGTATTTCTAGAAGTTTTAACAGAGGGAGGGACACCTCAGCTGACGTTAACCGATATAAATCCATTACAAAGACAACATTCCTTAATTACTTTACACCTAACACCCACGAGAAGGAGGAAATGCCTCCTTAGCCTATTTGAAGTAGTAAAAGATCCCTTATTTCCTATTTCGGATCAAACCAAACCACTGGAAGGGAGGGATTCCACCTTAGCTGGAAGGGAAGGAAGGCTTAGTTACTTTAAATCAAAACCTATATTAGAGGGATTGAGGATTCCATCTTAGCTGCTAAAACAAACGCACCCAGAATGGAAAAAATGACATATTGGTTGTTACCAATTAGTAAGTGGGGTCTCTTCTTTCTACATTTCCCTTTGCCTCGTCTTACTTCTACCTAATGAACACCTAATATTCTTTGGAAGCTGGAATTTCAAGTCAGTGGCCCCTTTGCTGTGCTTGTTCCGTATCAATAGGTTTCATCTTGTGAATAGTAATAATAATGAATCACGTTTAAGGAAAAGTTTCCTCATTGATTGTTTTAAATAAAAAAAAATACAAGAGGGGGAAAGCTCCTTCGCTCTCAAAGGAAATCCAACCTGACAGAAGAAAACTATTATTTCTAGGCAATCTAAATTTTAAAATATCCACTGAATTTTAAAGACTTCGTAGTTCCCTTAAAGCCCTTAAAAATGTTTCCATAGATCTTAAGTAGTGTTTACACACACACACATACACATATGTATACTATATATATATTATATAATATATATATATATAATATAATATGATAGAATTATATAATTATTATATACATAAATATTCTGCGAGAGAGAGGGGGCGAGGGGACTGACCAAGCGAGCTGTGACCCCTGTATGTATATTGCCTTTCTTTCATAAACTGCGCTAATTATATTTGTTTTATATACAGAAGGGCCGGGGTTGGAGAAAGAGACATAATAGTATTCGAAAGTATATGCAAATTTTCAAGGCTAAAATACAGAGAAGATAAAAATATTCAAAGCTTTGTTAGGAAACAGTTCTTTATAAAATGTTGCAATAACCGTAAATAATTGGCACTAACATTTCAAAATTCTTTCATCTCTCTTTCTCTTTCCTTCTCAAACAAACGTACAGTTTTTGTGAGTGAAAGCGCTCGTGTATACGAGCTTTTAATATTTAACTAACGCTTTGTCAAAGGCTATGCCAGAATAAAATAAGGTGTCTAAATAATTAATATAATTTTTGGGAATTTGCAAACAATCACATGGAACGATCTAAGATTCCAGTATATTCCAGTAACCTGCGAGGAAAATTCTCAAGGGACAGAAATATGATACAAGAAAAAATGGAACTTAGAGTAAAGAGAATGACAGATAAATACAAGTTAATCAACAAACAAATAAATACACGAACAGCAATATGCCAAAGTAAGGTTATGGCGAATGGAAAATTAAAGCAAGATTAAAACCTCTATTATACTTAAAGAAACTTTACGTCGATAGCGAAGTCTTGGGGACTTTTCCATAATTTTACATAGAAGGGAATGAGTGACTCTTGTGCCAGTGCCATCAAGTGTAGTATCGTGGCACCTCAGCAGATATGCGTTTGATGGCATTCTTCAAGTCCATAGTACACTATTTCATAATGCACAGTATTTCAATGTGACTGTGAAGGTTCCTTTTCGAACTGCGAGCTCTTGACGGTGGTCAAACTGTATATTGTATGGAAAAAGACGAAAACTGAAAGTGGTTTTTTATTATAATTCATGTTATAGGGAAGGATGAAATATGTCTTCAAGCAGTTTTGCTTAAAAAGATAAACATCTCAGCAAGCTAACATTATCCAAACAGGGGAATAACATCCTGGTAAAGGTATGAAAAAGCTGGGAAGCGAGTGGCACTCATTTATGGTCCCAGATGCCGTGAAGATTATGAAACGAACAAAAAAAAAAAATTTTCAATGTCTGTGGGACGGGAATTATGAGAGCAATTATTAAGATGACGCTGAGGGGGGCTTGCGGCGTAAGAAATGTACAGAATAATTAACCTGAAGTTACCTGGCGTAGCAGACCAAAGTGAGAATTGCAGACCATCAAAACAAAGCAAAAGAGAGAAAGCAAAGTAAACTTCTTTTTTTTCATGCTAAAGGCTATCACATTTTACGACTTGCCATTAACACTTGGCAAAGAAATAGTACATCAAATAATCAAATTGCGTTTTTTTTTGGTAAGACTTCAAGTTTACCTAGTATCACCATGCCTTTTCATCGCTTCATCATCATGATAACCAACACTATTTATCTATCTATCTATTTATCTACGCACACATACATGCATACAAGCATACACACACTCACACACACACACACACACACACACACACACATATATATATATATATATATATATATATATATATATATATATATATATATAAATATATACACATATATATACAATTTTGTACTTCGTAGTTCATCTTCGAGAAATAAACATTACCTGCTCATATTTTTTTCTCCCACTGCTTTCAGTTATAGGAAAAAAAAAACCCTGGCAGTGACCTACTGATTCCGACGCCTTGAAGTGTCAATGCAGGCGGCACGACATCTGCGAACAATGAGACGGAGGGGTCACGCCCAAGGGCAAGATGTGCCCTGCCTTCTGCGAGACTTTTGACCGCAGACGCCGTTCCTGACCGCATCTGGTCACGCCGACCTCCGCCGACACGCACGACATCCTCTCCCGCCCAAAATGCCAATTTTGCTTTTTTAGCCCGCCAGGTGCGTCTCCCTCTTCTTCTTCTTCTTCTTCTTCTTCTGTCGAGTCTTTGACTGCGATGTCCTGGTTTCATTTTCCTGATTGCGATTCTGCATACGCTGCCAACTTTCCTCACTTTCCTGAATGACTTCTAATTCTTTGCCCAAAGTGGGTATCAAGCACTGATGACCAATTGCGCACCCTCTCAACTTCAACTTAAAACACACACACACACACACACACACACACACACTCTCCGCTTTCCTTTCTTCTTCCTTTTCCTCTTCTCTCCTAACAGAGTTCTTCTAAAAAATAATTATCGCTGTAGTCCAAAATTTTTCATCTGTAATTCACAGATTTCCAATTTTTTTCATTTATTCTACTTTTTTCAGACTATCTCATCTAAAAATAAATAGCCACCGCAGAAAACTGTCGCACCTTACATAGGCTTCGAATCTACACATATAAATATACATAAATATATATATAAATATATATATATATATATATATATATATATATATATATATATATATATATATATATATATATATATATATATAATACACGACCTCCACTTAAAACCTAGTGAAGTGCAACTACCCTGAGGCACCGCCGTGGACAAGGGGGGGAGGGGGGGAGGGGGAGGTTGTCACCTCCCTATACCCTACTGTGATTGGCTGCCCTTCCAATCACTTTACTTTACACATCAATAAACCATTAAAATAGAGACGGGGAAAAGAAACGGCCACGCTTCACTGGGGAGGAATTACAAGACGCATTTACGCTTTAATATCTCTTTTTTTTTTTTTTTCCGTTTTTTCCAGAGAGGTAAGACGACGCTAAGCTTCGCTGACGTCGGCTGAAACGTATAATGAATATAATATATATATATATATATATATATATATATATATATATATATATACATATAATATATATATACTATATATATATATATATATATATATATATATATATATATATATATACGATATAATATATAT
>NC_061092.1:13714367-13764367 GCF_015104395.2 Macrobrachium nipponense | reverse complement strand
ATTTTGAAGAAAATGAAGGCGACGATACTGACAAATACAGAAGAAAATTCGTAGATAGAAGCAAGAGTGACGGCGACGATGGGCAGCAATGGCGTCGGATACTACGACAACAAAGCACGACAACGGTACAGCTAAACAGTGACGACAGCGCCCAAGTGTGCAGCAACAAACGGTTGAAACCAAACAACATCAGTCACGAAGAAGGGACGACTAAGAAGCCGGTGCAACAACAAAGACGTCGCCTGGAACACGGACAACAACAACAAAGGTGGCGAATGGCGATGATTAAAGGAAGAGGAGAAGCGACGACAAAGACATCGAGGAAGGACGTGACGTAGAAGATGGGAAAGAACACAGTAAGACATGTGCCCAAGAAGAAAGACGATAGGTCCTATTAACAATAATAAGAAGGCTAATTAAAATGATAACGACGAATGGCAATAAACGCCCTTACAAGGGTGACAGTGATAATGAAAACATTATTGTTAAGAAGATAGACTGACTAAGGCTACAACTACTGCAGTAGATTTAGCAAGAACAGCTTGACACCAACGGTATATATACTACACATACTACAGGAGTCAGAGCACTACAGTACCCTTCAATTTTCAAGGGACATGAACAATGTCTCAAGTATTCGACCTATACATAATTTGAATAGATGGATGTCCTCAAAAATAAAACCAAAATCTGGCTAAACTTAAAAGTGAAAATGGCACAAACAAAACTCATTCTTTCATAACAGCAGATTTTTAACAGTACAGACAGCCATTCTGAATGTTTCTGAGACATATTCATTAATTTTAGTTACCGATCTATTAAGGAAGGTAGGCAATAGGGAGATATCTGCATAAACAAGTATTCTGAGTTATCAACTTCTCTCTAAAACATTTCAGATTGGTGAAATGTTGAAAAAGGCCCTTAATGGTTCGTCCAAGCGTTGATGACTCAGACTATATTCCTTAGCAGGACTTCTAAACCCCTTAAATCATATTTGTAACAATTCATCGACTATGAAGTATTTTATTTGATTCTCAAAGAACAGAATCCCAATTTTCTTGAGCATTCCTTATCGTGCTATCTTGTGTTTCTAGATTGTGTATGTTATTGTCTATACTTTGTATATACCATGTATATGGCCTTGAGCTGAAAATAAAATTTATTATTACTGTTATTATTATTTTAAAAAGGTACTTATTTACATCATAGCTATCTAAAACTACCACAAAGGTGCAGTGATATTCTATCCTGTAATTTCTACCACAGCGCTCTGAAAAAGAAAAATTATATATAGTACATACATATACATACATACATACATACATACATACATACATACATACATACATATATATATATATATATACATATATATTGATCACATTGCTGTCTTTAATTAGCGAGAAAGAGAAACGTTATGCAGACCATGAGCAGAAAATGGCCAATCAAATAATAAATAAATAAATGGGAAGAAAAAAAAACGTAAAAGGAACAGATCTCTCCCTTTAAGACCTAATAAAATCAAGTTTGAGAAGCTCCTGTTTCTAACGCAGCCTTCCTGATACGGCTCCAGATAGAGAGAGAGAGAGAGAGAGAGAGAGAGAGAGAGAGAGAGAGAGAGAGAGAACAAAACATATCAGAGAAATCAGATCAGGTTACCACATTTAAAACGGATTATAATCCTTAACACACTAAGCCAGCACCGCTGAATACCACATAAAGATAAAAAAGCAGGAGCACCACCACCAGCAGAAAAAGCAGCAGCAGAGAGCAGCAGAAACAAGCGCAGCAGAGAAAAATAGTAGCCGTAACATTAGTAGCGGGCTACAGTAGCCTAAGCAAGCGCTGACTCCCAGACAAAAGCCCTGGGGAAACACGAATCAGACAAGGAATAAGAAAGGAGAAGGTGGTCTCGGCTGGGCTGGACTGGACTGGGTGGGGTTAGAGTTGGGCCTTGTGGTGGGGGGAGGGAGGAAGAAAGGGGTGAGGGGGGAGAGAGGCGTCCCTGGGCACCAAAACAACGGAGTTTCTTGTAGCGCAATCAGGTATTGGAAGGATTCTAAGTATTCCTGTGGCAGCATTCACCGGATTCTAAAGATTCAGATCATGGTGTAAGGGTTCCCCTGGTTACAAACCCCACACTCCAACCTCACCCCGCCCAACCCCACGCCCCCTAAACCTCCGTCAATGATCCACCCCTTCCTTGACCCTCCCGACAACAAGGGCTTCGAGAAGAGCCTTTCATACAAGGAGCTGTGTTACAAGCAAGACAAAAAAATTTCATGTTGATGTTCAAGACATTAACGTCGGTCTCCGGGAGTCCTATTTCGAGGTTGAATCACAATTCCAAGAGAATATTTTCTTGTATGCTGAGAGTAAAGCTTAAAAATACCTGCAAGGCTTCAAACTAACAAATATATATATATATATATATATATATATATATATATATATATATATATATATATATATATGTGTGTGTGGTGTGTGTGTGTGTGTGTATGTGTGTGAGTATAAATTTTGTCTCAAGTATCCCATGATTGTGGATATGCCTAATTTAACTGCTCCTAACTAAAAGCTTAAATTATCACTGTAAAGACATATACAAACCCATAAAACATATCTAGTCCTCAAAGCATCTCTTAACTTAAGCAGTGAATTCAGTTAATTATGTACCTGGAGGTTAGTGGACAGTGGAAGTCAAAAACGTTCTGGATCTATAACTTCATACTCAAAGAATTAAGTGAACTGGATGGATAATATCCAAACTTGGCTCCTGGAGCCTTTCCAGGTCCCCTGAACGTGGTTTCAAGGGGCCTTCCAGGTACCTTATGGGTGGCATGCACGGGAATTCCAGGTTTCCTATTATGTGGCTTCCATGAACTTTCCAGGTTCCCCATAGATAGCTCATAGGGGCTTTCCAGGTCCCCTATAGGAAGCTACAAGTCTTTCCAGGTCCCGTATAGGTGGCCCCTGCAGGATTTCCAGGCTCCCTATACGTGGCTTCCAAGAACTTTCCAGGTTCCTATAGGTGTCTCCCACGGGCTTTCCAGATCTCGCATAAGTGGCTCCCATGGGCTTTCCAAGTCCCTTGTATGTGGCTTTTACAGGGTTTTCAGGTTCCCAGTAGGTGGATTTCACGAGCTTTCCAGTTCCCCAGTAGGTGGTTTCCATGGGTTTTCCATATTCCTTATAAGTATCTCCTATGGGCTTTCCAAGTACCCTGTACGTGGTTTTCATAGGGTTTTCAGGTCCCCAGTAGGTGGCTCCCACGAGCTTTCCAGGTCCTCAGTAGGTGGCTTCCATGGGCTTTCCAGAATCCCTATAAGTGGCTCCCATGGGCTTTCCAGATTCCCTATAGGTAGCTTCTACGGGCTTTCCAGGTACCCAGCGAGGTTTCTATGAGCTTTCCAGACCTTCTATAGGTAGCTCCCATAGGCTTCCCAAATCCCAAACTGCCTTTCATGGGCTTTCCAGCTCCCCTCTAAGTGCATCCCACTGGGTTTCCGAATCCCCCGTAGGTAGCTCCCACAGCCTTCCTAAGTATCCCGTAGGTGGCTTCCACGGGCCTTCCAGGTCCCTATTAGTTAAGCATTGAAGAAATCCAAGTTTCAGATCAAAATCGCTTTTTTTTTCCAACGCAGCTGGACACACGAGGGGTTGCGTTCGTCATAAGAAAACAAACAAACAAACACAGATACGACCGTAAAGAAAAACCCTCAGTGTTATAAAGCATAATCGTCTCTCCTAAAGACGTTGTATCTTATAAGCAATGCGTCATTAATCACAACCTTTACGTTGGAGTCAAACAACTCAGGCATGAAATTAGCTGCCCGTCTGACCTTAACGATCATCACAGATATTGTTAGAAAAAGAGGTGGAGGGAGGAACTGGGGGAGGAGGAGGTAAATGGAAATGGGAACAAAGGTTTGCGATGAGTCAACACTGAAAATAAAACTGCAATAGCTAACACGGGGAAATCACACTAAAAAGGGGAATGAAATAACTTACATAAAGAATGTCATATAAAAAAAAAACATCAGATATGTTGGAAATAGGAGCAAAGGACTGTGATACGTCAAAACTGAAAATTGAATATAATAAAAGAGAGGAAAAGAATTACCATAAGCAGTAAATGACACAGCTGTTATAAAAAATTTATTTAATGATACATAAACCAACGACTGGATGATTGCATATACCCTACAAATTTCCGGTAAGTGAAACTAATCTGAAATTCAATTGGAGGAAATTGCAAAATGAAAATGGCAGATATAAGCGCGAGTGCAAATTGCTAAAAGAAATGAATATAGAACAATAATAATGAATATTTGCCAACCCATATAAAAGTCAGGAAATGAAAGGATACATTAATAAAATTAACGACAATACAATGACAAAGCTTCAGTGCCCCAAGAAAAAGAAAAAATTAACAATATAAAAAAGTTCAGATTTCATCAGTGACAAATGTAGATTTATGCAATTTTTAGGATCCATGGTGTTAAGCACTATCACTGTATCAAACATCACATATCTATTAATTCAAAAGCAATGGTATTATTTAAATTTAAATATGCAAATGATTACTCATAAGGGGAATTTTTAAAACTGACCACCTACTTGGGCATATTTTGGGGAAACTGCCGCTTCGAGATGGTCAATTCCAATTGAAAATATATTTCAAAAAAATGAATGGGGGGCAATCGATTTACCTTCTAATTACAAGAACAAGAACACTGTCTTGCCCACTATAAAAAGAGTTCAATGCCAACGTGACCTTATTCTTAAACTCTGCACCATGACACAATTGGCACATTTTTCACGAACCACTTCCAGACAGGACACCATCTGGGACAGCAAAGACTATCAATACGAGACGCTGCTCTAAATATATCACAGAAGACTTTACTCATGAAACAAACAACAGCAGCAACCTTAAACTAAACATCTTCAGAAGTTACTATCTTATATTTCCATGACGCATCATGGCGAATAACTTCAATCTGTTTTCCTCCTGCAAAAGTTCGTGAAATTATTCTTCGAAATTAAAGCCCTCTGCGTTATATTTGGCAGCGTCTCGTATAGTGGCCTTCGATATTCGAACTGGTGTTCTGTCTGAAAGAGTTAAAAAAAATCACTGCGAATAGTTCAAGAATATGATAAAATTGGCATTAAAAAAAAATAAAAATAACGGCGTTACGGCGTCCAATCCCAATAGGGCGATAGCATGAACATGCAGACATTAGCTATGACTAATTGACACCGTGACCTTAGGACTAATTTGCGCTGGATGTATCATAGCCAGACAAAAGGCTAATTAGTACAAATTTAGAGCTAATAATCGAAACCTATCTGTACTTGCCAACTGTCATTTATCCTTGGACGATAACTTCCAAGCGTTGTCAATATATATATTCGTCCGTCCCTTTATGTGAACGCTGATAGCCAAATTTGACCAATACGCAAACAGGAACAGGTATGCGCACGCGCGCTCACACACACACACCTAATCCCGCAACTCAGGGAAAACAAATTACATCACATCCTCATCATTCCTTAAATGCTGAATCATGACTGAATATCAAGTGGAAAAAGCTTTCACAACAGTATTCATCTCGTATACACCTACTCTGAAGGTACATCAGCAGCACATCAAACCCCCTCTACACGCGCTATGCCACTCAATTCTGTCGTGCAGGAACTCTCTCACTTCCTCTATATTCTTATCTTAACAATTTTCTATCTTTTTTTCTTATTACCATTATACATTTACACCTCACTTCCATAATGGGGCTGGTTCGTATATTATATGGTTTTCTAAAGCTATTAACGAGATACACGGTAGGTTATATCCGTAGATTTACGCGAATGTTCTTCGAAAGAAGTGCATTACGCATACATTATGCATACGGAAAGTGCTGCGACTTGCAACTAAATTATCTGAAGATTACAGAATACGTTACCCGAGCTTGAATAAAAACAGAATATATACATGAAGGAATAAAACAATAAAGCTCTACAGTCGAAATGATTCTTGTTATCTTCTGAGCGTGCTCAGGCAGAGTGAAAGATAGATGATTTAAATTTAAATAGTGCAAGCGTCTCAACGCATGATATTTATACTTTTACAATATATATATATATATATATATATATATATATATATATATATATATATATAGATAGACATTCAGGTTACGATCAATTTTTCCTTCCTTTCAGAACTTTATAATTTCCTAATCAGAATAGGGCACTAGAGAGGGAAAAAAATGACGGTTATTAAAATATCAAAAGGCCACGAATCAGAAGATGAAAACGCTTAAAAATAATGAAGTGACGATTATGACCGAAGAAAATGTCCTGAGTTACAGAAAAAAAAAAAAATAAAAAAAAAAATGGACTTTTTTCCCCATATTGTTTGACATTCTGTTCCCCGACTCCGAAATCATTTGAACACTCAGCAGAGAATTACATATAAATAAATGCAGTAGAGCCTAGAAAAACTCATCACCGTCAATCATCCTACTTTGTAACATAAGCCACTCTTTAGTATAGAATATATAAAATGACTCTCATAAAGTAATGACAGCATGACTGACATGGTATTAAATTACTTAAGAATGTTTTCCATGGAACAATTCCGCTGTCCTTTAGAAAACAGCGTCTAATATGACATTATTTTCATATTTATCATACTGTAACAAATACTGCATTAAATTACACTGTTACGATCAAAGTAATACCACACGTCGTTTCCCAAGGAACAATTCGCCTTTTTATACATTTGTATACATCACATGCTTTAATGAAAGTGACGAGGGGCGCGCTTTATTTACATCAAAATTAAATGAGAACATAATGACATACAATGTGTGTGTATGATATATAGCTATATATATATATATATATATATATTATATATACTTATATACACTATTTATACATGCATGTGTATATATATGCGTATGTTCCCTACAAAAACCCTTTTCCTTATAATAAGACTTGGCCTAAGATAAACATAAGATAGAGGCCTCTGTAACATTCGCACTCAAACTACAAAATAATAAATGAACTTCTAAATAAAAAAAGGAGAAAATAAGAAATAAAGGCAAAAACATTACAGCTCCCTAAATGCAATTAATCAAAACCGGCATATTCCCCTAATGTACACAATATGCTCGTGTGTGTTTGTGTGCATGTTACAAGTGCATGTGTACGCGTGTATGTATGCCCACAGCGTGTGAGTACGTGCTGTGGTGTCGTCAATTTACCTCCCTCCATGACAGCTGGGAAACGAGTTGGTAATGGAAAGCGAGAAGGACGCACGGCGCAGTTCAAGAGGGTATTTAAGGAGAGAAGCCATTAAAACAAGAGAGAGAGAGAGAGAGAGAGAGAGAGAGAGACCTGTTGCGGTCATTTGGAAAGCGGTCTCAGGGATGTTTTGATTATAGGCACGCGGAATTTTAAAATGGCCTCCGAGGAAATCAAAAAGAAAAAAAACCTGGAAAACAGGTCTCGCAAGGTATGCAATACAAATCATAATTTCTATAAAGCAGTTTCTACTAAAGAGCATGTTATATAATCTTGCACTAATTTTCACTGGTACTGAAAACAGGAAAAATAAACTTGTCTCAAAATATTTATGTCTGAAATTGTTTACTGCTGAGTTCAGCCACTGAATTTTTTAAATGCGAGGTCCAGTCAGTTTTCATGCCTAATCCAGTCAATGGAAAAGTTTAATGCTGAATTCAGTCAGTGGAAAAACTTCATACTGAATCCATTCAATGGAAATGCTTGATATTCAGCCCAGTCAACGAAGAAGCATAATGCTGAATGCAGTCAGTGAAAGCATTTCATTTTGAATCCAGTATGTGTTCAATCCAGTTAGTGAAGGAACTTAATGCTGAATCCAGTCACTGGAAATGCTTGATCTGCATCCAGTCGATGAAAACAGCTTAATGCTGGATCCAGTCAACTGAAAACTGGATGCAGAGCACAGTCAGTCAAAAAGCCTCAAGCCAAATTCAGCCACAGGAAGAGTTTCATGCGGAATCCAATTAATGAAAAAGCTTGATGTTGAATCTAGTCAATAAAAAAGTACAATACGTAATCCAGTCATTAAAAAAAACTGCGATGACTTCAGTCCACGAGAAAGTTTCAAGCTGAATTCAACCGGTGAACATAAATGATGGATTCAGTCAAGAGAAAAAGTTAATTCTAAACTTAAGTCGATGAAAACCAATAAAACAACAACTGCGATGCTAGTTAAAAAGTACTGATGCCTAGTAAAAATTAGCCTTCGTTTATAATTTTCAAGGATATGGGAAATCATTGTCAATTAAAAATCCAACACACTGATTTAGAAAATTGAAACTTGCTGATATTAAGTCCTCGTACGAAAAGTGGCCAAGCGGGAAAATAATCTCAGGAAAATAGTCTCAGGAAAATTACAGGATTAAAATGCAGGAATAGGTGAGAATAATCCATTGATATGATCAATGAGAACGAACGGCTCCCGAAAGAAACTTGCTTGGGGAGAAAATGTTTAGAAAGTTTGTTAAGGCGTCTAAGCCTTCACCTTTCTATACTAGAACTGTTTTGCCTCTGAAAACTGCTCTAGTAAATGGAAGTAATCTCTGGTAACTGTAAGTACCGATGATTTATCTGTTGATGTAACTGTTGAAGCAAAGGAAATTCGCAATTACAGGCGACCACGATGCAAGTCAGGATAATGTCTTCAAGATCTAGCAATATTATCTTCGGACTTGAGAGAGAGAGAGAGAGAGAGAGAGAGAGAGAGAGAGAGAGAGAGGATCTGGTAATCTTTTAAGACAATAACAGAGAGAGAAAGAGAAGGAGGCGATCTAATATCTTTAGACTTGAGAGAGACGAGAGAGCAGAGAGAGAGAGAGAGAGGGAGAGAGAGAGGAGACTGTACGTAGACTGAATTGTGTAATAGATCCATGAGTAAACATAGCTGAAGGTAGCACAGACTCGCTCTCTCAGGAGGAAGTGACTAATGATAACGCAATGCCCACCGTCGAAGAAACAACACCTGCATCGCTAATCCGACTTCTTCTGGAAGTACGTCACTAAACCGAGAAGGAAAAAAAAAAAGAAATGAATAAATAATGCAAGGGGGGGGGGCAGTGGTGAAGAGAGGGAGAGGTACCCTGTAAGACTTACCGGAGATCACGGGAGGTGGAGGTTAGGAGGGAAGGTGGGGGGGGGGGGGGGGGGCCTCCATTTGAACGTGTGTTTGGAAAGTCTTTTCTCTCTCTCTTCGTCCTACAATCAAACCCAGACCCAACGTCCCCCCCCCCCCCCCTCCCACCCTCAATCTCGTCTCTTTCTCTCCAACCTTCCTCCCCCTCACTCTTCCTCACCTTATTTTTCAACTCCCCCTTCCACCTTATCTCTCCTCTCTCTCCCCTCCCCAACCCCAACCCTCCAACCAACCCCCACGTTGGCCGGTGACCAACTCGTCCTCCCACGACCCACAAAATATAACTCATGATACTGGTCAGCAGTACTCACCTCTGCTCTGAGGCCTGGCGTCTCTCTGTGCTTGTTCGTAATTTAAACATTCCGCTTGCAAGCTCTGTATTCATTTGCTTGCGTGTATGAACTCCGTTGCAGATTAAGTAGGTTGGACGCGTTGCATCGCCAATGCAGCTGGTTGAAGCATAAACATCGATCATTCCTATTTTTTTTTTATTCCTTTCTTTTTCACGAGATCTATTCTGGTATACTAGACTAAAAAAAAATTGACTTTATTTGAAATAAGGAAGAAGGGCTCATGGAAAAGCGGGGAATGATTTGGGAAGAGGGAAGGAATTGAAGAATTAAACAAAAGGTTGTTCGAACCGTAAAGGAGATTAATGTAGTAAGATCGCGCACAGCTGATTGCCTCACGTCCCGAGAGTGGAAAATATAATGGAAGTAAAAATTTTCTTGTAGGTTGCAACCATGGTTCAGTAATGGTGTGTGTCGGTGGTATCTTGCGGCCAGTCCATCAGGACCGCCAGGAATCCCATCTATGTCAAACTCGAGACCTATACTTAACGACACATTTACGCTTTCGCACGGCTACGCCAAAGCCCTTTCTCTTGTTAAGGTTGCAAATGCGTCACGAATATGACGCAGAACTCGCCTGTCCCGACCTAGGTTGTCTTAGAATGTCCCTGGGGACCAAAATTTGAAATTGAAATTAGAAATCTCGTGTTTTTCGGTGTCTGGCGAAGAATTCCGTGCATCCCACTACGGCGTTCCTGGAGTACTTGTGGCCTTTGTTCTCTTCGGACTAAAAATGGCGGCGTAGATCGTCACAGTGTGATAATGACCTGCTGGTAGGTTGACATATTGATTGCCCCCACCGTCTTGCTTTTCCCCGCAGACATTTTGATCCGTGGGTGACGTAACAGGGGAGGAAATTCGGCTTCCCGCTCGAAAAATGATGCCTCGCTTGGTATGACTTGCATGCCAGGTATGCTCGACCTGGAATGTGCCTTTAGAATGGTCTTTTGTCAAAACCTTGCATTAACATGGACTTAGTATATGATGGCTTGCTTTCACATAGACTTCGACTTTCCCACAGCCAGTACGACGTGTCTAGCTCCTTTATGGGAGGTTTTATCAGTCGTTTTCATCCACCAGGATCGCCAAGTATTCGACGCATTTCGGTCGTAGCGTTCCAGGCGTACCACCGTGACCGGGCGGCCATGTTGCTCAGGGCTGCCAACTAGTGAGGAGTTTTATCTTTACCTTTCGTAATTCTTCGTCGTCTACGAGACGGCTCGGGAGATCTTTAAATTGATTAGACATCCGTTTCGGTGATGGCTGCGACGTTTTGCCACCTATATTTGCCTGGGCATTTCTTGGCACAATGACCAAATTGAAATTAATGCAGTGTGTTTAGACTGTGGTCATCTCGTAAAGCCAGCCAGCAGGCGCTGATCGTTAACAACTCAGGTGTTGCTATCATACGAGGACTGGAAAGCGGGTGTCTGGGGGGGGGGAGGGGGGGGGGGGGGGAGGGAAGGGAGGAGACAGAGGAGGGAAGGGGGATTGGACAACAGCGGATGGATGAGGAGGGTTAATCCGTCGCCAAATTATGCATTAAAAACCTATACCCCTTCCGAACCACAAAGACAGCCATAGTGGCGGTGGTGTTGAACCTCTACCGCAGGGCATCAGGTCTTCAGTGAAAACATGCCCGTTCCTCTCTCTCTCTCTCTCTCTCTCTCTTCCAGTTTTATATGATTGTTAACCTGGATGTATGTATATTTGCATACATGTATGTACTTTTCTCTCATTAATAATTTATATGAATGTATATGCATGTGTTACATATATATGTGTATACATATATATACCTGTAATTTATCAGTCCGTGCAGGTGTTCACCAAGCATTATATATACATGATGTATAAAAAGATACATTGTGCTCCTTCAACATAATATCCCACGTGAGTTTCGAAAGGCGCCGAGGAGAAACAGCAAACGACCAAAACACAGGCAGGGAGATGAACTTGCTCTTCCACCTGTATACCTTGCTTAGAACAAGTACCATTTAATACTCCCAAGAATCAGGTTTTCCAAGACGTGTCCCCTCCACCCCCCGCCCCGCACACCACACAACCCCCCCTTCCCTTATAGACCCTAACCCTTACCTTCCCTAACATCAGGGCCCTTACCCATGATTCCCCTAACTCCCCTGGGCCCCTCCCTCTCCGTGGGACCCATGGCTACATCATCCATGCCCCCTCACCCACCTTCTCTGCCCACTTCCATTAATTCTAACCTCTTCCTCCCTTCTTCTTCTTCTTCTCCTCCTGTTCCTCCTCCCCCTCCTCCTATTACCCCTTCCCCACCAGACCCATCCCCCCCCCATCTTTGTCCATCTGGTCTTCCTCCTTCGCCTCCTCAGTCTCATCCTAACCTACCATTTGCTTCTCCGCTCTCCTCATTTTGTTTCTTTTTTCTTTCTTTCTTTCTTTCTTTCACTCTCTTAATGCGACTAGATTCTTGCATGGATCTGATTTCAGTTATTTGATTTTTTTTTTCAAACCCCATCTTTTTCCTCCTCCCATCTTCCTCTCTTCTGTAAATTTGGTCCATTCATTTCTTTCCGAACTTTTCTTTTTCTTTTGTTTTATTTTCTTCACCCGCCCTATATGCTTCTCATCGTGATATTATTTGTTTATTGCCATTAATGGTCAATTTCGTACTTTCATTATGATTTACACTTCAAACTGTCTGACTTTCTTATACATTATACTAGGATCCGTTTCCTCAATTCTACTTTATAAACTTTGCAAATTTACATAACTATTTCTCACTCTACTCTCACTTATGATTCGTCAATTCCTCGTGTCCTTATTGGAGACAGTAGCGCCCATCCTACTGTAGCTTTCACTGACCATTACTTCCTAAAAGCCAGAGTTAATATATTCTGGAGCAACCCTCTGAACGGGAAAATGCATATTGTGAATAATAATATATCTAATTATATCTCATGACCATATAATAATAAAAAATGCAGTTGGAACGCGATAAAACAGAGTACAAGAGAGTTCAGAAAGATTAAGAAAATTTGCAACTACTGTCCAATTAAAAATGCTTTAGAGGGATAACGAATAACTTTCCTCTCTCTCTCTCTCTCTCTCTCTCTCTCTCTCTCTCTCTCTCTTGCATAATATGATTCTTCAGAATTATGACCGGCTCTCTCTTTTGACCTAGTCAGGAGCAGTATGTGAGATATGAGAGTCCATTTTATAAACTCGCCTTTGTGGAACACACACGCACACACAAACACGTCGCTAACACATGAATGACCAAGGTTTCGTCAGATTATATGAGAGAGAGAGAGAGAGAGAGAGAGAGAGAGAGAGAGATTTGGGAAAAATCAAGACGGAAGATGTGTTGTACGAATGCATATATGAGAGAGAGAGAGAGAGAGAGAGATTTGGGAAAAATCAAGACGGAAGATGTGTTGTACGAATGCATATACGTGTGTGTGTGTGAGAGAGAGAGAGAGAGAGAGAGAGAGAGAGAGAGAGAGAGAGAGAATGCGTAACTTTCTTGACAAAATAGGCTGCCAGTACTACTTCCTTGCAAGGCATACATTTAAACGAACAGATAAGAGAGGTCTCTATTACGGTCACTTTCCGGGCAAGAAATTAGACAAATTTAGTAAGTCTTCATATATTAAAATTTCACGTCAAAAACTTTTCAAATGAATCACTAATATCATTATGGTTCCTTCGGGCCATTGTTGTAATGGTAAAAAAAAAATAATAAATATTACTTTAATTTATTACTTTTAAAGCCAAATCGACCTTTTGCGTAATAACCATCAGGTAAATTTTAAAAGTGGATGATACATACATACACATATTATATATATATATATATATATATATATATATATATATATAGGATATATACACACATACACACAATAACATATAAATAATATAGTATATTATATATAGCATACAACAATAACATTACATAACCATATATATAATTATATATAATATATATATATCTATATATATATATATATATATTCAGATTAATGGCAAAGCTATCATGCCTCCATTCCATTAATGTCTGGCATGGCATGAGAGTTGTATTAGGGCATGCACGCGCACGCGCGCACACAATTAAATACGCCGACGCAAGCATTCCGTTCCTGCCCCATATTGCAGCTACTGGCTAAATTCACCGTCCACACCTTTTAATTAACTTTTCTCTTAATAGAATGTTATGACAGCGTCAGGAATCCCACCAGCCAATGAGTCAACAAATGTCCGATAAAGCATCAAACTGCGGGAAGCCAAAAATAAATGAATAAATAAATAAAAATCGTATAGAGTAATTACCGTCAATAAGTAGCTGTCAAGGTCGCTCAGCAAATGGCAATAACATTTGCCAATAAATCAATTTCACAATCTGCAGCCTTGACAGCTTACACGCGCATAATAGTGTAGAGTAATTATCTCTCTCTCTCTCTCTCTCTCTCTCTATCAGACAGTTGCAGGGGTATTTGCAAATATTTGATGAGGCGCATTTAAACTAAATAGTGCCCAAAGCAGGTCGGTCATAAATCAGAATTGTCAGAAACATTGTCGGCCGTTTTTGTTTTAGAAGCGTTCTTTCAACAATAACACGTAATGTATGTATGTATATATTTGGCGAACTCTCTCTCTCTCTCTCTCTCTCTTTATATATATATATATATATATATATATATATATACACACATATATATATGTGTGTGTGTTTCTATATTTGCGTAAGTATGTATGCACATATGTATGTATGGAAATGTGTGTGTGTAAACATTACGCTCAATCTTTGAAAGTAGGAAACCAACCCCCACAAATTTCGACATTACATATCTTCCTGTTGAATCACGAATAAAAATTCCTGTCCAACTCTTGACCTCTGTTAGTCACAAGTTTTACCAGGAACGGGTAGCACACCTGACTCAAAACTTTTCCTTTTGACTCTCAGCACCGTTGCATCTAATGGCAATTTAAGAGTTACCTCTGCTGCAAAAATCATGATTGTCAGTGTTTTCAAGACTTATAAAGCATATGAATGCAGGACCTTCTGCTTGCGCTAAAAAAAAAAAAAAAAAAAAAAAAAAAACACTGTAACCTTCAAGATCTCCAGTGAACCCATGAAGATCGTAATGCTTGGCATCATTAAAGAACACGTTGCCCACAGCTTTTGTTTATGTCACAGACATTACGATTGTCAAAAGAATTTCTGTCACAAGAACTGCTACGCATATGACAGCTGTCACTAAGTATTGAGTAATTCAGAGATTAGAGATGAAGACAGTGACAGAACTGATAACAGTCACAAAAATTCATAACCTATTTTTGCTAAAAAAAAAATTCAAAGAGCTTCTCGAGCTTTAGGTGTCTTTCAAGTGTCAATGGATTACTAAATAGATATCACCAATGGCTTACAGCCTCTTCCTTATTATAGCAAAGTTCACCATCAATAAAGAACGTGAGGGTTTCTGAAAGCATCTGCGACCGCTATAGGTCAAACGGCAATCATGGTGTCATTGTTTTATTGAGCTTAGAATAATCCTATTTTATTTAAACATTCTCCAAGTCCTGAAGGAGTTTCCTGATACCTTCATCTCTTTCAGGTTCTGATTTTTGTCCTTTACAGGCAATTAGTCATTTAGTTGTAAGAATCAAGACGAATTCTTTTATATTCTATTCTGAATAATATTCATACATAAGTATGTATGCTATAAAAATCTTAGTAATTAGATAGAAATTTAATACCATCTATTTCGTGTCAACAATACCAGTGACAATATATGGACATAAGAAGTTACCAGATTAAAAATGCAGCCAAGGAAAGCAAACGTCTACTTCCCAGGAAAATGAATGGTCTAAAATTGTTTTTTAAAAATCTGAGGGATTGCTATTATTTTTATAAGCCGGAAAAAATAGTCCAAACTGAAATTTGTATAAAAAAAGATGCTGAAGATAGGATTCACTACTCGATCTCATCCCCCCTAAGCTCCGACCACCTCCAACCCCCCACCCCCATCACGCTGTGAAAATCGTTGACAGAGACCAAAAAGTCATGTTCTATCCCAGTTACTAGCCAACCGGGTCCCCCGGAGGGGCACCCCACCACTCCTCTTCCCCGTCGGCCAGCCTGCAAATCCTTTCATGCAATCTCTGCTTTTATGGATTAATATCGTGCATTCGAATCCTAAATGATTAATGGATCAAGCACCTTTGTTGTCCGGATGGCAATCATGTCGGGGTATTTATATTATTGGCCCCACCAGGCCCCTGGCTTTGCTCGGCCAGGCCCCGTATATTTTGAAACGGTTTTCCAGGGTTTTCCAGTTTTCCAGAGCCGGGTTCATCCTGCCCAAAAATTCAAATCCTCGCAAGTTATCAGCTTTAGAATTTATGTCAGCGTTATAGAGCATGATGGAAAATTTAATATTTAAACACTGATAGATAATCCCCGCTTGGGCTTTGACGCCCTCGGGCAAACACACTCGTATACATACGCTACATTTTGCTGTCACTAGATTCGAAATGGATACACACGCAAAAAAAAAAAAATGGCAGAGAAAGAGAGAGAGAGTGAAAGGGAAAGAGAAAGAGGAAGTGAAAGAGAAAGAGAGAAAGAGCGCGGAAAAAAAAAATATTACAGATCCGTCGGCATTAATTGTATTGTTTTTTTAATGTGGGCGAATATTTATCTTGGGGGTCTCTCGTGTTTTACTATTTATGCGTTTATCATTCATTTATCGCAAGGGCTTTAGAGAGGGGGCGGGGGGGGGGGGTGGGGGGGGATATATCAATTTCAATCAGTGGGTAGAAGCTCTCTCTCTCTCTCGCTCGCGCACACACACACACACACACACACACACACACACAAAGTACAGGACGAAATAAAAGGTGTAATTGGAACAGAGTGGTGTAGGAGCGACGGATGCATTCGCTTTTGACCTGCCACTGAATCCACTGGAGGAAAATCAATCCGGTGAGTATTTTACAGGGTTTTGATTTCGTGCCACGAAAAAAATAGGACGGGAAATCAATTCGATAAATATTTTATTCAGTTCTGGTTTTTTCTATTCGTCCTTGGAAAAATAGGATGGAGAATAAATTCGCTTATCATTTTATGCAGTTCCGGTTTCGTCCTCAAGATAAAATAGGAAGGAAAATAAATTCGCTTATTATTTTATGCAGTTCCGGTTTCGTCCTTAAGATAAAATAGGATGGAAAATAAATTCGCATATTATTTTATGCAGCTCTGGTTTCGTCCTTAGAAAAATAGGATGATATTCAATCATTGAAATATTTAATTCGGTTCTGGTTTCGTCCTTAGAATAATACGATGGAAAATCAATCGTTAAGAGACTTTCTTCAGTTCTGTTTTCGTCCTTGAAATAATACGATGGAAACTCAATTCTTAAACTGTGTTATAAAACTCTGGTTTCGTCCTTGGAAAAACTGACGGGAAATCAATTATTTAATTATTTTATACAGTTCTGATTTCATCCGCAGATAAATACGACAAAAAATTGTGTTGAGTATTTCATAGTGTTTTGATTACGTACCAAAGAAAGTTTGATGGAAATAAGTTTTTTTAGTGTTTCGCATAATTTGTATTCCTTGACAAAAAATATCTTTAAAATATTTCTTCATTGGATATTTTACGGAGTTTTCACTTTGTACCCTGAAACAAAATTATGACGGATAATAAATATATTGATTTTCTTGCAGTTTTAATTTGTTTCAAGAGAAACTTACTTCTTTTGCAGTTTTGATTTCATAAAATGAAACTACGAACGAAACCATTCCCAACCGAGATTCATCAGCGTTGAGATATTTCATCTACTGAAGTTTTGAATAGAATAAAAGCAAGAGCAGATGATGAATCCAGTTAGTTCAAGAGAGTTAAGTAAATGCTACCGCATCTTATCTTGGGTCTCAATCTCTTTACGTAGAATGGAAAATATATTATTTTCATTTTCAATTAACAAAGGCATATATCATTTACTTCGTAAATTTCTTATAAATGACATGACCCTCACTATTACAGAGATAACTTATGGGAAGCTTTCAATAAAAGTTGACTTTTACTTATAAATGACTGGAATTTCGTGAACCATTTTCTTCATGAACAGTTCGACATCAAAATTTTCTATAAACGAAGCTTTTAAAACTCAGTCAGGTGGTATATCTTCTGAACATCCTATTGTGTGTGTGTGTGTGTGTGTGTGTGTGTGTGTGTGTGTGTGTGTGTGTGTGTGTGTGTGTGTGTTTTTGTAACTACTTTCTCCTGAATGAAAAAAAAAGTTTACAGTTCGTTAAATCAGAAGGCATTCAACTGAAAGAATTCGTTTCAAAAGAGCATCATAGGCTTCCATCTGAAAAGAGAGTGGTCTAATCACTTTTTTTTAAAGTTAAGCTCCAACTTAAAAAAAAAAAATTGTCTTCACGTTTTTTGCGTCAATCTTGAGGTGCCTTAGGTCGTTAAGTTATCATATATATATATAATATATATATATATATATTATATATATCTATATATATATATTATATATATATATAGATATAATACTATATATGATATCATATATATATATAGATATATATATATATATCTATATATATAAATATATAGATATATATATATATATAGATATATATATATATATATATATATATATATATATATATATATATATATAATACACACACACACACACACACACACACACATATATATATATATATATATATATATATATATATATATATATATATACTCTGGACATTCCTTCAAATGCAAAATGATTTAGTGACCCTTCCTATCCCGATCTTTTTCTTAGTACCTCGCCCCACCCCTAGTATTCGACGGCGTTGATGTCATCGTTGAGACGCCATTTTGCAAAGCAACCAGTTAATCAACCACTTGATATATCACCTCTTGAGAATCCAGGTGTTCTCTCTACAGTCTCACGATAACTAAATAAAATATTTGCGCAATTTAGTACGATGACAATCAGTTCGTCCACGGCACATATTGCAAGCTACTTACGCAATACTGATGGGCAAACAGCAAGTCAAGTAACGATTTCTCACTCGTTTCTGTCAAAGATTCCAGAGAGGAAAAAAAGGAGGAAAAAAGGATAGAGAGAGAGAGAGAGAGAGAGAGAGAGAGAGAGAGAGAGAGAGAGAGAGAGAGAGGCGTCGTTAAGATGAGACTAGCAACCTATATATGCTATTGTTTACAGAACACCTGCCAGTGTAAAATTGCCTCCAACCTGACGCACGAAAGCGAGTTACACGTGTAAATGGCTAAAGCTTTGAGCGTAACTGCACAAGCTTAGCAAGAACAAAGATTTTCGTTCTCGTAGATCGTCGGTTTAACGAAATATCGAGAGGGAGGGACAGAGAATTAGTACTCTCGAAGTGAGGAGGATATATTTTTGCGTGGGCTGTTTATAGCACAAAAAAGCTGAAGTTTCCAAAGAACAAAAAAAAAAAAAAATAAATAAATAAATAAACAAATAGTGTATAAATAAATAAATAAATAAAATAAATATATAAATTTATTTTTAAAAACGTCAATGAAAGACTAATAATGATTTACACTTGAATCTCGACCGCATTCGGGTCGAGGTCAGGATTAAAAATGATAAACTTGAACTTTCACTGAATCAAAGGATGTCTGCGGTGATATTAATGTAAACTTTAGCGATTCACTGAATATGTGATTAATATCCGCACCCGATATTACTTAAGTAGTTTCTATACCTCTTCTGATTGGCCGATGGTGTTTGAATTGCAGCCGACAGTAACGGTAAGTCAATAATATCATCTGCTTATATTTACTGTCCGCTCAAAATAAATAAATAAACAAATAAATAATCACAGATTATTTCAGCTTTTCATACTTTCTACAAGAATTTGACAGCTGAATATTTCTCTCTTTACTGTTAGTTACTTGACAGACAAACGAGAAGGACTCTTATGCAAATTAAATCTGAATAGGCCTAACATTTCGCAGGTGAAAGAATTAGCCTGCTCCAACGAAATTCATCGTGATCCTATAGATAACACCACACCCGATTCCTATCAGGACCGGAGAAGAAGCAGAAGGGTAGGAGCAAGGCCAACAGAATTGTAAAATTCTGTTGGCCTTGGGTAGGAGGAAAGAGAAAATGAAAAAAAAAGGAAAAACGGAAGAAAGTGGAAAAAATATCCAAGACGCTGAAGCCATTTCCAAGTGTTGATTATGCCCAGCGACGGTAATGTGCCATAAAAGAGTAGTTAGCAATGCACTCTATTAAGCCTGACCCGAGAGGAGCCGTTTAAACGTCTCTTTACTCTATATACTTAAGAGGCTTTACGACATGATTAATTTTTGCCTCCTCGCTCTCTCCGTTTTAAAACAAGTATATACTGGTGCGCTTCGTTGCACTGTGATGCTTCGAGAAGAGGGGGGGGAGGGGGATAGAGATGCTTAATGGGGGATTCTCATTAACGTGGGACCATGTCATGCAATGCTTCCAGGATGAAAGTACATCTGTTATCAGATGTTGAGACGAACATGAGAAAAAACTGAATAACGCTGTTAAAAAGACGAGACTTCAGCAGTGAATATTCATGCTTCATTTCACCAAAAGAGCCGCTTCCTGTAAAAGGTGTCTGTGGTGCAAAGTATAATTATACGGCAACTGTGACCATTTCATCCTTAAAGCGCTGACAGAGGATCAATTTTTTGCAAAATTCTTTACACTGCGCCAAATATTCGACCGTCTAGACTGCATGTTGAAAGCTTTTTACAGTGTTAATGGAAAAATGTTGGGAAAAATTATTGACAGTAAAAAAAATATTGCTTCACTAAAGTTGATTGCCTGTGATCAACATTCAAGCGGCTGTATGCATTTAATTACAGGTCAACTCCACCGAAACATATTGTTCTATTCGCCAGTTTCTTGCAAGTCCTCCCATGCTTCCTAAATCTTGATCAAATTTTGTTGGGTCATTGATATCAACCTATTCAGGTCTCAGCTCAAAATTACAATAACCCCTTCCACTTCTGCACCAGTCAGCTGTGCCTCTATTCTGTCTTCTGCGTTTAATAAGTGTTCAAAATACTCCCTCCAACGATACAGGACGATGTTGTAGAAGATTAAGATGGCCTTATGCCACCATAGGCTCTTGCTCATAGAGCAGCCCGTAGTATTGGACGATAGGATGGTGAAAAAAAAAATTGTGCAATGTAATTTAAAGTGTTAGGAGTGAATCAAATTCTTTTCCAACCTTTCTCTTTAAATTTCTCTGATGATACCCTGTTTAATTCTTCTTCTTCAGCTTCTTCTTCTTCTTCTTCTCACGCAGAGACTGGAAGCGTAACAAATCCCATTCAAATATTTTGTTAACAAATTTATTCTTCTCTCGGCTAACGAAGAACTCAAGTTCCTGCTACTGGCATTGAGCACAACTGAAATCCTTCTTAGATTCGAAGTTGAAAATACATAAAGAAGTACTATCGCCTGTTAGACGGATGCACAAAGAAGAAGAAAAGAAGGCCCATTTGGAGAGGCATGCAAAGAATCTTAAAACATGCAGGACAAGAAGAGTCTAGAGAAATGTAAAAAAAAAAAAAAAAAAAGAAAAAAAAAAAACGATAGGGAAAGGCCAAGATTAAGAGCATTCGACCAGAACGGAAACGGATCAACGAACACGATAAAAAATGAATAAAAAAATGAATAACAGCGTTAAAGACGAGAGATTTTAATGGAAAATATTCATCCTTTATTTCACCGATAAGTCGCTTCCTCCAAAAGGCTGGAGCTACAGAGTATAAGAAAGCAATCGCTGTCTATTCGAATAGTTTCGAAGCCTTAAGGCTTGCGCAAAATTTCTAGGCTGCGTATTGTAGTTTTCTTACAAATCAGTAATTGGAAACTTAAAAAAAGAAAACGATGACCAAAACATTGCAGTATAAAAGTAAACAGCTTGGGATTACCCTTACAACTGCTGTATGCACCTAATAACAGGTCAACTCCGTCAACATATTGCTCTATTCACAAGCATCTTGCTTCCTAAACATTGACGAATTTTGTTGGGTCATTGACATCAACCACAAATTCGTCATTTTCCTGGTTCCATATCAAATTTGCAACAACCTCTTACACTCTTGCACCAGACAACTCTGCCTTTCTTCTGTCTTCCGGGTTTAATAAGTTTTCAAAATACTCCATCGATTCAGGAAGATGGGTTAATCAGAAAAAGTGTATAATCTGTGATGTTGGGAGAGAATGGAATGCCTTACTAACCAGTTTCAAAATTTCAGTGACAATTCCTTGTTTAAATATTAATCGAAATTATAATGGTTCTAACTTCAAAGTTTATTCTTCAGCTAATTTAGTTGTAAATACATCTGACAGACTGATTTTCTCCATATTAAGGAAGAACTCAAGTTCGTGCTACCGGCATGAAACAAAAATAGCAAATACTTCACAGACTAAAAGTTGAAAATAAATGAAGAGGGATATCGCCTATCGGAACGGGAAGAGAGAGAGAGAGAGAGAGAGAGAGAGAGAGAGAGAGAGAGAGAGAGAGAGAGAGGCCCATCTGGAGAAGCATTCCAAGAATTTTGAGTGCACGATGAGAACAATCTAGAGAACGTCATTAATAGAAAAAATTTAAATCTCGAGCTAGGAAGAGACCAAGATTCGGCGCAATCAACCAGAACGGAAACGGAACAGACATATAGAACAGCCTTCAAAAACTCTCGTAAAAGAAATTCCTGTAAAAGAAATTTTCATTTACACCTGTGGAAGGCCGCGAGTTCCATTCTCGAGCATTCCATTGAGGAGTGAGAGATTGTGTATTTCTGGTGATAGAAGTTCACTCTCGACGTGGTTCGGAAATCACGTAAAGCCGTTGGTCCCAATGCTGAATAACCACTGGTTCCACGCAACGTAAAAACACCATTAAAAAAAAAAAAAAAAAAAAAAAAAAAAAAACCAGCAATATATAGAAAGAAATGCCGTCATTAACCATAGGTTAAACCACTTTTCATTCACATTGCTGTAAGATTACGAAATAACAGAACTAACAATAACTTTTCTGTTATTTTTTCTTTAATATTTATTTTAATTTTATTCGTTCGTTTCTATTTTTTTATTTGCAATTTATCTACAGGCTAAAGGCCGTTACATAACACAAATAGCAGAGATTTCACATCGCATAGAACCCTACAACGAAGGCGCTGACGAAGCAAACAACATCATTGCCCAAAGAAGCTTCTGGTAAAAAAAAAAAAAAATGAAAATAAAATAAAAATTAAAAAAATAAAATTGGCTAAGCATATCAACAAAGGCATCCCAAAAACGGCAAAATTTCCTAATTGATTTGAATTCTGTTCAAGTCCAGACCAAGGAATTTTTAATTGGAATTTCATCGCGATCACCAATTCCCTCTGGAATGGCCGGCATCAAGGAAGCGAGTGTTGTTCGCACTTTCCCCCTTCGTATGATCCACAAAAAAAGAAGAAGAAAAAAAAAAGAAAGCGATATTAAACATCTAAACGCGTATTTTCTAGGTGCCCGACCGAATAATTGAAGAGATCGTCAAAACACGTTCTGCCATTGGTATGCATTCAGAGGAAAAAACTTATGGGAGAATAATAATGGATTATAATCTATTGACGTTACACGTTCCGTATGGTGCAGTAGATATAGTATATACACATGTATATACATAGATACATACATACATACATACGTAATACACACACATATAAATAACTATATATACGTATATATATATATATATACGTATATATATATATATATATATATATATATATATATATATATATATATATATATATATATATACATAAGCGAATACCACAGAAAAATGATAGTCAGAAATCCAAGCGCTTTCATCTACTAAGACACTGTCAAGTAAAGACGAAAGCACTTGGATTTCTGACTATCATTTTCCTGTGGTGTTCGCTTATTTAATGAAGTCACGTGCATCTACTGTGATTTTTTAAGCATATATATATATATATATATATATATATATATATATATATATATATTTATATATATATATATATATATATATATATATATATATATATATATATATTATAACGTACATTTATTGGTCGATGTCAATAACGTTGTGACGCCATATCACACAACTGAACCAATCCCGACACATGAATTGATAATATCCAATATCTGATGCCTCTCAGCATTGGCGAGTTCGAGGTCACTTAATGACCTCAAAGCACTTCTATTTATAAATGTATCTTACATCTTACTGCTGAATTTAACAGCGCTTGAGCGACGAAACTCAGAACTGATTGCCTGGCCTTCTTAGTTTCCAGAAATGATGAGCCGTGATAACAGGAGAGTCGCCCATTTAATGTGAAAGATCGTTTATTTAATTTATAAGATCTCTCACTTAATTTATAAGATCCCTCATTCAATTTATAATATCCCTCATTTAATATATGATCCCACATTTAATCTACATAATCCCTCATTAAATTCACAAGATCCCTCACTTGATATATATGATCCCTCATTCAATTGATAAGATCCCTCATTTAACTGACCAGAACACTCATTTAATTTATAAAATAATTTATTCAATTTACATAATCCCTCATTCAATTCGTAAGATCCCTAATTCAATTGATAAGATCTCCCTCATTTAATTCATAAAACCCGTCAATTTACTTATAAGATCCCTCGTTTATTTTAAATGATCCCTCATTTAACTGATAAGATCCCCCACTTAAATTATAAGATTCGACCTATAACATTCCATATTGTTCTTTAAGTCCTACGCCACCTCAAATCTAGACTACCGACTCATCGGAATCATTAGGACTATTGTGGGGTTTTTATTTATTAACTATTTCTATGCACGGAAGATGAGATGGCTAACAACTTACGCATGCAAACGTATAAGACACAAACCGGTCTCTGGAGAGTATTCAGCATTCTAATTACAGTTCACCTGATTATGCTATACGCAACATTGAGAAGGTCTCAACACGGTGAAAACAGGATAGCAAATTAGCGCTCTATAACAAATATTGCTTAGGAAATATTCTATACCAAAAATACGCAATCAAGTAAAAATAAATAAATAAATAAATAAATAAAAAGATGCAGATTTCGATTACTCGGACAGACTGCAAGTCGTAAGTGTTGGATAATTGTTAATTAAATTCTTACATAAACGCTTTTCATTTACTTGTGATACATAACTATATACATTTAAATATGCAACATAACACCTATAAATTGACACCAACATTCGTTTTAATTATCGCTTTAACTATAGTAATATATTCATAACATGTAAAATAAAATATAATTATTATATATATATATATATATATATATATCTATATATATATATATATATATATATATATATATATATATATAATAATAATAATAATAATAATAATAAAACCAGCGAAGATGTGAGTCATCAGCTTTTATCTTATAAAAACCAATATGCGCAAGAGCACATGACATATGTATGTATGTACTACATACAGACACAAACGCCTATATATGTATATGCATTTAACGAAGTTATATGGCTTATTGAGACTGAAATAATCCAATCACAATAGTAATGTAAGGCTAAGCGCTTTTTACGATATATGCTGAAATTGTATAACGTAACAGTCACATTCACCAATTCAATGCAGTTAAATACTGTGCGAAGAATGTCCAGTAGAATAACTCTTGTTTAATTCTTCGTTAAAAAATCATTCATTCATACGAATATGATGTAAAGAAACGTATAAAAGCTGACGGACGTAAAAAAAGGACAGAGAAACAGATGGACTCGAATGAATGGGAGAAAAGGAAACCTGAAAAAATGCCTAAGACAGTAGCATTCAAAGGAAGAAAACTTTAAAAAACATACGCACAAAAAGATAAACACAAAGAATAAAAGAGATAGACACGGATATACACAAAGACAGACGAACAACCAAAACAGGACCCTACAGGAGGAGAGTATAACAGAGAGAGACAGGCAGCACTCACAAAGAACAACACGGAGACAAGCAGACATTGAATTCATAACAAAGAGTACTTTGGTATGCAGCTGCTGCGGGGAAGGTAATTAAATGCAATTTTATCTGCAGTTGCATCGAAGGGCAAACTCTTGATGAACTGCATATTTCAATATAATTTTCGTTCAATCAAAAATGAGAGGGGCATTATTTACAGGCGAGCGTCTAATTAACGTTCAAGGGCGTATCATAAAACAAAACGACGGTGTGCCATGTGTGCAGAGAGATATGCGAAAAAGGAGAATCCTGGAAAAACGATTACGCGTAACAGGAATAACTGAATATGAAGTTCAGAATCGAAAATTTCGGATCTGTGAACAAGTTCGTGGGCGATGGGGTGGTGGACATTCCAATTTTCGAGTTACTGAAATAAAAGTAACGTGAGTTCTCATGAGATACAGTTAGGGCCCGGGGGCTGATATAAGTCCCTTAAACCCTATGGCAGCTCATTTCCTTTGTGCGCAATGTAAATGTTTTGTATCATCAAACCTTATCTTTTTAAATCTTAGGAATTAAAAAAAAGTTTAGACCTTTATTGTATATTTTTGTGACTTTAATATTGTTTATACCTTCACAACATCCAAACCTTTTATTCATTTCAGGTGATTTTTTGAAGATGGTATCAGAGTAGTGCCGAAACGTTAAAATAAAGTTTTAAAAATATGCTTTGGTTGTTCCTCGTCCTGATATTCACCAGTCCATAACTGAAATATGAAGCACTTGTTTTCATTTGTTTACAAGCCCTAAACACTGAAATAATTGGAGCCGAATCGGAACTCACTTAAACAAGCATAATGACGTATGGAGGATGGTAAGGTTGGCTGGCTGATTCAGATCAGCAGGCCTTATGACAGCCATGCTCTTGTCTCAAGGAGGCCACTAAGTATGGCAAGGTATGGAAGGATGTAGGAAGACTGGTATGGACCTCTGAACTCGTCAAAAACCACCAGAAACGCAAGTATAGTAACAGTGATGATGCTGGCCATGGGAAGAGTAAAGTTCTATTGCAATAACGCTGTTGGATAACTTTTTATTTTTATTTTCATTTTTTTTTGCGTCATATGTTGGCAGTAGCCTTATCTTGAATGTCAAAATGATCATCAGATCTTAGAACGGTAAGACTCCTCAAGCCCCAAATCCAAGTAAGGGCAAAACATCCTTGCACTTGATTTTTAAAATTTATAAACCAGGAACGTATCTTGATTCACAACCTCTGCTGAGGTCGTGGTAGCAGCAATAGTTTCTTGGAGAGAGAGAGAGAGAGGAGGAGAAGAGGAGAGAGGGAGAGAGAGAGAGAGAGAGAGAGAGAGAGAGAGAGAGAGAAACTCGGGTACTTATGAAGATCCATGACTGAACAAAGTTTGAAGTAGTGCAATTAAATGAATGAATATCTTGTTAAACCAGTGACAGCAACTATTACAAAATGTTTCAAAAGAAGTTCAGGTACGTAATTAAGTCAGAATTATTGTTGTTACTCTTATTATTATTATCATTTATAACGTGCACGTGTTTTTCTGGAACGGGGCAAAAGTTTATCAGCTTTCCAAGCAGATTTTCACAGAATAGAATGAGGAAGAAAGAAACAGAAGATAATGAAAATGAACAAGCAGACTTGAATGTCGGACAACCAATATATGACGAAATCAGTAATGAATAAAAATAAATAAAAATTGAATATCAGTAACAAAATAAACAAAATCTCAGTAAATACATAAACAAAGGAAAATTTCACTGCATGTACCACTAAATATTGGAATTCCAACAGAATACTATTGAATATATCACAGAACAGAGACAAAGGAATAAACTAAGTTAAGGACCACTGTTCATTCGGTCACCAACCCGACCGAGTAAAGCAGGTAAATGTCAAGGTCCTTTTCTTAGGGCCTTAGTCAATGTAACACCTGAGACGTCCTATCAGTCATCTATAAAGAGATTTATACGCCTATAAGCCAGCTCATTACGCAAGGGGTATAACTGACAGGAAGGAATTGTGTGTATCCTTCGAAGACTACAACGAAGCCCAAGATATAAGCAAGAAAGATAGCAAGATGTAACGGTATACTAATTAAAATAAAAGAAAAAACGGAGAGAGAGAGAGAGAGAGAGAGAGAGAGAGAGAGAGAGAGAGAGAGAGAGAGAGAGAGTTGGAGCCATTTAAAATTTACACTGACTTGATGTACTGTGACGGAACTCATGCATCCACAATTTATGTCTGAAATCTTATTACTCTACTGTGATACCCCTTTTGACTTTGACAGACTGGCATCAGAAAAAATTACGGGAAAAACTCTCCCCGTTCGATGAGAGAGAGAGAGAGAGAGAGAGAGAGAGAGAGAGAGAGAGAGAGAGAGAGAGAGAGAGAGAGAATATAAAATAAGCAAAATCTTTCTTCCTCCGGCAAGAAGACAGACCAGGCAAGAATCAGGCTACGCCAAATAAGGCAGGCTAGAGCAGTAATGGGCAATTGTTATTATGAACAGAATCAGTGGCTAGCATACTAACATCAGGGAACCTTAAAAGAATAAAAAAAAGGAAAAAAGAAGAAGGAATGAAAAAAAATAGAAAGAAAGAACGGGCGAAGGCGAACACGAAGGAGGCAGGTACTTCAATTTAATAGATTGGAGGGAGAATAAAACTTCCTCGAGCATAGTTAGCAACACCTCTGGATTAAGGCAAGAACTAGGACGACGAGTCCAAGCACTGCCTGGAGAAGGGCGCAAGCAAATTCATTTCAAGGGAAAGAGAGAGATAAATGAGAACAGCGGCAATGGATGTGACTATCACTTCTTTGTCCTTGCAACCTCGGAAAACAGTTCCGAAGTTGACAGAAATGATCTTATTAGCTCTCGGACGGGAAGAAGTTCCGTTACTTGAAGTTTTTGGTGGGCTTCCTTCATTAAAACAGTTATGTTAATCAGGGTACAATGGATTAAAGAAGACTATACGGCCCACTTAAGCGACGGGTAGTTTCCATACTGAATGCCCAATAACCAACGAATTTGATGTGATGTGATGTGATAAAACCACAAGTTACAAAGTTTGTTTACATTTTTCCATCATCTTTGAGATATCTGTTTAATGTGCTATTATTAAATAGCAAAGATGAGATGCCTCAAAGCGGTAGGTGAATATTAAAACAGAATGTTTTAATGGGCTTTTATAATTGAGACGTATCCTGTTTTAACAAAAGAATTTATATATACATATACATACACACACACACACGCACACACACACACACACACACACATATATATATATATAATATATATATAATATATATATATAGAGAGAGAGAGAGAGAGAGAGAGAGAGAGAGAGAGAGAGAGAGAGAGAGAGAATGTATAAAACCTAATGATGAATTTTTGAGTGTTTGGTATGCTAATGGAATCTACAGGGAAACACCCGACGGTGATATCCTATGAATTACTACTTGGTGTTTGGAAAACAACTCCTAGCCCGCAAAATTATGGAAAACCTGCGATTAGGTGGAGACCTGTGGAGAGATGCGAAAATAATAAAATATATTAGAATAAAATATAGCATACACCTGAGATTTATGACAATATTTAAAGTTTTAATTCACGGTGTCTACAGTCACTCAACAGTAAATACAGTATTCCCTTTCGTATATGGTGACATTATATCTTCTTATCCCCCACACTAATCTTTCTCATGAACATTCATTTATTCAAAATCCTTTATTCTCCATTAATTTAGGTTTCACAATAAATTTTATCTCAGTGTTATAGTTACAGCCAAAATAATTCATCTAAATCTGGTAATTACATACGAAAACAGGTGTAGCTTTTACTATTACAAGCATGCATAGCTGGTAAACTTTTAATTTATCCAGCCGATAAATGAATACATTTTAATCTTTTAGTCCCCAAACTTTTTAATATTTTCCACAAGTTCCGAGACACGAAAATACATTGCGCCTTCACCCTCCAGACACTCCCGTTTCACCCTTTTGATCACCTGTTGGAAAAAAGCCAGAAGTTTTTCGAAGCAAAATCTATCACAGACTGGCCTTGAACGCAGCTGTGCTGATGCTGCTGCCGAGTACCCCTACTGGGGTACTCGGCATGCCCTGCACCCACCCTTACCCCCTCCCGAGGACCTCTCCGAGTCGTCCCAACTCTCGAAACCCTCAAATGGAAGTCGTAAGTAGTAGAAGTAGTAGTAGTAGCAGCAGCAGCAGGAGCAATTGTGATAGTGGGCTCAGTGGTAGCAAAAGGATGCAAGGATACGTTATGCAGCTGTTACCTGCTGCAGCTCCTCGGGACGCATCTTCATTCCCACTAAAGGATGATCATGTCGTCCTGTGTTATCACCTGTTCCCTCAGTGATGCCTTTGCTTCGGGCCCCCGAGGGTAAGTGGCAAGTCAAATAAAGCGAAGGGCACTTGCTTGCTTGGCAGCTGACGGAGAGAAATTCTAGGAATCAAAGGTATTAAAGAAGCATAAATATGCAATGAGAAATTGAACAACTGCTAGTTCTTCTGTATCATAACTAAGGCAACATTTTAACAGATGATAGTTTGCAACAAGCGGAAGTAAATTAAATTATGATATTATGAATTTTATAAACTAACTTCAGACTATGTTAATATAAGACTGCTCCAAGCAATGATTCACCTACTTGTATAATAGTGACTCAGATGAAATTGAGCTCGTCTCTTGGAAAATTGAGGAAATGAATAAAATAATTCATAAAGTAAAAAATGTGTTTTGAGGAACACAATGACGTGTTGTTGCACAGTCATGTAGTCGCAAGCATTTCGACGAAGCAAGTTCATTAAATACAAGATTAGTATTCGCTGTTTGGAACAAGATAATTATGTCACTACATGAATGTCTCTCTGTGCCTATGACAGATGAAGGACACTTTACTTTTTAAATATCATAAGGGAAAAAAAGTGACTCAAGAATAATTGGGGACTAAAATATACAAAAGCTAGATTCCAAATCAAGATAAATATGAAATCAAAGGCGAACACCCGAAAGAGGGTCCACGAAAATCACGGAGGAAGGGCGCGAATGATGACCCAGACCAGATATGAATTCAAGCAGAAAGTGCACTGGAGTGAGGACAGTGCACTGAAGGGAACATCTCAATGTAAAAAAAAAACGATGGTGATGATGATGATGATGATGATGAAGCAATTTACAAAAGGCTGTAAATGCCAACTTTCATATGGTCTACCTCAGAGAACGGAGAGGACGATGCTGAATTTAAAAATTTTTTCAATATTCTGCACAATAAGGTACTTTGTCCACTTGGATGTTTAGACCAGTTCCTTGCAGATCAACCTGTAACTCTTGTTAATTTTCTGACAGTTTCCATCTCATTCAGAAAAGCAATCTTCAAAAGGCTGTAAATGCCAACTTTCACATGGTGTACCTCAGAGAACGGAGAGGACGATGCTAAATTTAAACATTTTTTCCAAGATTCTGTACAATAAGGTACTTTGTGCACTTGGATGTTTAGATCAGTTGCTCCCAGATCAACCTGGAACTCCTGCTAATTTTCTGATTGTTGCCAGTTCGTATAGAACTCCACTCACATTGCAATTAGATGTTTCAATCATAACAGAGGACAGTGCTTATCAGTTTACTGGTATCTCTGACCACTGGAGCTTATTCCTGGTGCCACAACTCCGAAAACTACAGCTAAAACCTCAGTTCGTAAAAGTACAATCATGAAAATGCCTGAAATAAATGCAGAGCCTTCTCCCACAATGGAAGAAGGCTCCCATATGCCAAGGAGTCAGACAACTGTGGTGGTCGCAACCCGGGTGGTTAGACATAAAGTTGCATGGGGCTAGCAACCTTATCCTAAAAATCATATATATATATATATATATATATATATATATATATATATATATATATATATATACACACTATACGCACACAAATATTTGTGTGTGTATGTGTGTTCGCGCAACAAAGTCAAGAGTCTTGATAAGTAACCAAGCACGCCATAACAAGCAGGCCTCTTCGGCGCCATTAGCTTCTTCTTCTCCTTGTGCTTTGACTCACAAGTCTCCGTATCCCTTTTCAGCCCCGTCCAACAGATCAAGGGCGTGAAGGGTCCAGAAGAGAGAATACCTGACGGCAGAAGGTGGAGGGCTGAGGGCGTCGTCACCTGATCCTCGTCAATGGACGTCAAGACCAGCTGATCTTCACCATAATTCGAGAGGGCGCCCTTTGATCCCGCGACTATCTGTGCTGGACGCAAGCACTGGTGTTTGCATGCATAGTTTGCAGGAGGTGGCGAGTAATTCTGTCAAAGTCATGTCTTAATGGGGATTCAGGGAACAGTGAGAAATCCTCCTGATTTAATAATAAACCGAATTTCTGAGAAAGCATTCTTTTATTAATACATCTATATACAGATTCAAAAAACACTTTCATTCGCAGTCAGGCATAAGCCTCCATATTCAAATGCTTCAGAGGAATAAGATTTTCATGGGTGTAAGAAATTAAACCATTGAGTTCAATAACAAGAATAATTTTCAAAATACCTGATAAAAAATTAATTCTAAATCTTAAATCACAAGAGAGACTGAGGGAGTCAAGTTCCCAATCTCAGTTGCGTGAGATGAAGGCAGCCGGCATGATGGATATCCATACAAGCTATGAATATGGGAGGGTCCCGGAGCTAATGAAGTGAGTTACCCACAGCTATTAGGGCTGTAAAAAATCAACACGATCATTGGCGGTTTGAGAGAGAGAGAGAGAGAGAGAGAGAGAGAGAGAGAGAGAGAGAGAGAGAGAGAGAGAGAGTCTGATTTCGATGTGATATATTTTACATTCATGACAGTCGCTACCCAACCACTCTTGGTACTTGGATTCAAATAAAACTCCCCAATATACTGTCTTTTGAAAAAATAAAATGCTGGATAAAATTAACAATTAAACAGTTAGAACAGTACTACGTCACCGTCTGACAAATCCTTGGTCCAAGTATTGAAAAAAATAAATGTAGACGAGAAAAATACAAATTTTATAAATACCTAAGTGAAGAGTAATTCAATACCAAATCAAACCATCTTAGCATTGTTCGAGTATTCCGGATTGTCTCATTATTTCGCGAATATCAGCATCTTTCATATTATACCATGATAGAAATATTTAATTTGATTGAAATATTTATTAGGTATATTAGATATAAACACTTATTAAATATATTATCTTCAACAAGAAAACATCCTACAAATCCATGGTTAGAAACTGCTGTCTTAAGGCGACTCGGGAGATAACCATCAGAGTCGAAAGATTACACGAGGTGTTTTTGACTGGGTTTCATTAATTATGCTGGTTCTGTTAATCTTAAAAGGTCGACGTTAAATAAGTACTATAGTCCTGTGATTCAAGATATATTAAAACAGGACATATCAAAACCTGACGTTAAGCTTCGAGGCAAGTCATCTGGTGTCGACAAGCAACCCACTATACTGACCAACAAGAACTTAAAGCATCAAACTCAGTTTTCTGTATTTGTTATACGATAACTGTTGCAATGAGACAGAAAATATCTAATGACAACACTTGTATAGTAACGATCTTCTTTTGTATAGGGGAATATGTAAGGAATATTATTAATAAATGGGAACTGAACTCTCGCATTTCAATTTCGATATTTACCCCAGCAATTATTTAATCAATCTTTTATCATCACCCTTAATATCTGAATAGCCAATGAGACCGAAGAAATGTCTATTAGAAAATTCGCCCCGTCTGCCTAAACTGACAGCATGATGAACACAGAAAGATAGCTATATATCCCTAAAATCTCCAGGTGAATAAGAAAATAAATGAAAAGAAACAAACACCTGACTTACTCCAAAAGCCTAGACGTAAAACAAGAACAATTCAGCATCTTTTCTACGACACTGAACAGCCAACCGCAAGGATCCAGTCTCAACAAATGTGCTTAGTTAGTTACACATTTAGGAAATCTTCGGGGGAATAAAAGGAAAATGAATGAAAAGGAAAATAACACCTGACTTGCTGCTACCACAAAAGCTACGATCGAAAACATTATAAGAGGACACAGCGTTCGGTGCTCCTTCCAGAATACTGATCCTGGAAGCCTTGTTGTCACTTACACGACCATAATGCTTATTCTTCCTCCCCTCTCGAGATTCATTGTTTACATCTTGTCCGCACCTCGGAAAATCTTTGCTCCGTCCACCAGCCAATGGATATTTTTCACAAGATTCATAATAACATTCATATTTTCCATCACAATGGGCTCTGCCAAATAACTAATTAAGGCTGGTGCTCACAAGGGCGCGAGTAGCTCGGTAATGGAAAGGCAAATCGCCCTTACGCGCATGCGTGGTGGCGGTGGCGGTGCGGTTTTCGGGCAGCTGGGCCTCAAATACACTGGGTCTCATGCCCCCCTACCCACCCGACCAACCTATATACCTGACAGTGTGCCCTTGGGTCATCCGTCATATAACACAACACTGCACCCTGAGGCTTTAGTTGTAGTGAACCAGTCTCTCTCTCCTCTCTCTCTCTCTCTCTCTCTCTCTCTCTCTCTCTCTCTCCAAGTAAATCATCAGACAGTGAAAATTTAAAAGATTTTAAAGTCGTCATGGGTATCGTGATAATGTACAATTGAGAGAGACTGGTATAATAATAATAATGAAAATAATAATAATAATTCTCACGTGATTATCTTCATCCAATTACATTTATTATAAAGATTTGCAGCTCAACTTGAAAGCATATTAACTTTATCACGTAAAAAGATTCTTTGTTAAGATTGAGGTTTCTGGGCGCCTTGAATTCACAAGCATTCTCAAAGCTTTTCATGAATACTCAGATTAGATTTCCCTTATCATTGAATAATGAATCATTTTGCCTCAATAATACAATATCACATTATTCTATACTAGTTATTTGTTTCACAGTAATTCTACAAAACTCCATAAATTATTTTTGTTATAGTTTATTCTAGCTTTATCACAGCGCAGGCTCTTGCTCGTAAGACCAGCCCTTAAAGCCTCTTTCAGACAGCCGATGATATCGTAAAAAAAAAAAGAGCAAATAACTCAATATTATACCAGCACGGGCTCTTGCTTGGAAGACCAGTCCTTAAGAACACCTAAAAGTAGCCAGACATAAAAAAACTTCAGTTACTGTTGTTGGTTTAAACATTAACTTTATACCAGCACGGGCTCTTGCTTGGAGGACCAGTCTTTAAAAACACCTACAAGCAGCCAAACGTAAAAATGACTTGAGGTATTGATGTTGGTTTAAACATTACCTTTACACCAGCACGGGCTCTTGTTTGGAGGATCAGTCTTTAAAAACTCCTCCAAGTAGCCAAACATAATATATAACTGTGATCAACATCCCGAATCAGAAAAGTGGCAACATGCCCCGCAGAAAGATATGGCATGCCCGCAATACTGCCCCAGAGGTGTTGCCTGAGGTGGTTTCCAGCAGCCAGCAGGTGTGTGTAAGCTGACCCCACGGCGATACGCACGGATGAACCACCAACTCCTCCCAAAACCTACTACTCCTACTCCGCCCCCCCACCTCCTAAAACTACTCCCAAAGCCCCCTCCCGCCCCCAACCCCAATCCCGGTCGCCTCTCACTCCCCAAGCACTCGTTCTACCCAATTCCCCTTTCCACCAAATCTCTCTTCTCTTCTCTTAGCTTCTTTCTGGTATATTCTCTTTAACACATGGTAAAGTTTTCTTCTCCCTCTCTCTCCCTCTCCAAATCTTCTCCTACAACACCCCTCCCCCCCAAACAACTTCTACCCAAATCCCCTTTCCACCAGACTCTCTCCTCTTCTCTTCTGGTAAATTCTCATCGACACTTGGTAATGTTTTCTTTTCTCGCTCTCTGTCTCTCTAAAAACCTACTCCATTCTCTCCCCACCCTTCCCAATGCACTAGTTCTCCCCAATTCCCCACCACCATTCTCTTTTATCTTATCTTCTCTTCCTTCTGTTAAATTCTCTCTCTCTCTCTCTCTCTCTCTCTCTCTCTCTCTCTCTCTCTCTCTCTCAAGAAAATTCCCTTAGGATAAAAACCTCCCGAGGACTAAGCCGCCTTACGACAAAATCTTTCAAGGTTAGTACTGTACGAAGTCCTTACGTAATAACTTACAGGTCTTTATCATCTGAAGTTTCTGAACACTTCTGAGAGATGTAAAATTCTCATATCATAAAACTGCAATAATGAATGCATTATAAATTTTTTACTGTACAATGTAATAACATTGCCAAGTCAGATAAATTAATGGCTCAAAGCAAGAAAAATTCTAATACCATTGTTAGCTAAAATAAATACTTGAATTACGCAATAACGCTATTACCATTTTGCATAGCGGCATAAATGAGAATTTTCAGTTTCTCATGCAAAGTGACAAAATAAAACAGAAATGAAAACTATAAGCAATAGTGAACTATACAAAATATATCTATCTACTTACAAATACAGCAAAGCTCGTTAGAATAACAAACTCGTATTACCATACTATTATTTTCCACTTCTACCCATAATGCCTTCGACATCTGGGTTTTGTAACAAAGCACCAATCTATAACATACTATAATATGGCGAGAATGATACAACGTATCTTCCATGGAATATGCTATTACATCTAAGTGCGCCTTAGGGCTATATCAACCTAGCTTCTGATGAGCATATGTAGTAAAATATTAAAGCTTTGTAGTCGGATTTGATAAGAACCTTCGCTCTCCCAGGTAATAAAAATAGCAAATACTATGCTAATGGAGTTCTTGGGTTAGGTCAGGGCACCGTATATCAAATATCGTAATAGCATGCAATTTAAAACTGTTGCACATTAAGAAAACAATTGAGTAATAAACAGATTCCTAAGTGACACAAAAAGGACTGGTATTGCAAAATACAATAGGCAGCAGCACTCACGAATCCACCCGTACCCTAAATACTTGGGTAGTCAAGTGTAAATTTTCGACAACAATTACTTCAGCCATGTTTTTGGAGATGCACGTTGAGTTCAAAAGGCAACGCCAGCATAGGATTAGTCTTGAAAACCTAAAGCAATTATTCATATAAAATTCTTATGTCTTCGTATAACCCACTATAGAGCCTTTGAGAATATCGGAAATCAACACGTCTTTGGCAATAACATTTTGATGTAATCTAGCTACCACATCAAAAGGTCTCTATCATTTGCTTTTGAAAAAGAAATACAAAAAGTCTGGGCATTTTACAAGCGCCTGGAACTTTTTTTTTTTTTTTAAGAGAAGGCATTTCGCTTCTGTAGAGACCTGTCCATATCTTCTAAAGTCTTATATAGTCCTCCTAATAGAAGAAACTTCTTTAAGCACTTCCTGAGTTTGAAATCAATTGGCTGCTCTCGATGGACGTACAAGTTATGATGGCTATATCACCTCCTCTTTGTACTGTGCTCAACCAGTACCTTGCAATACGGAAAACTTCTCCTATCGCCATGTAGTCCAAGCTTCCATTCTTCATAACTTTCATACTTCTCTCTAAGAAAATGCTTGGTTAACATCACTGCCTGCGACCTAAGGAAGACTTGCTCTCACTCATGTACTTTGCTCAGGTCAAGGACACGAGCGTCAGATGACTGATTCAATCTATTCCCTCAAATCAATCAATCTTTCACATTCCTTGAGCAGGGACTTACAATCACAGGTGTTAACAGGTTAAAAACTACAGAAGTCACTGCTCCTATAAGAAAGTTTTTTTTTTTTTAAATAAACCATTAATAATAAATATACCTGTAGGTCTACCTAAATAAGTACATTTTTTTCAACGTGTGCATTTTAAACCTTGCATTTTCAGGCAGCTCTATTGGGGGTGAGGTTGCTAGCCATACACCCTGATCGAATTGGCATTTAGGGCGTTTATGAGCCGACGTTATCTTGGCGGTCACCCAACCAGCAGCTGACTATACTGCTCAACTTCGTTATCGAACCACCTGTGACTTTGGGAACGCACGCAAACATATGCACACACATATACACACACAAACACGTGTGTGTGTGTGTGCGTGTCACTTAGGAGAGGGAAGAAAGACATGAAAATATGTGAAAGGGGAGAGACAGAGCAAGAGTAAGAAAGGGATAAGTGTAGGATAGAGGTGAGGAGAGAGAGAGAGAGAGAGTCGGCCGGGGGGGAAAAGGGAAAGGAGTGACAGGGGAGAGAGAGAGAGAGAGAAAGAGAGAGAGAGGCGAGAGAGAGAAGGGGGAGGGGAGAGAGAGAGAGGTAGTGTGTGGAGGGAGGGAGGGAGGGGGGTGGGGAATGTGGGGATCGAATAATGGGCTTAGATTAGCGACAGTAATAGTAATTAAAGCGCTTAATTTGTTAGCCATTTGCTGCGTGATTCGGACTGAACTGCTGGTGTATAACGCTTTAATTGGCTTCGTTGCGCATAAATTGCCCGCTCAAACTGTCAACGTCGGTGCGGTTAATTACTTGCCCTAATGACAATATGTATTGCTCCTGCGGAAAGCGCCGGGTTGCGGACGCAGGCGAAGGCGACGACGCGGAGGTGGGGGAAAGAAAAATTGACAAAAAATAAGAAGGAAAAAATTCTCTGAAAAAACATGAAATAAGAAAGAAAAAATCTCATAAAAAACATAAAATAAAAAAGAAAAAATTTAAAAAACGTAAAATAAGAAAGAAAAAATCTCTGGAAAAATTGAAAATCTATTAAAAAAAACATAAATTAAGAAAGAAAAAATCTCTGAAAAAAATGAAATAAGAAAGAAAAAATCTCATAAAAAACATAAAATAAAAAAGAAAAAATCTATTAAAAAAACGTAAAATAAGAAAGAAAAAATCTGAAAAAAATTGAAAATCTATTAAAAAAACAAAATAAGAAAGAAAAAATTTCTGAAAAAATTAAAGAGAAAATTTTTTTTCAAATCTCTGGGAAAATTAAAGACCAAAAAAAGAACACATAAAAAAAATCGCTGGAAAAATTTAAAAAGGAAAAAACCTCTGGAAAAAAAAAATCCCTGCTGAAGATAGACCTAATAGTATGCTGATGAGTCCATGCAAATCATGCAGCGCGGATGATAATGATGCTGATGATGATGATGATGACGTTGATGACTATGATAATCGTTTGGTCGTGGCGCTGGGGTATGCATGATGATCATGCAGTGGAAGAATATTTACTTTGTATTTTTTTTAATTCGAGTGAAATGGGATGTGAAAATTACTGCCAGCTCGGCGACTCTTAATAAAACCTTCCAAAAAGTTCTTTTTTTCTCTTTTTTTTATCATTCACTCGTTTCCAGTTAATCCTCTTCGAACGTAATTTGCAACTGTTCTCATTCTCCGTCTAGGAGGGCTAGACGTGCTGTTTGTGAGTCTTTTGTGTTGGTGTATGAAGTGGTTTGTGATGTGGACTTTTGATTCTGCAGTTTAACGTTCGAATGTGGCAGTGACCTGTAAACTTTTTTTATTCTTTAGCCATCCTGTTAGGTGGAAATGGCTTAATGTTGAAACATTTTGTAAGTAAATGTGTATGTATACAAATTAAAAGACGTTGTTCACGTTAAGTTTTACAAACGAACTATCAACCTGTAAGAGTATGTACTAAAACACAAACAAACACATACACATTACACGGACAAACACACACACACAATATATATATATATATATATATATATATATATATATATATATATATATATATATATATAATATATACACACACACACAATGACGGCAGGGGAAGCACACCAACAGGTCAACGAACTCATATTTGTCCCATTCTGCCTTCCGAAGTTTTTTGGTATTGCGTTCCAAGGATCTGAGTGTTGTCTTGAGTGTTGGTCCATATTTGTGAACGACGTAGGTATGAAAGTTCTGACATCGGCTAAGTTTCAGTCGTATAATAAAAAGAAGGGCGAACAGAAAACGCAGAAATAAAAAGAAGGGCGAACAGAAAACGCAGAGGTGGCATCCATCCTTCAGCGATGAGGAGTCAGGGCGAATCGGAGGAAAAATCCCATTGAATATTTAGCAGGCGGAGGTTTCTCTTAACCCAACTATACAATGAAGGCAGGGGAACTTTCATACCTACATCTTTCACAAATTTGGACCAACACTCAATACAACACTCAGATCCTTGGAACGCAATGCCAAAAAAACTTCGGAAGGCAGAATGTGATAAATATGAGTTCGTTGACCTGTTGGTGTGCTTCCCCTGCCTTCATTGTATAGTTGGGTTTAGAGAAACCCCCGCCTGTTGAATATATATATATATATATATATATATATATATATATATATATATATATATATATATATATATATATATATATATATATATATATATATAATGTACATGGAAAATTTTATAATTAAATTGAATTACCAAAACATGAACGTTATTAGTCTTTCCCCGAGGGAAAAAAAATATTGAAAAAGTGAAATGAATCATAACAGAAAACAAATAAAAATAGAAATAACATGAGTCACAGGGCAAACAGTAGCAAATCGTAATATCAAACGAATTCCCAATAAAATATAGAATTAAACTGTATCTTTCTTAACACACTGAATGAAGTACAGTGAATAAGAGGTCATTAATTCATCAGGATGCAAATCTTCTATATAAAAAAAAGTAGAAGCGAATAGCAATCGCTAGACCCACTAAATGCAATACATTCAACATTTCCTCTACAATTTCCCCAAAGTCGATAATGTGTACATATTTTTAACCTAACGTCCGTCCTTCCCCGAAACGGAAGGGGGAGCCTTCATGTTTGGAGAGAAAAGCTGACTCCTACCAGTACATAAAAACGACCCCTCCACAAAATATTGGTTATGGAAACTTAGCATAAATGTTAGACATAGCATTCACCTTATTCGATGGAATAGAATTAAATATGCTTTACGCCCGTATTTTTTATTTTTTATTTTGGTAATCTCTGGTTTTAATTTTTTTTTTCTGGCGTAATCTTGTCTTAAGTAACTATGCGGTTTCTAATTACTAAGTATCTATACATCGACATTTTGATTTGCGTCCGCGTAAATTCTTCGGGTAGAATCAATACGTAATTACTTTAGATTTTTATTCTTACAATGAATCCCAGAAAAAATTTTTATTTCTATAAAAAAAGGTGCAAGGCAGAAGAGAGCAAAAATATATAGGAAAATCTAAATGGGTCTCTAAATATCTATACTTTTGCCTTTTCATTACTTATCTTACTCACGCTGCTCATCTTTCCTAAAAAAAAAAAAAAAAAAAAATCACCGAAAATTAGGCCTGCCATTTAAAAGAATAGCAAATGCATTGCTACCAATAGATTAAAAATTAAATAAATATATTACAAAATAATAAAGACTTTTTGATGACATATAAATATCAAATGCTATGCTGTTTTACCCTCGTCCGATTTTAATAGATGCCGGGTTGCATCAGGACATTTCCGCAATATAATTCATGCCGTCATATCCGTATGCAAATTTTTTTTCCATCCTAATTATTGCAACAGTGCGCAATCTCTCTCGCTGAAATTCTAATTGCCCAGATGCGCCCACCAAATTGTTTAATTATTAAGAAAAAAATGTTTACAATTTTTTTTCACACGCTTCATGGAATACCATGATCGCTTAGCTAATGTTGTTATGTGCGTCTACTTTTCTAAAGCGCTTGCTCATGTGCACATCTATGAACTGTGAGTGCAGATGTGCATATATGTGATGTTTCCTCACATTTAAAATATTCGGTGAAATTTAAATACAGGCCTAATAACACGGTAATTAGCTGAGATTGGTAATAATTCTTTGAAAGACAAGGATGTAAATCTAAAAGTGTCAAATTTACACAGATTTACTGGCATTCACATGTAGCCTACATATGGTACAGCCATACTTACATACACACATACATACATAGTACAATCTTTTCAAGTTAATCAGTAGCTAAACACTGACCTTGAATACTATAGTAGATTCACATCAACCATGCGTTTGATGTCTAGGCCAGTCCCTTACGACGCTCCTGATTGGCTGTTGACAAGCCAATCACAGGGCTGGAAACTCTCAGTCTCTCGAGAGAGTTCCCATAGACAGGAAGTATGTTTCACCTCTCCTGAGGGATGCTTTTGAAAGACGTATCCCTCAGGAGAGGTGGCACATACATCCTGCCTATGTGAACTCTTGAGAGAGATTGAGAGTTTCCAGCCCCGTGATTGGCTTATCAACAGCCAATCAGGAGAGTCGTAAGGGACTGGCCTAGACGGTTGATGTGAATCTACTATAGTCTATATCTTGAACATTTACACAACTAGTTCAATTCACACACTTACTGCAAGGAAATCTGCTGTTTGTAAACAACCAGTGCAAACAACATGCACACGTATAAGTCTAGGAAAAAAAATAACAAAACAAATGCAGATAAACGCGGCAACACACGGGACTGACTAAGTAACTAAACGGGGAAGCTATATAGTATAGTGCGCACCCACCGTAAATAACCAGATGAAACCTAGAAGTCCAATATGCGCCGTCTGATGTTTTTCGCGGAAATCCGAGTGAATCATGAGCGGCGGCGGGGTCGCGTGAACGAACACTTTGCTAGCTTCATCTTTTCCAACCAACGCGAGAGGTTGGGTGGGGAGGGAGGGAGTGAGTGGGAGGGGTTCGTGTCAGCTGGGGTTACCACCACCACCACCACCATCACTACCGACACGTAATCTACACCGCACGATGTTTGCTTATAGTTTGTTTTTATTTATTTATTTTTTTAAAGCGTGACATCCTCTTTTTTTTTTTTTTTTTGTCTTTTTTTCTTTTTGATGCTGAAAGGCGTTAATTTGCTTAGAGCTACACTACAGCTTGCATCAATCTTCCATATGAGTAAGAGATACTGCAAGAAATAAGGAGATCGCTTACAAAAATAAATCCGAGTACTGTTATTTAATAGTAGCCATAATAGTGATAATTACTATCAATTAATGGTAGCTGGATACAAATACTAAAGTAAATTTGTCAATAATCAAATACTTAAAATATGCAGCGATTTGATTAAAAATTTGTTAATCCTATCGGTATATAATCACTAATCATATTCTGTCAAAGGACAGAATGAACGTTGCTAAAGCATCATCATCATCATCATCATTATCTGCATAACTACCATTCTTCAGCATAAGAGGAAATAAAACAATAAAAAAAAAAGTACCGCACACATCCGATATTTGCGTAAAATCATGTGCATGAATAAACATCAGAGATTAAAAGCTATGGGATCATACCGAAATAAAGCACACCACACAAGTGTTGCGTGATTGTATTTATTTCCATATTTTAGCCTGATGAAAAACCCCCGATGTACATATATAAAGGAATAACTCAATTCATGTTAATGCAGAATTATCCGCTAATCTTGTTATTTATATTAACTCCGCGATTTGTAACTTGGCAGTAGGTCTTCTTGTTTTTATTGATTTTTCTCTCGGTTTTTATATCTATCGTAAAAAGGTTTGTTTAATTTTGTTTTGGAAAATTCCCTCACTGCAAAGCTTTGATTTTTGCTGTAAATGCGCCCCGAGGGTCAATGGAGCGATTAAGCGTATATTTGGAATGCGTACATATAGAGTTATACGCATTCACGTATATTTTGCGTTGTGGCGTTACGACAGAACTGGACCGAGCGTGACCTTTGATAAAACCAGGAGTCGTGGGCAATGATAAGCTATTATATATATATATATATATAATATATATATATATATATATATATATATATATATATATATATATATATAAATATATATATCTATTATATATATAAGATATATACACACACATATATACATATATATATATATATATATATTATATATATATATATATATATATATATATAAGGATAGGCATGAAAGTAAAGTGTAGGAAGGAGAGTTTGAAAAAAAAGCGAAAAAGTGGCAAGGGCCAAACACGAAACTAAAACACACTTATCAAAGAATTGATAGGCAATGTAATTGGAAAGTCTCAAGACCTTCCCAATTAGCATTTAATAGATAAATCTAGAAGAAATTTCCTGCTTAAGAGATGACATACTCCGTAGAATTGTGTTCTAAGAAATCACGAGGCTCCATAGAATAATAATAAGGAGAGTACGAATATGTAAATTTTCATTCACCATACATTCTTTCCCCTTAGAGAGGGTGACACCAGAAAGGGTTAGCTTTCCGGTTTACGTAAGTCTTTTGGGATGAGGGTGCTAGCTCAGTTCTCTTTCTTTTAGTTCCAAGATTGAGAGAGTGGCCATTCAAAGCTTAAACGACGGGGGGTGGTAGGCCGGGATTGAACCATGGACCTTACTAACGCGAGCCCAAGTTTATACAACTGTACATCACCTACAATAATACTTAGGAGTATGTATAAATAACTATATATATATGCATATACATATATATATATATATAATATAAATACACACACAATATATATATATATATATATATATATATATATATATATATATATATATATATATATATATATATATTTCACGTCTTTACAACCTTGCCAAACTCTATAAACGTCTAAAGGAGACCAAGCACACTGCTGTTCGCCCCTCCATTCACAACAGGTGGTCTAGTTACCTAATGATGTTCACATCCTAAACAATTTAGTGAATCTCTTGACAACGAAATTTGATATAACTCCACTGAACAACCGGTCCACCAGGTCCCCACTGCATCGAAATTAAAAATGAGAATTACAACCGTGTTCTTGAGAGACTCCATCGCTCAGAACTCTGCAATAGGACACGACAGGTGGTCAATACTTAATGCCTTAGGTAACAGGAGGAGCGATCGTACACGGGGCTGCGAAGAATAGAAACATCTAAGCCTATTCGAGAGAATTTAGTCGTCAGTATAAGCTTTGCCAAGTCACTTGTCAGGTAAAGACAATAGAACAGATAAATCTCTGCTAAGAAAAAGTTAATGTTTCACATGGCAATTTTATAAAGAGTTACACCATACGCCACTATGGCTTATTGGGAATAAAATGAACAGACATTATGTCAAGTGATATTCTTTATATATTATAACATATATCGAGAAATATTACATCTCTTTATATATTATAACATATGTAGAGATATATTACATCTTCTGGCGCAACCTACTCCAAGAGGGATGGATGTATGGTGAATGAATAAAGAATCTCTCTCTCTCTCTCTCTCTCTCACTCACACACACGACACATATATATATACCTATATATAATATATTAAATAATATATATATAATATATATATATATATTAATTCTATATATATATATATATCATATACATATATATATATATATATATATATATATATATATATATATATAAATATATATATATATAATATATATATATATATATATACACACACATATATATATGAACAAACAAACATGCATACTAAACAATATGAACAGACGGATTGAAATTCGCTAAACGTGTTGGCTGACAACGAGATTCTGCTTGTCGTAAATTTTTAATCACTAAAATTGAAGCGACGCATATCGTGACAAAAAATGCAAATATAATTTAGTCCACAGAAGAGCGATTGTCAATATTCTTGGGTTATACATGTCTGCAAGTCTATCAGCGTCATCGATTGTAAAATTTGTAAAAAAATGCATTCACTCATCGCCAGATCTCGGATCGCCTTCCGTTTACTTGTTTAAATTTGTTTGCGGGAGAAACGCTTTGGAATGGAATTCAGATGTTGACTTTTTTTTGGTAACAGCATTTACAGCGGGTTTAATCAACGGGAAATTATATTTATGATATTGCTTTGGAAACTTGATACCTTTCGCGACAAAAAAGATCTGTTGACAATAGACCGAAAACCAATTAATAAATCTATTATTTCTGAGAGTTTGTTTGCACTATTGCACCACTATTTCAATGAACCTCTTGGGCAATAAAACAACAATAACTCTCATTATTACTCCTAGAATTTAATTGTCATTCTTGTACCGTAATAAACGTTGTGAAAACTTATTCTTCTCACACATGGTGAAAGAGATACATTGGTTTTTCTATTTTTTATTTCGCATTCCAGACTAAATTGTGTTTATCTATTCAATCAGAAATTGCGTCATTTATTTAAAAGACGCAAACTTCTTCGAGGCATGATTGCAGACAGAAGTAATCTTAATTTTTCAACACGTCATCAAAATGTTAATGTATGCTTTCCGGATATACACTCATTTATTCAGAGCACATAACAGCAAATAAAAAAAAATTAACAAGAATTGTGAAATTGAAGCTTGAGATAATCTACTCATAGTAAACTGGTGTTAATACTTTTTATCTTTTATTATAAAAATATAATTTTATTCCAATAATTTACATTATTTGGATAATTCTGTTAATACAAAAATATAAATATAAACTTAAATATCATTTTGCTACAAAATCAATATAAATAAACTGGTGTTATAGTTGCCATGACGATGCCAATTGAAATATGGAGTGTGACATCCGTAGAATTACAACCATATTACGTTCGGCATCTATTGCGTTGGGATCAAGCACCAAGATATTTAATCTATCATTTTACTTAACGAGCGTACCATATCATTATATCCACTCTCTCACCCTCAATGAGAACATGAGTTTCAACGTCAGCCTGAGACTCTATGGTTGGAAAGTTCGCTGTGGAAAATAGGGCTTCGGAAACTATCAAGTCATATTGAGGCATTTCCTGTCGTGCCGCCTGATCTGCCCCTTGTGGAAACACTTAGACAAAGGAAGATTCCTGTAGTAGATAATTTGTAGATGTTGAAATTATTTTTACTCAGGTGAGGTTATAATCGACGCATTTCTTGACAACATGCCCAGTCAATAAGACGAATACGGGAAATTTACATTACCATATTCAGAAATTTTATTCGTTTAAAAATGAAAAAAGGCAAACGATTAATATAATTATCATCCCGAGTAGTAACTCTTACTAATGTACTCAATTACATAGTAATGCCACGTATGGATAAAACTGTTGTAAAATGAACTTACAAGAAAAAAAAAAACTGTAGAGGCTGAGTTCACAAGAAGATGCTGGGTAAGATGTCATAAATTGGAAGGAACCAACTGAGCAACTTACGTATCTAGGTTGCTCTGGTATAACTGAAGAACCACTCAAAGCCCTTCAACGTCCTTGCAGAGGTTTTGGGATCGAACGATTTTCGTCATGGAACGAGCCCTGTCAGGTTAATTATATCTGAGAGCATAATGAGCGCGTCTGCCATCTCTTCCCACACCAGAGTGTAGCAATTGATCACATTCTTTGGGGTACGTGGTCCAGAGGCTTTTTTCCCCTTGGCTTCAATTGAAGCTTTGGAATTCTCTTCCTACTTTGTCTTGGAATTTTCCCCTCTGCTCTGGCTTCCATTCGCCTGCTGTCCTGTGGCTTGCAACAACCACCTGTGCATGCGTGTCGGAGGCATGCTGTTCTGCCATGGAATGTGTAACAGGAAATCTAACCCTGGACACATGTCTAACGGGGAGGAAGTGATTGTCTCGACGCTGATTCTGCCATAAACTGGTATGATTATGATTATCTTTTCATTGATAAAAATGCTTTCACACACACACGCACACACACATGCACACACAAAACACACACACACACACACACACACACATATATATATATATATATATATATATATATAATTATATAGTTATTATCATGATTATCTTTTCATTGATAAAAATACTTTCACACACACACACACACACACGCAATATATATATATATATATATATATATATATATATATATATATATATATATCATAAGCTTCATATGCCTAAATTCTTCGATTCATCTGAATAATAATATCCACAAGCAATGAACTCTTAAGAAATCAATAAGTTGAGAGCTAATTGTATGTGGTTGTTTGCACACACACACACACACACACACAACTCGTTGATTTCCTGAGAGTTCATTGCTGTGTGAATATTATTTTTAAAATATCGAAGAAAATATACAGCACATGAAGCGGTTCATTTATGACTAAACAATTTGAGTATGAATGTGAAAGTGACAGTTGTTTTGAAACTGAGAAATGATCAATGTTATACATAAATATATTACTGTATATGTATATATATATATAGATAATATATACTATATATATATATATATATATATATATATACAAATATGCATATCTAATCTATATATGTATATATAGTCTATATATATATATATATATATATATATATATATATATATATATATAGTCTATCTTTGAAAAGTGGCATGTGCTATTCCAGAAAAAGTTAACAATGGTAATAATGCTATACCCAAGCATCATAATAATTAGGACATAACCACGACTGAACGGAATATCCAAAAAGATATCACGACCTCACAGAACCCGCGTATTTCAATACCATTCAATGAAATGAGAGAGAAAATATTAAAACAGCACCGCTCAGAAAGGAGGCAAATAACCCAATAAACAAAGTCTACGACGCTTACAGCAGATTATGGTGGCTACCTTTTGTCTGCATTCGAGACACCAGCAAAGCAAACAGGTGGTAAACGCTCCAAAGGAAGAGAATCACTCCGAGGAGGAGGAGGAGGAGGAGGAGGAGGAGGAGGAGGAGGAAGGGGGAGATAGGCGAGAGGGAGGAGGAGGGAAAGACTTGGAAATTATTTTGATGATAATATACTTTTGTGATTAAGTGTCCATGCGGAGAATGACGATGACTGTCTAGTTCTGGCCTGCGCGTTGTTCGTATGTGCAATATGGTTGCAAGTACACGTCACAGGTATATTCTCAGTCTCAGTGCAAGCCATTTATACTATATAATATACACATGCGTATAAGACTTCTTTCGTATAATAGGCCGGATAGATGCATAAACACATTCGTACACACACACACACACACACACACACACACACAACCGCAATGCAAAACCTGCAACGCTCAGTAAGGGCGCCGAGACACAACGGCGGCTCACAGGAGAAGCAGAAAGAAATAAAAACAAAGGGAAAAGGAATAGACTGATGTGGTCACTTGGAGGGCTCCCCTGAGGGAAGAGGCAGGTGGCTAGAGAGAGAGAGAGAGAGAGAGAGAGAGAGAGAGAGAGAGAGAGATACATTAGGACTGAGGGAGAGGGAGAAGGAGGGGGAGGCGGAGGAGGAGGAGGAGGAGGAGAAGATGGAAGTCAGTCTCCGAAGGGGCCTGGAGGGGTCACACAGGTGGTAAGGGTCATGAGAGATGGAATGGGTGGCATTGGTGGTTGGATAGCGGAAGGGGGTAGTGGTGGTGGGGAAGAAGGAGTCTCCAGCAGAAAGGAGGAGACGGAGAAGACGACCACGGAAACGGTAGAGGGGGGAAGGGGAAGGGGGAGGGGGGGTGAGAATGGACCTCTTAGCGGGCAGGGTACGGTCTCAGTATGAGGAGCCAAAGGAAGAAGTGGGTAAAGTGAGGGAAGTCGGGTCCTGGATAAGGGATGGTTTGGGTCATCTCCGGGATGGGGGCTGGGTCGTGGGGAGGAGGAGGGGTAAGAGGGTGGGTGGGGGGGTGAAGAGAGCCCGGCTGAAAATCTTTTGAGGGAAGTGGGTAAGTATAGGTAGGGAGGTGGGTAGGTAGGTGAGGGCAGGAGGAGACTCAAAGGAGCTTCTATATACCTGGGGGAAGCGTAAATATGAACCCCCCGCCCCCTTTAGGAAGGGAGTTGTAATAAGTGTTGTCTGTCCGTCTAACTGTCTATCTCTTAGCACCTCCACGGCTCCACCTGACAAGAGACTTTCTACCTTCCACCAAATGATGAGAAATGGTCAGGTCGCAGGAAGGCGTCGACTGCAATATTTTACATGCATGCAAGACGCAGTACGAACCTACAACTCCAAAATAAAAAATACATGTATAACAAATGGAAAGAGAAAAGAAAACCGATGTATATATATTCCTTGAGCTTTTCGCTGCTGCCTCCTCCGTCATGGCAACCTGGCCGAGTCTTCTTAATGTGGCTCTTTCCAGTCCAGTGATTAGCGAGAACAATGGATAATTTCTTGTTCTGAATAACAAATGGTCTCGGTGAGAGTGAAAAAATATTGCAATATCCTACGTGCCTTTACCTAATGCAACATCATGCTTTCGGCATTGCCCTCCCAACGGTTCCAGTCTTGGGCGAGAGGGCGGGAAATGACTTTCATTTGTCAAGCGTTCTTCGGTGCAGTTCCTTTTACGGCTGTGTGTTTTGAAACATGGAGGAACAATGAACGAATGCATCAAAAATTGAAAAGGGAACATAACAATCAATCTCATGACCTTGAGCCCTTTGT
>NC_061092.1:13701867-13711867 GCF_015104395.2 Macrobrachium nipponense | reverse complement strand
CATCCAAACGGTGCAAAACAAAGGTTACTGGAATGCAGATCAAAGTATTAAAAAAAAATCTACGCTATTTTATATCAACAAATCATAACCACACAAACTACAAAACTGCAAACATTCTTAATGACGATAAATATCTCCCCCCCCTCACCCCTCCCCTCATGGGTGTCATTTCCGTTACCACACTGAGCGACGAGGAAAAATAAAGTATTACGCGGCGGAGTGATGACACCTTTCCGCACGAATCTGGGTCGGGAGGAGGGAGCCTCGGACAAAGGAACATCTACGAGCGTAACCGACGGAGACGTCAGGAGCGCTCGGCGATACGTACTGTTATTGCCAAGACCTTCTTTAGGAGCAAAGGTGAAATATGGCGTTGAATAGTGTGTATTGTTTGTGTTGATTTTTATTATTCTCTTTCTTTCAGACAGACAAATGATCTTGGAGACTCCTGTAAGTATATGATTAAATATACTATTTGTTTGTACTATTCAAATCCGGTAAATGAGCTATAAGAGAGAATCTTCAGTTAATCATAACAAGAGATAAGTAACTAATGATATAAAAACGTGAAATTTAATCAGTATGAAATTGCTAAAGACTGCTTCATCGCTTTCTCAAAAGGCAAATTAATTAACTCGGCAAGGATTGCACTGCCCAAAATTTAGATGTGTTTGCACGTATCTTCTGATTCAATGCTACAGCCGCGAACATCTTGTCTGGATTTTTTATCGTGCCCTGGCAACCTACAGGACACACTATTGGCCGCTAGGTAGCAAGTTAGCAAGGCACCAACCAACTACTAAGATGATACAGTTGAGGACTGCAGATACCTTAACAACTGGTTAGGACATTTGTTAATGGCTCTCCCCATTAACTTATGCATACACAGAATAGCTTGGTCCATCCTCCACACAATCCCTAGACATGGCAACTCTAAATATAATATCCTACATCCTTCATTCTCATATTCCCATCCTTCCTTCAAAATAATTTATTACGTGGTTACAGTTGACATTATGATTCAGTACCCAGCATGGTGGGGCACATGCAGTTTCTATACCCTGACGAAAAGATTGTTACCCACCCAGCTCTTGTAGACTAAGTTAGCATATACCTTGCTCTCGCAGTAGCCAAGTAGAATACCCATAAATTCTCTGTCCACTTCGCAAATATTCTGTGTTTTACCTCTAACACGTCCCTTTAGAGAGCAACTCTGTTTATACCTTCTTCTTCTTCTCCATAGACTGGGAATTCAGGGACTGTGGCATAAAAACGGGCATGAGATAAAGCTAATTAAATGTCTCTATAGGTGAAGAAATAAGAAGTCACAGAAAGGATAGTAGAAGTAGGTGCGAACTTGCAGAAGAAAACAGATGGGGAACAGAGTTTCATATGGCTAATGTTACAGATTATGCATTGCTGATTTGGATCTGTGACAAAAAAACTGAAGAAACTAGTGAGAACATCAAATGTCTGTTTGTGAGTGGAGGAAATTAAATATGAATGTGATTATTTAAAAGGTTATAAGGGTAAACGGAAACCAGGAAGATGGAAAAATGAAATGAAGATATGGACAGAGGAAAAATCAGAGATATTGATTCATACAGGTATTTGGGAATACATATGAAGGATGACGGTGAGACGAGAGAAGAGTTGAATCTCACAATAGCTGATAAATGGAAGGGAATAGCTTACAAACAACAGATCTAGAAGAGGGGTACCACTGGAAGCCTAATTTAGATCATATGAGGTTAAATGAACCTTTAAGATGTATAGTTTGGGTAACACGTAAGGAGTAAGAGATAGTGAAAGGGTCAGAAATACGAACATACTTTAAAACAATGTTGTAAGATAGTTTGTCTATGTGAAGAGAACGAGTGAAGACAAGTTGCTGAATAACTGTACAAATTGGAAATGCTGGGAGGAAAAAGAACAGGTAGAAAGTTCTGGATAGGCGTTCAAAAAGTAATGGAAAAGTTGAATTTGATACTCGAGACGTGAAATAGTGCATGAAAGATAAAAACTGAATTGCATACTGCGTTTTAGAGGAATCGATACACAGCTGTGTCTGCCTGTGTAATTGCATTTACGTACACATCCCACGACGCAGAGATTAGTACACTTGAGTAATCACAGACCGTGAAGGACCCAAGGGACCTTTTTACTCTCTTAAGATAGAAACCTTCTTGTTTTTGTCTGAAGTGTCAAGTGGCATGTCCATCTTAATGCAACTGTATATAATAGCTTGTTTTTCTTTTTAATTTTCCGGAGTAATTACGAACGTAACTTCCAAGCCTTTATCTTCTTTGAGTATATCTATCTGTCTTAATGTTACGTTTATGTTCGTGTAACTATACGGATGAACTTGATGGTGTTATGTCACTATTAGTGTATGTTCACTATAGTTCGAGAAGCTTTTCCCTCGTTGATATTGCGACTTTTACTTAGTAATAAACATCTTTAAGAGATCTATATTTTTCTTTACGCTAAAGAAAATACTTAAAAAATATATAACCTAAATGTACCACCGATGTTATTGTTTATATATATATATATATATATATATATATATATATATATATATATATAATATATAGATATATATATATATATATATAATATATATATATATATATGATATAATATATATAGTACTGGTAATCTTCTTAGGGACGAAGATATAGTAATTCAGTTGTATTCCACATAGGAAAATGAAAAAAGCTCTCTTCCAATGGACCTCTTCTTGGAGCGTTTATTAAGGAACGCTCCAAGAAGAGGTCCATTGGAGGACGAAACTGTTGGGCATTTTCTGAGACATACCTTTTCTCATTTTCCTATGTGGAGTAAAACTGAATATATATATTATATATATATATATATATATATATATATATATATGTGTGTGTGTGTGTGTGTGTGTGTGTGTAAATCATTGTATACACCATATTAGAAAGTCGACTCACCTCTTATATAAAGACTATGTTATAGTTTTTACTCATAATTATTTCCATTGATATTACCGAGCGATCTCGAACCTAACAAACTCGTTAAAGGCTTTCTCAGTGAAACCTAACTATGGCCATTACATAAAAAGAACTACATCAAAATTGGTTTGCACTTATTACATATTCACACACATATCCATACATATATAATTATATCTATGTATTATTTTTTCTAATTCCAATTTTTCTCACAAACTACATACTTTTGACAGTAACAAACTGATATAAAATTCAATATCACTTAGATGATATTCAATTAAAATGGACTGTGTTGACCGAATTTCTTGCGAGTACTGTATATTTCTGGAGAAGCAATTCTATAATTATCTATAGGTAGATATGAATGTTTAAAAATAAATCTCTACAAAGAGCTTTCGGGAATGTGCTCGATTCCTGAAAGCTCTGTATGTAGAGCTTTCGGGAATCTGGTCGATTCCTGAAAGCTCTGTAGAGATTTATTTTTTAAATATATGTACCCATACATAACTGTGGACTTGTTTTGCCATTTCAAGACTTTTGATACTATGAATATTTCATAATGTATAATTCTTTTAAAACGTAGTGAAATATATTGCAAAGCTGATTTTACATTAAGAGGAATTCCAGGAGAATCCACACAACCTCAAGTCGATGATAATTTCAAATACCGAAAGCCGCATTAGAATATTTTTATTCATTCAATTTTCTTACTTAAGCGATTTGGCAACAACGCAATACTACGCTGTGTTACATTATAGATATGTCGAAAATCCCGAGGGACTTTTGAAAAAAAAAAAAAAAAAAAAAAAAGAAGAAAAAAAAAAAAAAACTTTCAATATTTTCTTTCTATACAAATATCCTTGTGATCTGCAGCGTCAGACAACACTAACCAATGAATCAATGAATAATTCTCGAATCCCGATCAATGGCTCAATAAGAATCCTTTGCAGGTCGCCCTCATACCATCAGGATACCGGGAAGGATCCCACTTCAGACCAAGGAGGTCCCACATCCTACGGACCGAACCACAAGGAAGCCTTTCAGAGAGAGAGAGAGAGAGAGAGAGAGAGAGAGAGAGCCGTTCATTCCTGAAGTTCTCAGTATGTACCTGACCATTACAAAACTTCCGGGATTGAGTGAATGACTGAAATTATTCTCTAATTGAGAGCTAACCGAATGATTGATTTGTTATTCAACTTGGCGTTGCACTGACGAAGGTCATCGACGTACGATGCGAAATTTAATCCTTGCATATGTAAACATTTGGTGCAACTCCAAATAAAAGCGTGATTGTGATTGTGATTGCTTGAAGAGATAATGACTGGGGGACTTCCACGACACCAAACCTCATCCAGGTCGTAATTCCCGAGATGTATACGAGTATTGCACCAGGCCCGGGTTTTTTCTTGCCACGCCCCTAGGTTAGGTTAAGTTACGCAGGGTTAGGTCAGGTTAGTTCAAAGTATTGAATCATGAGTACTTTGGGTGCAGGAAGATTCTATGGTTAGTTTTTAAGATATGGCGTCCCGCTTTTTTGAGGGAAGGTCCGGTACTCTGTTACAGTTCTGGAATACGCATCCAGGTCACTGCGCACTTGGACAAAGATGATTGGTAGGATGTCTTTAACAAACAATAATGTCTTAAAACCCAAAATAACAGAACAAAGTTTATTGTAAAGCTATGCATAACTTTTTAATTATTTATATATTTTTTTCTTAGGTCCGTTAAATTCCATTATGCCTCTGTTAACCTGGGACACTTTGTGGTACATGGTAGGCAGTTGAAGGCGGTGGGTCGCACTGAGGGTGGAAGCGGGTATGGAGCTGGCAACTTCATCCCAAAAGACCTTTTTGAAAGCCAAAAGGTTGACAATTTTGGTGCTTTCGACTCTTAAAAAAAAAAAAAGTGTGCATAAATAAATACATACACATAATATATATAATATATATATATGTATATATATATATATATGTGTGTGTGTGTGTGTGTGTGTGTGTGTGTGTATGTATGTATATATCCTCACAAAATCGTTGAAAATGTTCCTTTAACTTTCGGGTGGAGCAACTAAAACAACTGGAGTAACAGACGCAGTAAAAAAAAAAAAAAAAAAAAAACAAAGGAAAGCAAATATTCATAAAAATGGCAACATTGCCACCGTTAACATGACAATACGTAAACAAGTACCACTTAAGTGTATTTTAAGAAAGAAAACAATTAGCAACGGACAGCAAAAGGTGAAATGGCAACATGGCCGTATTTGGACAAGTTCAGAAATAACATCAGGTGGTCTATGTTGATAAATAAACAACTTATTGACTTTACTGCTAAGTGATTTGATACAGAAACAAATTAAGTTTTAATATACAAAAATACATACTTCATTTGTTGTTGTTGTTGTTGTTAAACGTTCACAACAAGGAAGTTAAGCCGTTTCTTCTAGGTTTCTCTTCCTAGAGACATGAAATTCACCCATTCAGCCACATTCACCTAAAAAGAGAACTGAAAAGCAAAAGAAAAAAAAATAATAAATAAATAAATAAATAAATAAACAAATAAAATAAATAAATAAATAAAAAATAGTAATAATAAAATAATAATAATAATAATAATAATAATAATAATCATAACAATAATAAATAAAATAATAATAATAATAAATAAAAAAGGGGAGGGGAGAGGAGGGGGCGAGGGGAGACGTAGCTTTGCATCTCACTACCTGTTGTATAATATACTATCGTCCAGTCTAACGTCCACTTATTACTTTGGTACCTGAAATCCAGCGTCTTCAAGTAATCATAACACATTTTCCTTGAATTGAACAATACTAGGAAATATGACACCCGCAAATTTCAGCCGGAAATGTATTAAACAGTCATAAAAAAAAAGCAGAAAACCAGAATCCTAATATAACAGTAGAACCAGTTTTCAGGAGAGAAGAGAGAGAGAGAGAGAGAGAGAGAGAGAGAGAGAGAGAGAGAGAATTAATCACGTATGGACGGCAATTTGTAAACTTTCAAGATACGCTTCAGACGAAGGCATCAAACAGGCAAAAACGAGAGAGACCGATTCACGGCTGATAAATTGCCTGGCGTTACTTAAAGGACATCTGAGAGGTTTATCTCCACAAAGGACAAAATCATAAACAGGATTTACGACCCAGTCTGTTCGTTCTTCTCAGTGGGATACGGTTTAACAAACTTCTGTAAATACTTCGGTTTTAAAAACTTGCTTTATTACAGAACTTATTACCGATTCCGTCTTGTAAAGGGGGCCAAGACAGAGAGAGAGAGAGAGAGAGAGAGAGAGAGAGAGAGAGAGAGAGAGAGAGAGAGAGAGAGAGAGAGAGAGAGAGATTCATATAAATATTATATTTATTGTACCTCGGCCAAAGTTCAAGTGATGGTCTAAGGTCATTGGCAACTGTTCCTCACGCCATGAGTTGATCATATCTACTGTAACTTGAAGATCGGTTCTTCAAGGATGAAGGGAAAAAAATTAGAGGAAAACAGAGGAGAAGGAGGGACAGAATGAGATGAAAGAAGGAGGAAAGAAGAAAGAATCAGAATATTGTTCCATGATCGTCAATGACGCCTACACTAGACGGCGAGCGAGAAGAAGAAAAGTCGGCAAAAAACCATTATCGTGCCGTATTAAAAACCTCAAGCCACCAGTAATGGTTTTTCCTAGACTGGTAAAAAAAAAAAAAAGGTTCAGTGATTTAAAGGGCTCCCTTTTAATGCCAGCAACTCGGTGCATGCAAGAAGGCAAAGGTCAAGCAGTAATCAGTGCTTTGCTACGAAATCATAACTGCCATCACATATCACAATAACATATTTGTGCTGAAAAAGGAAACATTCATATTTTTTTTTTATTATACAGTGGAGGTGAATTTACGATTTACGATGTGCAAGTAGTATATATATATATATATATATATATATATATATATATATATATATATATATATATATATTTGCGCACATGCGAGTACACAAACTCCAATTTATGTGCAATGCTTAGCATGAGGGAAAAAACAAAAATAGCGATAATTGCATACTACAAGTCATCAACATCAGGCAATCGAACAAAGCACTACTACGTATATCTGATATTGTGTATAATTATCCTATTCAGAACGTCTTGGTTCATCGCCTTCACCCTAAAGGACAACGTATAAACAAGCTCCAATGTGACTTCTTGCTCTCATGTAATAGTGGAGGGTGTTGAGCAGCAATATCTTGAGGAGACGTTGCTGCCTCTGAGCGGCCGAAGCAAAGAGGGCCTTGCAGAGAGAGAGAGAGAGAGAGAGAGAGAGAGAGAGAGAGAGAGAGAGAGAGAGAGAGAGGGTCTGCTGGGGATAAAAACAGAGTGGGCCAGCCTCAACTCCTTGTGGGACCCCAGACGCCAGCCTCCACCGAAGGTCCTCGCTGACTTTGACTTCGGCTTCACCGAGTCGCTTGTGCCTTTTGATTTGGCAAATTAATGTGTGACATTTCTGTCCGTTTCTTTGTAGCTGAGTTCCCGCATTATAAACAATGAAATAGCATCGACCTTTTCAAAAGAGGAAGAAAAAAGAAAGGTGACAGGGTCTTTTACGAGGAATTGAAAAATCACCAATTGATCAAAGAAACTACTGAAATATCCTCAAGGTGACTGGCTCAAGTACAGCAGAAAATCGACCTTTATTACAAACATATAATAACCGTTGCAGTCAGCTGAGCCACGATAAGGCGATTTCGGGAGAAAGAAGCTAGCGACATAACACTTTACAACAGACTTAATAATTATCATATTCTCTCTCTCTCTCTCTCTCTCTCTCTCTCTCTGCAAGTAAATGTTGCCAACCCGCTTTCGTGACTTACATTATTTTCTTTTGTGAAGCACAGCATCACTCGAATCCAATCACAAAGAATTAGTTGTTTTCAAATATATATATATATATATATATATATATATATATATATATATATATATATATATATATATATACATACATATATATATATATAGAAAGTAAACCATAATATTTTTGAATATACGATTCATACATATTTTAGAACTCATTTCATATGAGCTTTTTTTTATTGACCTACTAGAAATAGTCATATACAAATGCAAATGATTGTGATTCACACGTATCATTTAAATTTTGTGTGGATATATCTCCAATACATAGCTCATGACTGTTAAAGTATAGTGATACCTCTTTTCCTCAAAAGTCATCTTGCATGGAAAGGCTTATTGGCAAAAATCTGCGAACATACATGCACATATTGCATGGGAAGACTTATTGGCAAAAATGTGCGAACATAGATACACATAAAGTTAAAATATACGCAGTAATTCAACGTATTTCTTAATTAATACCTTTGTAAGTGCCACATTTATTTCTCTATTTTTAACGCCCTGTACTGGGATACGCTGAAAGGATAAACCAGAAAACTAGAAATAATTATTTTCTCCCACTAAAAAGATGAGGAAATAAAGCTGTCAGTTCGGGTTATGAAGAAACAAAGCAAAAGACATATCGTTTGCAATTATGCCACAAGTACAGATGAGGCTGAATGAAAAACTAACCCTTTTAAGAGAGAGAGAGAGAGAGAGAGAGAGAGAGAGAGAGAGAGAGAGAGAGAGAGAGAGAGAGAGAGAGAGATCAGTTAAAAGATATTTTCAAGAAGTGATAGGAGAAACACGCAGCACGTTCTTCACGAGGTTTTGAATACATCATGAAAACCGATTCCCGCAAAGTTTCGCTCGCTCAGCGCGGGTGTGGAAAAATAGTAATGGTAACGTACGCCACTGATTTCGGCCGAGTTCATCACCGGTCATCTAGGGATTTTAAAAAGACCCCTGAGCCGGATGGGCCGTCTCGTAGTTTTCGAGGTGGGCCAAATCAGTCGAAAGCCTCGAAATTTGGTCCACGAAAAAGCGTTATTCCAACGAGTGTTCACACAGCTGGCTTGGTCGCTTGTGGAGTTCGTTGATGTGCACCCGGTGTGTTTCACAATGATGGCGCGTTTTTCAACATGGTTCATGCGCGCTCGCGTGAGACAAGGAAGGAGGTGTATGGTGGGGTTCTGGGGGAGGAGGAGGGGGAGGAAAGGAAGGGAAGGGGGAGGCGGGAGGAGCTAGGAGACACAGAGAGGGACTCGTTGATCTTGGTTAAATGATGATGATGCCCACAAGACGCGGGTTTGTTTCTCATTTGATCGCTGCCACTTTTGTCCTGTGGTAAATTAGGTGATTTATTTGTTGGGTGATTTGTCCTCCGCTCGTTCGTTTCTGCTATTCATTCCCAGATCTGTTTACTCTCTTTCCTTCCTTTGTCTGTCGCATTAACTGTCCCTTTGCAGAGCATATACCCACTTGTGAAAGACCTAGTTTATCAGTAAATCAATTAAAAATGAAATATTCAATTTTTCGTATTCAAGAGAACGCACAATATACAAATAATATACTAGAAGCGTAGAAGAAGACTCATATCAGTGCAGTAATTCATCATAAAAACATAAACCAACGCAGAGGTATGTATGTATGTATGTATGTATGTATGTATGTATGATATATATATATATATATATATATATATATATATATATATATATATGCGACCTGCATCTGCTAATGGATATATCGTGCCACTTCTTGGGATGGATAATATACCCATCTCAACCTTCCTTCAGTCTGTACGTGTACGTGTGTGTGTGTGTGTGTATGTGTCTTGCTTGTTGATGACGCCTGCAGCATAGCCTTTGGGCTGCCTCTCTTTCCTTCTTTCTGTCTCCTTCCCTCTCCCTCTCTTTCTTCTATCCCCCCCCCCCCTTCCCCACCACCTTCCAACCCCCCCCCCCACAAGATCAGCTCTACCCCCAATTCCTCTCACCATCCCTGTTGGCCCCGTGTTCTTTCCTTCAGTCGTCCCTTATTCCCCCCCCCCCTACCCCACTGTGTCACTATCTCTACAATACCCTCCACCCCTCTCCCCCAAAACCCAACCCACCCCTTCTGGCCTCCCG
>NC_061092.1:13669367-13696867 GCF_015104395.2 Macrobrachium nipponense | reverse complement strand
CATTTGCTCTCGTGAATGGCCCGTAGTGCGAGCGTAATATACGCCCTGTAATCTCCTGCCTCTGCCTGAACACTGCGCCCTTGGAGTCGTGAGGAGGCCCTCTAGTGGCGGAGAAGAGTAAGCCCACTTTATTATTATTAACATTATTAATTTATTTTCTTCATGTGATGGAGCAGCAACCCCTTATTTAGTAAAGACGTCTTTTACACGAAAATAAGTGTGCGTCAGCATCGGCATTTAACTCTATAAAGACGTCCTTGGAGAGTTTTGAGTGTTACTTTATGGACTCGACTTATTGAGTTATTCATGTTTTATACTGTTATCTGAGTATGTATTTAGTACAATGTACTTTGTTAAAACTGATTTGTGAAGATTTAGGTTAGGATATAGGTTAAGGTTTCCCCCCCCCCCCCCACCCCCCCCCCCCCCCCCCCCTTTTGAATCTCCATCTATCGTATGCTAGGGAAAGAGTGTTTTTTTCTTACTTCCACTGTTTACTTTCTCTTATTCCTTGGCATGATAGTTAGGTAGGCGATTGAAGAAGTGACTGATTTGGTATTGTATGGATTGATTGTGCTTTTCCCCCCCCATTATTCAGTTTTCAGAGGGGTTCTTTTGTTGTGTTGATTTTTAAGAAATAAATTATTGTTAATTTTTAGTTTGTGGTTTGGTGTATCCTCTCTGAGATTGTACTCTTTTAAGTGTTGGTTTGTCAGGGATCATACTCTTTTTGTGGTACTGATCTGAAATATCAGGTCCAAAAGAACCTTAACTTCAGACCATCGTGAAGTTCATTATATATATATATATATATATATATATATATATATATATATATATATATATATATAGAGTGATTATCTTTAAACTTAAAGGGATTTGCTTGTCAGTTATAAAATCCTATAGACAATTATGGTAAGTAAATGAAATCACAACACAATGTTTTGCCTCCGTGTACATTATCAGTTTTTTTCGTTCGTCTCTCTTCCCTCTCTATCATCTGCACTTCATTCGTATCTGATCCATATGACTGTTGACCGAATCACAATCCTCTTCTTTCTTCGCTGCAAAGCAACTCATGCGATGCAGCGAATTGAGAGGAATGATAATGAAGATGGTGACAGGGGCTAATTGACCAAGGTTGGTGTGCGCTGGCAGTTTCTGTTAGCTTTGGATAATGAGGCTCGTGTTTGCTGGCGAGTGTTTGCCAGCTCTCTCTCGCCAACGGCCGTCAGCCACGACATCCATTGAGAAAAAGCATCGGTTACGTCCAAGCATTAATGGCTACAGGTGTCAATGTGTACCTGGGACTAAAACGTCTTCGTAGAGGTATATTCCTTATGCGGAGCCGAGGAAGAACAAAGATACTGTGGCCGTGTCTCTTTTCTCCTCTTACTCTTACTTCTTCTCCTCCTATTCTTCCTCTTCTTCTTATTCTTCTTCTTCTCCACACGCGGACGAGCAAGCAAGTATGAAAAGACACCGACAGCGAGAGGCTGAACACGCTTGAGATCTCTCTCTCTCTCTCTCTCTCTCTCTCTCTTTCGTGATACGCCGAAACCCTATACACAGCAAAAGACAGGTGCAACCGTAAGGACCCCCCCCCCCCCCTCTCTCTCTCTCTCTCTCTCTCTCTCTCTCTCTCTCTCTCTCTCTCCGAATAGGTATAGAGATGACGACCGATCCGGGAAGAGATCTCATTTAATATGCTGAAGAGGGACCGAGATCACGCAGGTGAGCGAATCCTCCTGCATGCTAAAACCGCAGCTCCAGCGGAGACTCCCCCGATGACTTGGCAACTGGTTAAATGGCCCTATATGGAAAGCACTCCAACCACCAACATCATCGCCACCACTATACTACTTCCACCACCATCACCACCAAACGCGACAGCTACTCATTCTCTCTCTCTCTCTCTCTCTCTCTCTCTCTCTCTCTCTCTCTCTCTCTCTCTCTAGGTTGTTTTCTCTGGGTCAAATCTTCCAAGGTATTGGCGAAGCAACAACCAGAAGGCAATGAAAGGTGATCCTCAGGCAGAGAGAGAGAGAGAGAGAGAGAGAGAGAGAGAGAGAGAGAGAGAGAGAGAGAGGGGGGGGGATTATATAAAACACTCAGCATTTTCAATTATTCTTACACCAGAAACTTTCAAGAAAGTCCTGACAATTTCAAAGACTCAGTGTCATAGAGAGAGAGAGAGAGAGAGAGAGAGAGAGAGAGAGATGTATTACATGTCGATGTATTATCATAAACGACTAAACGCTTTACGACCTATATTCGATTACATGTTTTTTTTTTTTTTTTTTTTTTTTTTGTCATCCAATGCACTGAAAACAGATCTTAGTGAGTACCAGTTCTAACAAGAAATATTGTGAAATTAAAGTACAGGGATTCGGGACGCAATGCCAACAATGCAGGCAGTATTTTAGTTACGGATGCCCACCAAATACCAAACGGGTTCCTCATTTCTTACTAGTTTCTCACAAGATTGTTTTGCTCTGCAGTTACTATAATTGTACACTACAAGTCTTGCAATCGATTCACTGAATTATGTTAGTGGATCAATAAGCCCATGTACATTATATACATACATACACAAACACAGTTATATGATATATATATATATATATATATATATATATATATATATATATTTATATATATATATGTGTGTGTGTATACATATGCATATATATAAACATATATATATATGACTGGTAAAAGTGTTCTGTAACAACAGAATTCCATCTAATAAAAGGAGCCCATAAAAACACCAAAATGTAGAGAGAAAAGTACTATATTTCAGAGACTGCTGTCTCTCTCTTCAGGTATATGAATGAGAAAAGTTTACAGAAAAGGTGGTATTTATACCAAGAGATTCGTCCACAAGTAAGCCAATTTAGGTCACCCCCGCTGATAATCTTCCTTTAATCTTCTTAAGCGTTGGTTGAATGAACACTGCGTCGACGATGTCCGATGTCCAATTCCCTTTTGAGATGTTCATTACCTGCTTCTCTTTTATTAAGGCCGATTCCATCATTTGACTCTTGTACCGGCAGTTGCTGCTATAAATTACACGTGACATATTCCAGTTTATTCTATGGTTATGTTCATTTATATGATTGAAAATAGCCGAGTTCTGTTGTCCATACCTAACTGACCGTTTGTGTTGTATTAATCTCTGGGGAAGTGATTTACCTGTAAATCCGATGTAAGATTGGTCACAGTCCTGGCATGGGATCTCATATACCCCAGAGTCTTTGGGCGATGTTTTTTGTTGGACGTTAATCAGGGATTTGGCTAAGGTATTTGGGTAGGTAAATGCAAAAGGGTTGGATTTCCCAAGGGTGTGAGTTACTCTCTTAATCGTCTCCAGGTGGGGAATTTTTATTTTATTGTTGGGTGTGTCTCTGGTCTTGTCTTTAGGGGGTCGGTAGAAAATTACGTTTGCTTTTTGAATTGCTTTCTCAATTATATGGTCAGGATACTTTAAAGATGAAAGTTGCTTGCGAATTAGTTCAAATTCTTTTTCCAGGAAATCTGGGGAACAAATTCGTAAGGCTCTTAAGAATAGGTTGCTAGCTAGACCTATCTTGATAGTATTGTCATGATAGCTAAAGTAGTGAATATATGAAAGTGAGAACGTTGGTTTTCTGTATATGGTAAATTTGTATTCTGTCGTGTCTCTGATTATTAAAACATCAAGAAAAGGAATTTTGTTGTCTGTTTCCCATTCAACTTTAAATTTGATGCTGGGCACTAATGCGTTTAATTTTGAGAGGAATTCATTAAAATTACCCCACTTATTATCCCAAAATGTTAGTATGTCATCCACGTATCTCATCCACAGCATGTTTTTGGGTTTTATTGCATTTATTACTGTAGTTTCAAAGTATTCCATGTACAGATTGGCTAAAATAGGACTTAAAGGACTACCCATACTACACCCGAATTTTTGCTTGTAGAATGATTCCCCGAATGAAAATACGTTATTAGATGCACATAATTCAACTAACTTTATTATTTTGTCAAGTGCCAAAGGGAAATGATCTGAATAGGGGGATAATTTTTCCCTTAAAAACTGAAGATTATCAGCGGGGGTGACCTAAATTGGCTTACTTGTGGACGAATCTCTTGGTATAAATACCACCTTTTCTGTAAACTTTTCTCATTCATATACCTGAAGAGAGAGACAGCAGTCTCTGAAATATAGTACTTTTCTCTCTACATTTTGGTGTTTTTATGGGCTCCTTTTATTAGATATATATATATATATATATATATATATATATATATATATATATATATATATATATATATATATATACATATATATATATATATTTATATACATATATATAATATATATATATATATATATATATATATATATATATATATATATATATATATATATATTGTATATATATATATATATATATATACATATATATATATAATATATATAATATTGTGACCTACTGACATGCAACAATATATAAGCTGTTTTCCTTGGCTTGAAGTATTTCTTCTAGAGTAAAACCAAAACATTCACTGTCACTTTAATCATTTTAAGTGCTTAATTAGGCATAAACTCATAGTCTAGAAAACGCCATAAGCATCAGCCGTTTCTGACACACAGACAGAGTTGGTAAGTACCTCCTTGAACCGGATCCTTCTTAAATATATATAAACGCTTCTAACTTACATGTAATCTCTCACTTTTTTATATAGTACTAAAGCTCATCAGTTCCAACGCCTCTTCAGTCTTATACAGCCAAAAGTCTCCTTCCTTAGTCTCCTACCTTTTACTAACCTATCACTCCACCTCCAAATATTGTGATCATCTCTTCACTTTGTACTTTCAACCATTTCTTCTCATCCACAAATATACTAAACAAACCATTCATCTCGACAGTATCTACTTTGTTTCCTTCACTCGCATTCAGCAACCACACTTCGCTTCCATAAAACAGACTTGGCTCAACAGCCCATTTATACTTTGTAACTTTTGGATCAATGGGCACAGCCCATTTTCAGAGACCCTGCTATCTTCTTTGGGTCACCTATTTTGTCTCAATTGTTCTTCACTGTATCATCCTTTTACTTTAATTCCCAAGCACCTAAGTCAACCAGCCACTTCTACAATAAGCCTTCTCTAGGCTCAAGTACACTACAAAATGTGTATGACTTTTAATCTGAATTTCTGACGAGAAATTTTCAAAATACATACTTGACATAAAGGTCCTTTTAATTATATAATCCTATACTAATCTTCCCCAATCAATCCTTAAATTAATCTTTCAAAATGTCAATCAAAATTTTAGCATACACCTTCCCAAAAATTTAGTAACATTATCATCACATCATCACTTTAAAAAGGGAATAATAATTATTTCTCTCATTCACTATCAAACTACATCATCTCACTTGTAATTCCATTCATTGAGGAGGTCCTTGCATTCCTTAACCACCTAATTTTCCATGTTACACCTCTACAGCCACTTATACAACCATTCAGAAATTTACACAAATCTGCTCCATTCTTGCATCGTTCATATCTACTTCTTCTATCCTTCATATATTCAACGTCTCCTAAAGATAAGCCATGTTCATATGGCTTCATCTCTGCGTTTTGTTTTGTTTGTATGGTGCTTTTACGTTGCACGGAACCAGTGGTTATTCAGCAACGGGACCAACGACTTTACGTGACTTCCGAACCACGTCGAGAATGAACTTCTGTCACCAGAAATACACATCTCTCACTCCTCAAAGGAATGGCCCAGAATCGAACCCACGACTACCGAGGTAGGACGAAAATACCATACCAACCACGCCGCTGAGGCGCTCATCTCTGCATTTTGATCTTACGTATGGAGACCCCTTCCTCTCCTAGACTCGACAGATTGAACTTTCTCACTTTCAACGGAGGGAGGAAGGCAAAGAAGTCTCCTACTTTCCTCCTCAGCTCATGAACAGTCACGTTTTGTGGACAGCCCATTATCTGGCGTTAATGTCATCACTGGATGCTGCATTGCCTCGGGGCGGAGAGACATCATCGCTCAGGGGTATCTGATGGGAGATGAGGGATGAAGTATTTGGTATCTTTAATAAAAAATTAAATAAATGAAAAGACACCATCACAGCCTGTCGTAAAGAAGTTAAGGAACGACTGAAGGTCAGCCAAAAAAAAAAAAAAACAAAAAAAAAATCACACTACGTCGAAAGCAAAAAAATTTTTCTGTCTTTAAATCTCTAAAGGAAAATCATCCTTGAGAGAGAGAGAGAGAGAGAGAGAGAGAGAGAGAGAGAGAGAGATGAAGGAGGACGAGATGGAGGCAGAAGGAGACGAGAGAGAGAGAGAGAGAGAGAGAGAGAGAGAAGATGCTAAACAAATAATTATAACTAAAAAACAATTTCTAGCAATAAAACAAACACGATTCATTTGAAGCAAAGAAATAAAATTCAATTTACCCAAATATGTTTCACTAAGAAAAACAGTGAATGAACTGTATGTAAGCGTACAATGTGATAAATGAATAAGCATAAAGCAAAAACTTCCAGCAAAAAGAAAAAAAAAATTTATTCCGAAGAAAGACATAAAATCCAGTTGGTCCAAATATGTTTGCTAAGAAAAACAATAAATTATTTGTGCACACACACACACACACACACACACACACACACACACACACACACACACACACACACACACACACACACACACACAACCGCTGGAATAAATTTCAAACCGAGAAATATTCGGGAAAAGCGCCATGAATGTTGACATAATTTCGGGACCATTCTGTTGTACACAGATCCATGAAATACAGGCCCTATAAATGTAGTGCCTACTGTATTATCCCCTTATGACCAATGACACAGATTTTCGTTTTTTAATTCCGAATAGGCGGCATAAAAGTGACAGATAGCCTAGGCCTAAAAGCTTCGGCGGCGTTGAGGTCGGCAGAAAAATTCTCCCAAATTATGGGTTTTGTCGTTATTAAACGGGCGTCACAAAAAAAGATAGAAAAGAATGTCCCAAAACAATAATAAAAGTTTCATTCTAAATTTGTTAACTACCAGAAGCCTATTACGGCTGGGAAACGCTTTTGTCGTTTGCCTTTTCACCAGCAAAATAACGGTGAATAATTCAACTGTACTAATCTCTATTTTTTATTATTTACTTTAAATGATGTGTATTACATCTATTATATTCTCATTTTCCCTAAATTATTGGTAAACATTTTATTTTACTTATGTACTTTAAATTACCCGTATGAATTTCACTAGTAAATTTTATCAGCATCACTGACAACCCCCCCCCCCCCCCCCCCCCGCCCAAACCCCCGTCACCTTCGAAGGCCGTGCCCCAAACCCCAAGACAGTCGTCGGGAACGATCTACGAACCTAGCAAGCGTGAGCCCAGCACTACACAACTTGGCCCATAAACCATTTGTTAAATCTTACTTAGTAGTTGCACGCATTTGATAAAAACGTCTCAACTGAATAATCCCAAACCGCAAATTTTAGCTGTTCTTTCATTCATCGTGATATCATCGAACGACTATTAAAATGTACGAAATCTTATTGGGATAAATAATTCTACTTTTCATTATTTTAATCATCTTTTTTCTCTCCAGCCTCCCCCTCCCCCGCCCCCTTTTTGTTTGTGACGGCCAAAACAGAATCCGAGAGTAGCACGACTGAATAATTCCGCAGCACTGTTTCTCTTTGTCATCATTTTATTCATAATTACGGCATGCAAATTGCACGAATAATTCGCCCTCATCGAAAAATTGGTGGGAAGTCAATAAAAGCCGCTTCTATGGAACACTTAGGGCATCCCGGTCAAGGCAAATCTATGGGAAAACAGACCTTACGGCCGAGGCAATTAGCAAGTCTTAAACCGGTGAAATCATTTGATTAAATATTTGTTCTGCGAACACGCACGTACGCACGCAAACACACTCACTCGCCTCCCGCAGACAACGGCCAATCGTGTGCTGTAATGATGTCATGATGAAAAATGAACCAATCGCATACCTCCAAAGCCGGTTTAATCACCCGATCGGCCAATCAATTGGCCGTGATGGCCCGAGAGTTAATCATATCTGGCCGTTTTCATTAAAGCATAAACATTTCCATTTGTGGCGAGCCGAAATTCGTCCAGCAGTATTTCATATAATTTCATGCCCAACTCTGGGCTTATGAAAGAATCACCGCGTTATTCCAGCTGTGAATATTGAATCATGAAAGTTAAATACGGGCTTACAAATTAATGAATCAGGGAGATAGATTGCTTCGTTCATTATTAATGGCCTTGCGGTTTGGACGGCTTGCTTCGAATCCAAATTCGATACATCGGAAAGTAGACAAAAATAGCAAATAACAATGAAAAACCTGGGGCCAATACGCCTATTCATTTCTCAGTCTCTGAGCCAGTTCCATGCTGCCTGGCTGGACATGATTCAGGGACACAGGGCAATTCGGATCGTATTTTTATTGAATGGCCTCCGGCGGTTATCGGCCACCTAAAAGCATCCAGGGATGTGGAGGAATAGTTTAGCAACGGGGGAAAAATTATATACACTGGAAATGATTTGACTTTAGTGCAACTTACTCATATTGCTTGTACAGATGGGGTCTGAAAATCTAGTAGTAAATGAGCTCTGAGTAATCTTCTCTATCAAACACACACACACACACAAACCTCTCTCCCGTTTCTGAACACATTTCTAAAAGATCATACACCCAAGATCTTCCTTCCTTCCTTCCCTCCAGAGTTCATATGCCAACAGCGTCCAGCATTCATGCCCAGTCACGTACTACCCATATCCACCGTTACTAAACTTATCAGGGTACACATAATCTTGTATTTTTTTGGACACTGATTAGTTTCCACTAATCAGGAGTGACTCCAGAGAAAAAAGAGAAAAAAACCTAACAGTCATTGTTACATTAATACTTATAGTTGTTGAATTGTTAAAGAAACCGTGTGCAGACAACTTCCAAACACCTACATTGAAGGCTCATCAAGAGCTCGTCGTTACGGACAAACACTGCGCCAATCATCTTTATCTTGCATGAGCGAACGTGCTTCCAGGTTATAATTTTTTTTAATAACTTTTTCAATTTATTTTCTTAATAACTTTTTCAGACGATTATCCCACCAAATACTCCCAAATTATGGCATACTTTCACCATGCTAATTTTATCATCCCTTCTTCCACCAATCTCCACATTTCTCACTCTTTATACTGTGGAAATTGCCCATCTCAAGAGCTCAACTTCTTTTCTCTCATTCAACATTCAACATGCACTAACATACACACTTCATTTACAAAGAGGCAGAGTTGGCTCAACAACTGCAGACTATTCAAGTTTCTTCCCAACTTTTTGCACACACCCTTCTGCCTTCCTTGATTCACCTATTCTGCAGAATATATATATATATATATATATATATATATATATATATATATATATATATATATATATATATATATATATATATATATATATATACTCTATTTCCTTGGCTCTCCCTGGAAACTCTAGGGAAATATCAATAGCATTAAATCAAGAGGGTAATATATGGATGTTAATAAAAGACGATAGAAGATGAATGTATACGGCCAGAAAAACAGCCGTTCCTCATCCCTAATATCTTCAGGATGGCACGGTCTATAATTTTTCACATTATATACGCGTATTAAAGTGATCTTATACCTGAAATAAAATAGATAAGTTTGTTTTCAATAACTACACACGAAACGGCTGCTAGGACCTATAATCAAGCAAAATTACCCGTATATTTCCAGACTGACCTTTTTTCTTTTCTTTTCTTTTTTTTTTGGTCTAAATCCAGTACTGTCAAACAGGCAATACGGGACTCAGGAACATGATAGTTCAACATTTTTTTTCTTTTAGTAAAAACGTTTCTGACTAACATTCGGCGAACTTTTGTGCTAAGTTTTTCTATTTTTTTTTTTTTTTAACATTTTGTGAATAGCTCAATCAAAGGATAGATAACCCACAATTTACAAACGACAAGCTTCCGTCTCTGTTGGTAGGTAAGAGTCAGGAGGTCTACATAAGCAAGCTCAATCTAATTCAACCAATAACAACCCCCCCCTCAAAAAAAAAAAAAAAAAAAAAAAAAAAAAACTTCCAAGTAGGTACCATTAAAGAGAATAAAAAACTTATTACGGCAAGAAGCTTTATACAGGAATTTACACTTCCTTTTGACTCACCTTATCACACTTAGGACAAGCTCAATGTAAATCAACCAATAGCCACAAAAAGAAAGACCTAAAAATCCTTCAATATACCATAGAACATTTTAAAAGTATGATAGGAAAAATCTGAAGAACATAACTGGAATTTCTCGTAATTTTGCCGGCTAGATTCTAAGCTATCCGGAAGTGCTTGTTCAAATAAAAAAAATAGAAGGAAAAAAACTTTGATTACAGTCATAATCCGATGCAGCTCTACTCTACAGTCTTGCCCACCCGGCAGATACCACAGCCAGCTACCGCTCTACCGCTCTACCGCTCTACCTCGGTAGACCAATTATCTTTTACCAGTGCTGCAACCATTACACTTTTTTTTCTCTGTCTCTCTCTCTTCTTTTTTTAACCTTGTACTAATCGTGGCAGCGCCTAACGGTATCGGATAATGAAGAGGTAAAGTGGGTGAGGTAGGTTCTCCCAGAGAGGATTATGGAGGAGCAGAAATCTGGCGGAAGTCGGTGTATAAGATTCTTCATGATCCGCTGCGATCGTCGCTTTTGGTTTAGCTTTTTGCGTTGTAGGAGGCATGGTTCTCTCCGTTCGTTCATATATATATATATATATATATATATATATATATATATATATATATATATACTATATATATATATATATATATATATATATATATATATATATATATATATATATATGCATATAAATGATGTCTTCACTACATTCCGCTTTGCTTCATTTTATTTACTGTTTGATGCTACCATTCAAGAAGTACGTACTACACACACTCATATTTATATATATATATATATGTCATATATATATAGATATATATATATATATAAGAGAAGAGAGAGAGAGAGAGAGAGAGAGAGAGAGAGAGAGGAGCCACTCCTTTCTAGATAAAAGAAAATTTTATACGTGAATATTCATAGGATCTAAAACAATACACACATATACATACGTAGATATGTATATATACAGTGAGAGAGAGGCCAAGTGAGTGATATTTCAACTAAACAGCTAGGTCGACTGGTGCCGTACCAAATTTAGGCAAATGTAGGCCCACTCCTCACGCTTTTCTCTGGCGTTTACCTCTCACATATAATTCAAGTACAGTCACCTATTTGTACTAAATGCTTTTAATGCTGAGGGTACAGAGAACTAAACTAACTGACAATTTCTGTAGATGGGTGAACATCTGCAATCGGGATTTTTCTGGTTTTCGTACACGAGGAAGTTTGCTACATTAATCTCGAGATTGAATCTGCCTAAATTTTCCTCTTTTTAGGAAACTCATATTGTTTAGCCGAAAGTGCTTATTTTCTCTCCACAGGTTTCCTCGTAATCCTGTTTTCAAGGAGGTTTGCTCTTGTCTCGCTTTACCTTATCCTTATGTTAAGAAAATTAGCCTAATTATTATTATTATTATTATTTTTTTTTTTTTTTTTTTTTTTTTTTTTGCTCTATCACAGTCCTCCAATTCGACTGGGTGGTATTTATAGTGTGGGGTTCCGGGTTGCATCCTGCCTCCTTAGGAGTCCATCACTTTTCTTACTATGTGTGCCGTTTCTAGGATCACACTCTTCTGCATGAGACCTGGAGCTACTTCAGCCTCTAGTTTTTTCTAGATTCCTTTTCAGGGATCTTGGGATCGTGCCTAGTGCTCCTATGATTATGGGTACGATTTCCACTGGCATATCCCATATCCTTCTTATTTCTATTTTCAGATCTTGATACTTATCCCTTTTTTCCCTCTCTTTCTCTTCAACTCTGGTGTCCCATGGTATTGCGACATCAATGAGTGATACTTTCTTCTTGACTTTGTCAATCAACGTCACGTCTGGTCTGTTTGCACGTATCACCCTATCCGTTCTGATACCATAGTCCCAGAGGATCTTTGCCTGATCGTTTTCTATCACTCCCTCAGGTTGGTGCTCGTACCACTTATTACTGCAAGGTAGCTGATGTTTCTTGCACAGGCTCCAGTGGAGGGCTTTTGCCACTGAATCATGCCTCTTTTTGTACTGGTTCTGTGCAAGTGCCGGGCATTCACTTGCTATGTGGTTTATGGTTTCATTTTTCGTATTGCACTTCCTACATATGGGAGAGATGTTATTTCCGTCTATCGTACTTTGAACATATCTGGTTCTTAGGGCCTGATCTTGTGCCGCTGTTATCATTCCTTCAGTTTCCTTCTTTAGCTCTCCCCTCTGTAGCCATTGCCAATTGTCATCGCTGGCTAGTTCTTTAGTCTGTCTCATGTATTGTCCGTGCATTGGTTTGTTGTGCCAGTCCTCTGTTCTTTCTGTCTTTCTCCTGTCTTTGTATATTTCTGGGTCTTCGTCTACTTTTATTAGTCCTTCTTCCCATGCACTCTTTAGCCACTCGTCTTCACTGGTTTTCAGATATTGCCCCAGTGCTCTGTTTTCAATGTTGACGCAGTCCTCTATACTTAGTAGTCCTCTCCCTCCTTCCTTTCGTGTTATGTACAGTCTGTCCGTATTTGCTCTTGGGTGTAGTGCTTTGTGTATTGTCATTTGTTTCCTGATCTATGCTGCGGAGTTCTGCCTTCGTCCATTCCACTATTCCTGCGCTGTATCTGATTACTGGCACTGCCCAAGTGTTTATGGCTTTTATCATGTTTCCGGCGTTGAGTTTTGACTTGAGTATCGCCTTGAGTCTCTGCATATATTCTTTCCTGATCGTGTCCTTCATCTCTTGGTGTTTTATATCTCCTCCTTCCATTATTCCCAGGTATTTGTATCCTGTCTCATCTATGTGTTTGATGTTGCTCCCATCTGGTAGCTTTATCCCTTCAGTTCTCGTTACTTTGCCTTTATGTATGTTGACTAAGGCGCATTTTTCTATTCCAAACTCCATTCTGATGTCCCCAGATACAATCCTTACAGTCTGGATTAGGGTATCTATTTCCTTGATGCTCTTACCATACAGCTTGATGTCGTCCATGAACATCATATGGTTGATTTTATTGCCTCTTTTCTTGAGTTGGTACCCGGCATCCATCTTCTGTAGTACTTTTGTCATGGGAATCATGGCTACTACGAAGAGTAGTGGGGACAGTGAGTCGCCCTGGAAGATCCCTCTCCTGATATTAACTGCTAGTCTTATTCCAGAGCTTGTAAGTATTGTATTCCAGTTGCGCATTGTATTTTTGAGGAAGCTGATGGTATTTTCCTCTGCCCCATATATTTTCAGGCATTCTATTAGCCATGTGTGTGGTATCATGTCGAAGGCTTTCTTATAGTCTATCCATGCCATGCTTAGGTTGGTTTTCCTTCTCCTACTGTTCTTCATTACCATTTTGTCTATCAGGAGCTGGTCTTTTGTGCCCCTACACTTCCTTCTGCAGCCTTTCTGTTGATAGGGGATGGTGTTTGTCTCCTCTAGGTAGTTGTATAGCCTTTCACTGATGATACCTGTTAGTAACTTCCACATTATTGGTAGGCAGGTGATAGGCCTGTAGTTACTGCTATATTTCCCTTACTCTTGTCTTTTTGTACTAAGGATGTTCTTCCTGTGGTCATCCATTTGGGTGCTTGGTGATTTGAGATACAATGCTGGAGTTGTTCTGCTATTCGTGGGTGTAGGGCCTTGAAGTTTTTAAGCCAGTATCCATGGACTTCATCGGGACCTGGGGCTTTCCAGTTTGGCATTTTCTTTAGTTGGTGTCTGACTGTGTCTGTCGTGATGTCTGTGAATCTTTGTTTTATTCTCCCTGTTTCTTCTTCCTTGACTTCCTGGAGCCATGTTGCATGTTTGTTGTGTGATACCGGATTGCTCCATATGTTTTCCCAGAGTCTCTTACTTGGTTCGGCTTCAGGAATTTCTCTGGTGGTTGTCTTCCACCCCTCTTAGTTGGCTGTATAGTCTTTTCTGGTTGGTTCCGAATAGTTTGTTCTGTTGGTATCCCTTATTCCTGTTCATGTACCGTTGGATCTTGTGTGCTTTGGCCTTAAGCCTCTGTTTTACATCTTCTATTGTGTTGTTTAGTCCCCTCTCTTGTACTTTGTATTTCTCGTTGAGTTCCTCCCTTGTTTTCTTGCTTCTTAGCCTTTTTTCTGCCATCTCTTTCAGTTTACTCAAGTCAGATCTCATCACCATGATTTGCTTTTCCAGGCGCCTTTTCCAAGGAGGTTGCTGTTTTGGTTTCTGTTGGTTGGTTGTGACGGTGGTGTTGGTGTTCGAATCCCCATCAGTTCTGCTACTAATCTTGCTCCTGCATATGTCAAGTTATTTGTTTCTGTGATACTGGTGGTGTGTATTAGGCCCATTATTTCATTGACGCTCACTTGTTTTCTCCCTTAATTTCTTGGTGTTGTAGGCTTTCATGGAGGGGATCTTTGTTCTCTCTGTATCTGGCTCCATCCATTGTCTAATCTTTTCTACCCATTCCGTCCTCTCTGTTGCTTCGTCGGTGTTTCTTCGTGTGTCGTTGTTTGATACTTCATCCTCCCTGTCGTCTTCTGTGGCATCGTCTCTCAGTTCGTCTTCGTGTAATTCGTTGTCGTGTGACATTTCCCTTTCCAGTTCTTCTCTTTCTGTTGGGGAGAGCCAGTTCTTTTTCTTTATGTTCCTTACTTGGTCTGCCAGCCTCTGCTCTGTTTGGGGGGTGTTATTCCTCTCATTCCAGATGTTGATCAATCTTCTTCTATATCCTCTCTCCGTCGGGTTGCTTCTGATGTAGCATCTCCATATTTCCTTATTTTCTTCTCTTGTCCATTTCTTCCTTTTTGCCTCTGTAGCTCCAATCTCAGGCTGTTGATTACTTTCGTTGTGGTGATCAGTTGCTGGATGACGACCTCCAAGTACCTGACCGTCTTCCCCTTCAATTGGGTTGAATACCTGGTTGCCGGACGAAGCTCCTCTGTTGCCAGAGGTTCCATTTACGTCGTTGTCGTTTATTCCTTCATTTCTTTCCATCATTGCTGAGTTTTGCTATTTAACCCATAGCTGGACCCTACCCTATCAGGGATAGGTACTCATTTACAGCTGAGTAGACTGAGGAAATTATGGTAAAGATCCTTTCCCAAGGAATCAACGCCGAGGAGAGCGGTCACCCATCCAACGACTGACCAGCCCCAATGTTGCTTAACTTGACTTAAGTCTATTGAAGACCTAACCAACTCCTCCACGGCGCCACATTTTTTTTTATTATTATTATTATTATTATTATTATTATTAATTATTATTATTATTATTATTATTATTATTACACATTGGCACTGGAATTGGAATATAAAATTTGGGTCTAGGGTCAAGCACTGGGACCTATGAGGCCATTCTGTGTTGAAAATAATATCGAAACAATTGTTATGAGAGGGTGGAAAGTAATATGAAAGAATGAGAATATGAACGGAGACACCGTAAAAAAAACAAGAAAGGGGCTGTAGCTAGGGGCCGAAGGTGACCCTCCGAAGAACCTCCAGTAATGCCTACTGTGCACCGCTTGGGGTGCAATGACGGCCATAACTGCCTACGGGAAATTATTATCTATGGTCTGTTGTTTACTTATCAAATGTAATTGTTTGCAGAATACTATAGTTTTCTTCCAGCTTATTCTCATAAATATCTAACATGGTTTACTGTTTACATTAAACTGTTGTTTATCCAGACTGCATTTCCGCTGATTTAGCTGGGCTTAATGTTTAGATATGAACATATTGTTTATCAGAGATGCACTGCTTTGTAATATACACTGTATCAGGCACATTTCAAGAGATGTTTTTAAAAATTATTCTCGGAAGTTTAATCATAAAGCCCCAGTGATGTTTGCATATCTTCTATCCTTGTCATCTATGACATTTAAAGTATATAATTTATACCACTCCACTACAGTTTTAGCTTGTGCTATTGTTAATGGTTATTCCCGTCTCTCTCTCTCTCTCTCTCTCTCTCTCCTCTCTCTCTCTCTCTCTCTCTCTCCTGCTTGCCAGGTTCTCATCATTATTTATGCAGATTTCTTGATGAAGCAGGTATTAACTACTTTCCAGTTTCATAACGTTTAATGAGTATTTTACGACAGCATAAAGGAAAATCTTTTTCATTTTGTTGAAAAACCTCTAACAATGTTATACCTTGTTTTAATTTATTTCTTAACAAGGGAAAACCTAACTATAATGCATTGTACATACTCATATGAAAGAGAAAAAATAAAAATAAATGTATGAATTTAACAGTTATGATGAAAAAACAATCAAATAACTTGAAGTATATAAATCTAACATAAAACATACATTTAACAGAGTTAACACCATATCAGTGTTAATAGAAATTAACACAATATCCATATGAATGGAAAGTAACACAACATCAATTTGAATGCAAAAGAACACAGTATCAGTCCGAATAGAAATTAACACAATACCATACCCCTTTGACTGGAAATTAACATATGATCAGTTTCAATAGAAATTAACACACGATTAGTTTAACTGAAAATTAACACAGTATCATTCTGAATTAAATTTAATTAACTCAACATCAGTTTGAGCGGAAATTAACGCAATATAGGTTTGACTGGAAATTAACACAATATCAGTTTAACTGGATATTAACACAATATCAGTTTAACTGGATATTAACACTAAACTGGCATAGAGAGAGAGAGAGAGAGAGAGAGAGAGAGAGAGAGAGAGAGAGAGTCAATCAACTATTTCCCCTATCATTATCACTACTTTCTTTCTTCCTCTTCACTACTTCTAAGAATTACCACAGGTAAGATGAGCGACTAACGCCCGACTATAATCCCTCTGGACCACGCCCACCTAAATACCCTGTTATGCCTACGCCCACCGTCACAAACAGACAAGTCGATGAGCATATTGGTGTGGTGTGCCTTCGCCTTACGCTCATGTAAATATGAGTGCTCGTACAAACAAGACAGTCTATAAACAAAAATACATTACATGAGCCTTCTCTCTCTCTCTCTCTCTCTCTCTTTTCTCTCTCTCCCTCTTCATCATCTCATCTCTCTCTCATTCTCCTCCTCCTCCTCTTCTCTCGTCTCTCTCTCTGTTTTGTTGTTTTAAAGGCTTTGACGAGATCATCCTTAAAGCACCTCCGAGAAAGGATTTAGAATATGCAAAGAAAATTCTAGCGACATTTTGACCTTGAAAATGTCAGTACACTCAGTCGTCTTGAGGTGATTTAAGATTTGATGTACCTGACCTATAAAAGGGGAGAAGGGACGACAAAATAATAATTTCATTAGATATTTATATGTACATGTATATGTAAAGTGTATATGTAATATAGTATAATGTGTGGTATATGTGTATATATATATATAATATTAATAGTATTATATATATATATAATACATATATATATATATAGATCTAAATTATTTGTTTGTTTGTTTGTATGGTGTTTTTTACGTTGCATGGAACCAGTGGTTGTTCAGCAACGGGACCAACGGCTTTACGTGACTTCCGAACCACGTCGAGAGTGAACTTCTATCACCAGAAATACACATCTCTCACTCCTCAATGGAATGGCCGAGAATTGAACCCGCGACCACAGAGGTGGAAAGCAAACACCATACCAACCACGCCACTGAGGCGCTCTCTCTCTCTCTCTCTCTCTCTCTCTCTCTCTCTCTCTCTCTCTCTCTCTCTCTATATATATATATATATATATATATATATATATATATATAGTATATATACACACATACACATACACACAAATTCTTGCAAGATTTTTTTCCCATATCATGCAAGAGCTGAGGCATCTTTTTGTGGTTGTTAACTTTCCTGTACGGTGAATTATACGTATTTTGCGACTAACCATAGCTGCAAATCTCAAATGAGTCCCATCTTATTAAAACGGCATGCATGGGACTTTTTAATTGACTTATTAAGAAAATGAAATATTTCTTTAGCGTGACCCTGGGAACCTGCACGTCTATGCTTTACGTGGTTTGTTTCTAACGTTTGAAGGAAAGTGTTGCAAATATATTTTTGTAGAAGGTTTCCTTAAGGCATCTTTTAAATAGATAAGTTATGATATATCAATATTGAATCAATATGAAGCTGGCCACATTCCTTTCGCTTCAAGGAAGGCATTAAACATTTATTTTTGGCAACCATTTTCCTTTACGTCTTGTAAAATAATCTTTATCACATACTCATATAAGTATGTATGTATGTATGTATGTATGTATGTATGTATGTATGTATGTATGTATGTTCTATGTATGTAGTGTATGTATTATATTTATATATATATATATATATATATATATATATATATATATATTATATATATGTATATATATATATATATATATATATATATACATACATACATACTTATATGAGTATGTGATAAAGATTATTTTACAAGACGTAAAGGAAAATGGTTGCCAAAAATAAATGTTTAAAACCTTCCTTGAAGCGAAAGGAATGTGGCCAGCTTATATTGATTCAATATTGATATATCATAACTTATCTATTTAAAAGATGCCTTAAGGAAACCTTCTACAAAAATATATTTGCAACACTTTCCTTCAAACGTTAGAAACAAACTACACGTAACGCATAGACGTGCAGGTTCCCAGGGTCACGTTAAAGAAATATCTCATTTTCTTAATAAGTAAATAAAAAAAAAGTCCCATGCATGCCGTTTTAGTAAAATGGTACTCATTTGAGATTTGCAGCTATGGTTAGTCGCAAAATACGTATAATTCACCGTACAGGAAAGTTAACAACCACAAAAAGATGCCTCAGCTCTTGCATGATATGGGAAAAAAATCTTGCAAGAATTTGTGTATATTATATATATATATATATATATATATATATATATATATATATATATATATAATATATATATGTGTATAATGTGTGTGCGTGTACCTGAGATGCAGTAATGTCAAATGGTATGAAAAAGAACGCAATATTAAATTATCTTTGTTTATCAAAAACGTCTGCATAAAAGAAATATAATTAAAACACTAATCGCTAAGAAACCAACATTTATCACTTAAAATTCTATCTGGTTTTCAATTTTTATTTTGCAAAGAAATAGAACATGAGAAGACTTCGGTTTCCGTATAATTCATTCGATTAACTAATTCCCAGTACATTATAGTGAATGCTTAAAAATAAATAAATAAATAAATTCGCAGCTGGTAAGTTAACTTAATAAATGTGTTTACCACACGTGACATTTGGCCTGGGATCTGGCGAGAGGCGTGAAGGTCAATGCGCCAAACAATTTTAAATCTTTAAAATGATAAGATCTTCAGTCAACAGCAGCCGCGATGGAACTGCCAAATTTCGCCATCCTCGATCAGAAAGATTTGTGTTAGCATTCCCTTCGGTGAAACCTACTTGAAAATTGGAATAGTAGCAAGCTAGAGAAAACATTCACACTTGGGCCTGTAAGATACTCTAGTAGATTCACAAGCGTTTATCTGATGTCTAGGTCCGTCCCTGACGACGCTCCTGATTATCTGTTGATAAGCCAATCCCAGGGATGGAAACTCTCAGTTTCTCTCGAGAGTTCACACAGGCAGGATGTATGTTCCACCTCTCCTGAGGGATATATTGAAAGACGTATCCCTCAGGAGAAGTGGTACATACCTCCTGCCTTTGTGAACTCTCGAGCGAGACTGAGAGTTTCCAGCCCTTTGATTGGCTTATCAACAGGCAATCAGGAGCGTCGTAAGGGACTGGACAAGACATCAGATGCACGCTTGATGTGAATCTAAGTATATAGCTACTGTGCCCCAGTTACCTTCCTTGCAGTTCGGACATTTCCTGAATCAGTTGTAGAGCTCATATTTTCCTCCTATGATTAATTATGCTGTGGTGCTGTTATGATTATTATCATAAGTCAAATGGGATCATCGAGCCACATTTCTATAGATTCTCATAAGGCTCTCTCTTCGGATTTGTTCTTAACACTATCCAACTCCTACGACATGGAACTACGTCCCTGTTTTCCCTACAACTGAGTTTCCCCTGACTTCTGAGTGAAGCTCCACAGGAGGACCTCTCAGACAAAGGTGGATCCCAGAGTTCCTCAGTTCAGAGGGAACCCTGGACTCCCATGGAAAGCACTCGAAGGAGACTTCTCTGAAAGACCGGGAACCCAAGGCTCCCTCCTGAATTCCACGAAGATTGCCTTTTGTAATGGATCTGATTTACCCTTATACCGGAAAAAGGCAGACAACGAGGGAAACCAGGTCTCTCCGTGAGGCCCTTGTAAGGAGCTGCCTAAAAAAAACTGGGGGGAATACGAGTATTAAATTTTAGGACCTTGAATTTGGGTGAAGAAAGGGTAGAAATCTTATAACAAATAAATACCATGAAATATGCAAGATTAATGGTTATGTCTCACTGAACACAATTTGTTTACGTAATCTGTCGTCAACAAAGACAACGGTTACCGATGAGCCTTGAGCTGAAAATGGCAGTATTGCTGAATACTGGAAGTAAATATGAGAATGAACCAACAGCTCGAATGATTTTCAAAAATATAACTGGTAACTCACAGTAATGTATGATGTAATACCTACTAACCATAAGGCGACTGAACCTAGCTATTGCCTTTTACCTAAGCGAACGGATGCGTGAGAGAGAGAGAGAGAGAGAGAGAGAGAGAGAGAGAGAGAGAGAGAGAGAGAGAGAGAGAATTCATTATAAAGTTACAGGAATGAGAGTTAATTCTTATACACACTTTGATTTAAGATGAGAAAGCGAAAAATAAACAAATAAATTAATTAATTAAATAAATAAAATAAATAAATGAATCTTAACCAATAAGAATGAAAACCTACATACACCCAAACTGATATGCAAGAGGCACGCAAGCAAATAATGAGAGAGAGAGAGAGAGAGAGAGAGAGAGAGAGAGAGAGAGAGAGAGAGAGAGAGAGAGAGAACCATCAGCAGCTTCATCTCACGGACAATAACCATTGCAAAGTCACTCTTTCAAGGGCTATTAAACCGCGTCTAATTGAAGCGTAATGTTGAATATTGCCTTTAATTCGCTACTCATTTGCCTACGTTAAAATTAGGTAGGATATAAGACCAGAATGCTATTTCGTATACTGCCGTCGAAGTATCCGGCTAATTCACGTGTGCTCTGGTTGAGAGAGAGAGAGAGAGAGAGAGAGAGAGAGAAAGTAGAAGACGAGAAGATAAGCGAGAGAGAGAGAGAGAGAGAGAGAGAGAGAGAGAGAGAGAGATTTTTTATGCATGTAAATTCCATATAAAGTTTTAAATATAACAAAAAATCATACGATTCATAATTGCAAACTTCCATATATATATGTCTAATACTTTTAGGCTCTCTTCAGCAGCTATTTACCTCTATTTTTTTTTTAACTGCCACACTTTTGTCTTCAACATGTTGCTATCTCTGTCAAAACCGTGTAGGCAAAAAAAAAAAAAAAAAAAAAAAAAAAACAAAAAAAAAAAAAAAAAAAAAAAAAAAAAAACCTCAGTCATGCAAGTTCGGTAACAAGTTTCCAAATTCAAAGACTTATTGGTCAACTTTTTCCCATCCCTGGAGAGCATTAGAAAGATAGAGATTAGTCTGTAATTGTATCAGACTGAACTTCAACTGCCACAAGAAACCTGTAAAATGCCGCGCAAGTTAACCTCATTTCGAAAATTCTGGATCGCACAGAAAACCGATGTAGATCTACTCAAAGACAATAAAAGAAAGGTTTGTTTAACCTCAACACCTAACACTCAAATTAATGTGTTTTACTGATGAAGCAAAGACGTTTAAAACGCATAGGGGAGTAGTTTATCACACAGATTAATAAATTAATATATGTTCTTAGCTATGGTTAGACGCTACAGCCGCTATATTAAGTCAGGCGGCGTACTGTCAAGGCCAGGAGAGCCTGAAGCTCTAGGTAAGCGAAGAAGAAGAAGAAGAAGGGGCAAAATGAAGAATAGAGGTAAAGTGGAGGATAGCATCCGCTATGGTGAATTGCTGTGTATATATTTAATGTATATATATTTACATATATATACATATACATATACATACATATATGTGTGTATGCACATACATCCTTACGTATATATACTTATTTATATAATACACATAGATGATTAAACTTTCACACTTTGAACGCGGCGAGCACCAAAGGAGACCTTGCAAATGAAAGCAAATGAGACGAAATTACAAATAACGTCAGCACGGAAACATACTGAATCAAAGTTCGTTATCTTTGTCTCTATCACTCTAACAATATAATCATGGCGCGAGGTTTATACGCGTTCAACTGCGTACAAATTTCGCTTTGTGATGCTGTGGATGATTACTGGTAATGTATATTACAACACAGGCATATTCCATTTTTTTCCTTGACTTTCACGTTGTAATAATCAGATGGGAAGGGAAATGCATTAATTAGATTCATAGCTTAATCATATGAGAGAGATGGGTAGGGGGGGGAGGGGTCGTGTGAGGCAGTTGCGCCTACGCGCACATTTATAAAGTTATGTACTTTCCCGTCATTGTTCTATACATTATTTCAATATGCAGCGCTTCCAAACGCCGTGACAGATCATCATATGCTTGTCTACAGAAGGGGTTGTGGACTCTTTGGTGGTGTATTGAACGCCCCATGAATGGGATATTAGCCTCTTCTCTGAGGTTAACAACAAATACCCGCTCCTCTGAAGGATGCCATTAAGCAAAACTCGCAGTCCACCAGTGTTTTCTACGGGTATTAAAATTTATAGCCGAGTATTAATTTGTTTTTTCTTCAAGATCCTGTCTCTGACTTTCCATAAAGCAAACACTAACTCTGGAATGAACAAGTTTGATGATTTAAACAAATATATATTCACTACATATTACAAGCAATTTCTTGCTTTATCTTAAAATCTCTCGTCTCATGTTCAGAAGGAATTCGACTGAATATTAAAATCTATCGCCGAGCATTTTTTTTTATTTCCAAGTTCCTGTCACTGACTCTGCATAAAAAACACTAACCCTGAATATCAAAATTCATAGCCAAGCTTTTTTTTTTTTTTTTTTTAAGTTTATTCCCAAGATCCTGTAACTATCTACTCGTAAAACAAACACTAACTCTAGAATGAGTAATTGTGACATTTCAAATAAAATATTCCCAAACAACTACAAATTACAAGTAATTTTTCCTTTATTTTAAGCTATTCGAGAGTATATCGACTGAGTTTTAAAAGATATGGCCAAGCATTTATTTATTTATCTATTTATTCTTTTTATTCCCAAGATCCTATACGGATTTCCCCTAAAAAATACTAACTCCGAATGAGTAAATGCGACTATCAAAAAAAAAGAGAATATTCACAGACAACAACAATTGTACTTTTTATTTGTTTTAGGATATCTCAAGTCCAGGAGTAAATCGGTTGAGTATTAAAATTTCAAGCTGAATATATATATATATAGATATATATATATATATTATACAGCTTGAAATAGTAATATATATATATATATATATATATATATATTATATATATATATATATATATATTAATATATATATATATATATAAATATATATATATATAATATATTATATATATAATATATATATATATATATATATATATATATATATATATATATATATATATATATATATATATATATATATATCAGCAATAAGTCACCAAAACAGCACGTGACAAATATGTACGTAAATAGCCACATGAAAGTTGAAAACTTAATAATATATATATATATAAAAAATATAATAATATATATATTATATATTATATAAATAATATATCTATATATTTTTTTTTTTTTTTTTTTTTTCAGCTTGAAATAGTTAATATATATATTCAATGATATATATATAGATATATAAATATATATATTAGAATTTTAATATATATAATATATATTAAAAAAAATTTTTAAGTAAATACTATATATATATTATTAATATTTATGTATATATATATATATATATATATATTCATTTATTCAAGTATATTTCCAAGGCTTCGCAGACCACGAAAAACCGCCTTAAAATGTTAATATTTTTGAGAACCCCATAAAAGCAACAGTATCCAACAAAAACTGCCTTAAGAAGAAGAAGAAGAAGAAGAAGACGAAGAAGAAGAAGAAGAAGAAGAAGGTTTCATCAGCTCCAGTTCATCTTCATATCCCGTCTACTTCCTCGGGGGGAAATCTTAACTTAAGATTCATTCTCCCTCTCTCTCTCTCTCCCTCTGTTTGTTCGTCTTTCTACCCAATAATTTCCCTCGAATCTTCGGCCTCCCAACCCTGAATTAGGAGATTTTCCAATTCTATCACGCTTGTCCCTCGCCGACGATCCTCCTCAACAGGCTGCTTAGTGTTTATGTAATGCAGGGATAAAAGTTTGCTTTTCAAATCCAGGTGTTTACGGAGAGAGAGAGAGAGAGAGAGAGAGAGAGAGAGAGAGAGAGAGAGAGAGAGAATCACACACGTCGCAGGCAAAAAGAGCAAAACGCAAGGGATTGTATTATAAACCGTGTCTTTGTTTCCTAGGCAATCTCATCGTTCTGCAAAAGGGTTCAGTCGGCCGTGTTTTTTTATTTTTTTTATTTATTTATTTTTTTATCCTCTCCTTCTCGCCGGCTTACGGCCAGTTAGTGACGATGGCCTTTTGTTTTCATTTCCGACGGGAGGAGGCTTACTCGAATGGCGTGTGGCACTACTTCTTCTTCTTCTTCTTCTCCTTTCGTGGACTTCAGCGGGCGAGGGAGGGCTACCTACCGCTTCCGCGAAGGCAAAGGCAGGACGAGGAGGACACCAGACATAATAATATGAAAGTCGGACGAAGGCGAACGAAGTGCATCGGATGAGAAGAACGTCGTCGCACCGCCTACGTCAACAGCACACGCTTGCATCGTGCGCGCCGAACACCGACTCAACACACACGCCCGCGCCGGAAGCAAAGGTGAGCTTTAAGGCGTCCGCGCGCAGAGATTATTTTGGATTTCGCGAAGGGACCGGGATTGTGCCTCGGCGGAGCGCGAGTTTCGATCATTCATATATGGTCGCTGGGCGAGGAGAACATAAGGGCGTATGCATGGCGGCGTCCGCCTGGCAAAAAGGATCCTTCGCGTCCGAACTTTCAAGGGCAGTTTGCTCCGCTGTCCGGCGAGAATTTCGGTCCTACGGAGCGGGGTCTTCCTGCCCCGCGCGACACATCACCTGTAATAACGCTATCAGTGAGGCTGGGCTTGGTACTACTTCCCTGCCTCGGCTCTCTTCGTGTTTTCTATCCACTCTTTTCTTTAAAAATGATAGCGCTGATAAAGCAATGCTGAATTGTGCATATGAATATGGGAAGGAAAAAAAATCTATCAGAAAGGTCTAATAAAATAAAAAATAATAATATAACGCGCACCTGTATCTACCGGTGTACAATATTTCTATAAATAAGTTATTTAATATTATTTTAGCAAGCACGAATGGAGACGAAAAGCTATTATCTCATTTACTTAAAATACATGTGAAACAAAGAAAGAAATTTCTACTGTCAAAAAAGAAAAGTGTATCTTAATAAATTCTTTAGTAGACAATACAATCTGTTAAAATCTGTCTCATATCTCTGTTATTGACGGGCAGTGTCAATCACAACCTGAAATTTCCGCAATTTTGTTTATAAACCAAATAATGAATAAATATAAAAAACCGTTGGTTTATTTCTCTCTCTCTCTCTCTCTCTCTCTCTCTCTCTCTCTCTCTCTCTCTCTCTCTCTCTCTCTCTCTCATAAGATTAGGCGAAGAAGTTTGCGAAAATTTAAGCTGACCCAAAGATCTCCAAAAACAACAGTCTTATAAATGCTAATATAAACAGAAGTGACACACACACACACACACACACACACACACTCTCTCTCTCTCTCTCTCTCTCTCTCTCTCTCTCTCTCTCGTTATGCATATTCTATGTAAGTCTGCAAAATCTAAGATCTATACAGCAAAGATTTTAACGTCCTATCGCTGCAGTCATCATTTGCTGTCTTTAAGAGCTATTTCTTTTTCTTTTACTGCCATCTTGTACCGATTTCCATACCATTTCTTTCGACAACTGAAAAAAATAGGAATAGATCAATAAAAAAAAAATAAAAAACACACACACACGCATACGCACACACACGCGCAAACGCACAATCACTAGTCTTCTCCAGCAGCTCCGAAAACTCCTGACGTGTGGCCCATGCAGAGATTGAGCTGTTGATAGGGAGCTTCGCCTATATAGCCTAGGCTACGTGACAACGCCCAAAACGGTTTGGCCCTCCCAGCAAACCCGCTCTTCAATTTCCCCGGGCTCATTTCAAATGCGCTTTCGCGCCGACGTCGCCAAAGTCCTCCTCACGGTGGAAATGAATCCTACGAGGTCATTGAAGGATTCTGCATCTACGGAGAAATCGGAGGTGAACTAACGGGATATATAAATAACTTACGAAGAATGGTATTAACTTAATTTCACTGCGCATTTAAAAAACTAATCGATACGCACACAAGTAATTAAATTACAAACTGAATGAACGAGTTAAATGTACAATTAAAATCGCAACAATCATACAATGTAAGAAATAAATAAAAATAAAAATAAAAAAATTCTCCCTCTTTCCATCTTACGGCCGAGTTTTGCTTATTCATTGCAGGTAAAATCAATTACGTCAGAGTACCAGCGCCCATCGATAACTTCCTCAAGAAACCCGAGAGACTTACTATATTTAAACATAACACGGGATATGACTGAAATAAAAATGCTTAAAAATTAGTAAGTAAAAATAAATAGTAGACTAGGGCAGATACTGATTATATCCTTTACATCTTTTTTTTTTTTTTTTTTTAAGGAAGGTGCGTTTTCACATAAAACTTTAGGGCGTCCATGTTGATGTTATATATATATATATATATATATATATAATATATATATATATATATATATATATAGATTCCGTATTCTGAAGCGTCTTGATTCTCATGAGGCTGCAGTACTTAGATCAAAGTAAGACTTATGTGTGATGTTAAGTTTCATTTATTAAGCCAGTACTATTCACAGAGAGAGAGAGAGAGAGAGAGAGAGAGAGAGAGAGAGAGAGAGAGAGAGAGAGAGAGAAATTTTCTTGATTCGCTACAGAAGAAAGTGAAACTATCCAAATGCGAACAAAGGAAGACACGAACAAAGCGTGATTCTCCCCAATTCGGGACGCTGCTGGCCAGGGCGCTGTTAATTCAGCCAAGAGAGAGAGACGA
>NC_061092.1:13656867-13664367 GCF_015104395.2 Macrobrachium nipponense | reverse complement strand
TCCCTTTTAAAGGCTAAAAAGTCTACTAAATTCTTGTGAGTAATTACCACTTCTCCTCTCTTCTTATTCCACTTTTACTTATTTTCCTCGGTCCTGTGGCAGAAAAATGGATTATATTTGAAAATGGTAAATTACGAAAGTTGAAGCACTGAAATTGAGACAAAAAAGACTTTGCTAGCCAGCAGTCACCTACTCCAGCCAGACTAACCTTTCTCTCTCTCTCTCTCTCTCTCTCTCTCTCTCTCTCTCTCTCTCTCTCTCAAAGAGAGGAAAAAACCCTGGACCCATCCATCCGTCTACCCACAAAAATGAATATTGTTACTCATTTGCACTATCTTTTCAATAACGTGAAGAACAGATTAAATACAATTAGCGACAATAATATTATTTCGCATTATCATCTGTAACTCTTTGGAAATTTGAATTTTAAGTCCCTGGCCCCTGTATGCTTGTTTCACATGGATAGAGGTTTATCTTCTAATAATAATTTAAAAAAAATAATAATAATAATAATAATAATAATAATAATAATAATAATAATAATAATAATAATAATCATACCATATCTATGACTAGAGCATATATAATTACTACTACTACTACTATTACTACTACTTATTACTACTACTACTACTACTACTACTACTATCTACTAACTACTACTACTAATATAATAAATAATGCAATAATAATGATGATGGTTAAAAATCCACAATTATATATTAAAATATATTTCTATGTAAAAATAAAACGAAAACTTTCGAACACTTGAACGGTGTTCCACATCAGTGTAACGTTAAAATTTTACATTTTAACGTTACACTGATGAGGAACACCGTCCAGGTATTCGAAAGTCTTTGTTTTATTTTTATATAGAAATATATCTTAATATATAACTGGATTTTTTAACAATTTGTTTTCACGAGACGAATTACTTAATAATAATAAATAATAAATAATAATAATAATAATAATAATAATAATAATAATAATCATAATAATAATAATAATATAAAATCTCTATCACCAGAGCAGAGATTGCAAATACTGATAATAAAAATATTAAGAAAATCTAATACCACTTCCCAATCTGCTACTGCCACAAAGTCAATTGGCTTAATAATGCCAATCCTAAAATTGAAACAAAATGTGACCAATAGATATTTTTTGTCTATCCACTCTACCAAAGACCTTATTAATTTAGCGATTAGCGATCGGTCTGTGTAAAGTCGCATTGCTTGTCAAGTTACTGATTTGGGTGCAATTTTAGACTTGTATTTTTATAATTAATAACGGGATGTTAAATAATTCCAAATAACGCGTTGTGGTTAGCAAAAACCAATAATTTTTGCACATTGTTATGAAAAAATATCTGCCAAAAATAAAGTGTCGGTGACATATGTTTGTTGGTATTTGCAGAATAACGCGTATTGGCATCATTTTTACGATATGGGTTAACTATTTATATAATAATGCTATATTTTCATTCATCATATTGACAACTATTTTCACTTGCAGCATGGGGCCAATACAGTTATTTTTGTCTTTTCCTAATTTACCGCATACTTTTTAAATATTCATTAAGCACTCAACCTGAACCAATCGATGTATATAATCAAGCTGATAATGGCAAGTGCAGTGTTATTCTATTTATAATATATAGTATTTATGATATATCTGATGATTTTATATAGCAATTTACATATCAATCCTAATTTTGCCGTCGATTTCGACAACAGAGGTAGCTACACCAGCTATAATCACAAAAGAGCAATCATAAATACTATTACTATCGCACAACCACCACCGCTAAAATAAGTACCGAGGCCATTAAACTAACAACAATAACAATACAGCAACCATAAACAATTAACATAATACTGACGCCATTAACCCTATTAATTATAAAAATGATGAAAATACACCAGGCCGTTTCGCAGAAGACAAGACTGATGACAAAACCGAATGATGGCTGAACGGGACGTTAAAAATCGCCGCTCTTCATAACGCTTCCCGAACAACAAGGGAGTTGGACCCGATGACGTAGTCGCATGGGGATTAATATGGGGGATTCGGGATCCATAAATCCTAATGAATTATAGCTTAATTGCGCAATAGGTATAGGGAGGCACATGCATTTCACCCTGCTTGCTGGGTGAATGCGGCTCTCAACCAGCATAGGTTTTGTTTCATTCAAAGAACCAGCTATTTAGTTAGGAAATCAGTCAGTGTATTTGTTCTCGTAATGTACAAAAAGAATATCACATTACATACGAGGGCTTCTGTGACAACTTGAAATCCATTCGCATATATTTTCAAATCCATTTATATCTGTTGTCAAAGGCGCGGTAAAGAGATTAACTCTTGTGGCCTAGAAAGCAGGTTGCTGTTTCAGAGTTGAGCTGAGTAATCCTTTAGTTGTTCAACACATGAACAACACACACACACACACACACACACACACATATATATATATATATATATATATATATATATATATATATATATATATATAGTTGTGTGTGTGTAGGTCCTCGAATTCCAGTAGTAAGAAATCGCAACCTATCAGCAAGGGTCTGGGATCTACCCAGAGCTAGCCAAAACGATATGAGAAAGTTCCTTTCAATGCCAATGTTTCTCCGTGAATTAATAGGTACATTGGCAGTAGACGGTGATGGGTGGAAAAAGGTGTGTGACGGTCAGCTGAAGAGCAGTGGACTTGCGTTCGCATGGTCCGTGGTTTGATCGCAAAACATCGCTAAGTACAGGCCACAAGTCAAGAGATGAATCCCGGCGGCCTTACTTTGACAGACTGTGTGTGTGTGTGTGTGTGTGTGTGTGTGTGTGTGTGTGTGTGGGTTCGAATCCTGACACGTAGCTACGTCCGAGTTTCTCATTTGGACTTAAAGGCTTTGCACTGACAAACGACACAGAACCCCCGGTGAAGAAAAAAAAAAAAACTTCAACAGCATGTGCCTTTTCATGCACCAATATTTGCGAAGTCAGTCACTGCAAAACTGACTGCTATAGCGAGGATAGTAATCGCTACTGCCCTAGACATTGCTGCCCCTCTACGAGTCTGTGGTGGCACCGCGTCAAGGTGAGAGGTTGTGGGGCGGGTGGGGGTGGGGGGGGGGGGGGGGGAGGGGGACTCATAGCCGAAGGATGTAGATCCCTTGGAGGGAGGAAATGGCCCATAAAGGGCAGGTAACCGTCTTCCATTTAGGCCAACGGCAATCACACTTAATCCTGTAAGATCCAATACGATGACAAGAGATGAAACAATAGTGACCTCAACACCGTACATAATATCGTGGAAACAAAGAACATTTCTCGGTACATGGAGATACCTTTGCGTATCAAGCTCATGCACACACACAATATAAAATATGTATATATCAATCCAATTGTAATAGCCACAATGCCCTCTTAACTTCTTCCAAAAAGGAGCCAAGAATTCAAGAAGTTAAGAGGGAATTGTGTCTATTACAATTGCATATGTTTCTGGTAAAAAAGTGACCAGTAGCTATATATATATCTATATATTTATATATATATATATAATATATATATATTTTATATATATATATATATATATATATATATATCTATATATATATATATATATATATATATATATATATATATATATATATATACTGTATATATCTATATCTGTGTATGTGAAGTAGATGTATACACACGGTATATTTTATATATATATATATATATATATATATATATATATATATATATCTGTGTATGTATGTACGTAAATGCATTCATACGCGCTTTTACAACAAAATACTCATGCATTCCCATGAGTTCTCTGAGCCGCTCTAGGATTCAGCAAGGAGCTATTTTCATTAATACCAGTCGCTTCTTCATCCGTATTTATCTATGCATCCAGCTCGTGTGTACTAATCCGCAGCACAAATTTGAATTCTATTCGACAAAGAATACGGCACGGCATGTGTGCGTAAGCGTGTTTGCGTATATATTTACATTCATTATCCCGTCCGTCTTTCAAGTTCTCGCTCTCCGGCCCCCGAACGATTTCACCGGCGGGAGCGTTGATGCATCATGGAGTTCTCTGAGCTGCCTCTAGGGATTCAGCAAGGAGCTTTTTCATTATACCAGTTCGCTTCAAACCTCCGTTAGTTATCTCATGCATTCGCTCCGTTGTGTTACTATCCGCAGCGAACAAATTGGATTCTATTTCGCCCAAGATTAACGGCAAACGACCGGCATGTTGCGTACGGCGTGTTTGCGTATTAATATTTACATTCATTTCCCGTCCGTCATTTCAGTTTTCTCCGGCCTCTGTCCGCCCCGAACGATTTCACCGCGGACTTGAAAGTTTCAATTCTCCCCTCTGGATATATATTAAAGACTGGAGTTATTCTTCACTCCTCTGAGATATACTATTAAAGAACTGGAGTAAAGGGTATTCTCGCTCCTCTGAGATTTAAATAAAGTACTTTGATATTCATGACACCTCTTGAGATTAAATTAAAGAACTGGAGTAGTTCTCACTCCTCTAGATTAATTTAAATTAATTACAGACACTGGAGGTTATGTTCTCCTCCTCTGAGATTATTATATTAAAGACTGGAGTTATTCTCACTCCTCTGAGGATATTAATATTAAAGACTAAGGAGTTATTCTCACTCCGTCTGAGATATCATTTATAAAGAACTTGGAAAGTTATTCTCAACTTCCTCTGAGATTATTAAGGAACTGTAGTTATTCTACTCCTCTGAGATATTTATTAAAGAACTGTAGTTTATTCTCACAATCCTATGAGTGTATACTTAAAGAACTGGAGTTATTCTCACTCGGGACTCCTATGGATTTATAAAAGAAACTGGGAGTTTTCTCACTCCTATTGATTTAGTAAAGAACTGGAGTTATTTTCACTCCTCTGAGATTTATTAAAGAACTGGAGTTATTCTCACTCCTCTGAGATTTATTAAACGATAATCTGGAGTTATTCTCACATCCTCTGAGATTATTGATATTAAAGAACTGGAGGTCATTCTCACTCCCTCTGAGATATTATATTACAGACTGGAGATTTTATTCTCACTCCTCTGAGATATTATTAAAGAACTGGTTAAGTTCTTATCCACTCGTCTGAAGATATCATAATTCAAAGAACTGGAGTCATTCATTCTCACTCCTCTGAGATTTATATCATTAAAGAAACTGGAGTCATTCTCACTCCTCTGAGAGGATTATATTAAAGACTGAGTTATGGCTCACTCCTCTGGGATATTATATTAAATACTTGGAGTCATTCTCAACTCCTACTGAGATATTATTATTAAAGAATCCTGGAGTCATTCTCACGCCTCTGAGATTTAGTTAAAGAACTGGAATTATTCTTACTCTCTGAGATATTACATTAAAGAAACTGGAAGTTATTCTCATCCTCTGAGATTATTATTAAAGAACTGGAGTCATTCTCACTCCTCGAGATATTATATTAAAGAACTGGAGTTATCACCTCTAGATATTATATTAAAGAACTGGATATTCTCACTCCTCTGAGATATTATATTAAAAGAACTGGAGTCTTCTCACTCCTCTGAGATATTATATTGAAAGAACTGAGGTTCATTCTTCATTCTCCTCTGAGATATTATATTAAAGAACTGGAGTTATTCTCACCTCCTCTTGAATATTCCCATTAGAACTGGAGTCATTCTTCGACTCCTCTGAGATATTATATTAAAGAACTGGAGTCATTCTCACTCCTCTGAGATTTATTAAAGAACTGGAATTATTCTTACTCCTCTGAGATATTACATTAAAGAACTGGAGTTATTCTCACTCCTCTGAGATATTATATTAAAGAACTGGAGTCATTCTCACTCCTCTGAGATATTATATTAAAGAACTGGAGTTATTCTCACTCCTCTGAGATATATTAAAGAACTGGAGTTATTCTCACTCCTCTGAGATATTATATTAAAGAACTGGAGTTCTTTTTCTCACTCCTCTGAGATATTATGTTAAAGAACTGGAGTCATTCTCACTCCTCTGAGATTTATTAAAGAACTGGAGTTATTCTCACTCCTCTGAGATTTATTAAAGAACTGGAGTTATTCTCACTCCTCTGAGATTTATTAAAGAACTGGAGTTATTCTCACTCCTCTGAGATATCATATTAAAGAACTGGAGTTATTCTCACTCCTCTGAGATATCATATTAAAGAACTGGAGTTATTCTCACTCCTCTGAGATATCATATTAAAGAACTGGAGTTATTCTCACTCCTCTGAGATATATATTAAAGAACTGGAGTTATTCTCACTCCTCTGACATTTATTAAAGAACTGGAGTTTTTCTCACTCCTCTGAGATATTATATTAAAGAACTGGAGTCATTCTCACTCCTCTGAGATATTATATTAAAGAACTGGAGTTATTCTCACTCCTCTGACATCTATTAAAGAACTGGAGTTATTCTCCCTCTTCTGACATTTATTAAAGAACTGGAGTTATTCTCACTCCTCTGAGATATTATTATATTAAAGAACTGGAGTTATCCTTACTCCTCTGAGATATTACATTAAAGAACTGGAGTTATTCTTACTCTGAGATTTATTAAAGAACTGCGACTTGGATAACCCGCCTGTGAAGTCTTTCCGAAATGGGCATATTTCTAAATGAGGAACATTACTTTTTTTATTTTCTGTATGTGAACGTTTTCAGCTTATTTAGATTTTCATTTAGCCCTGCCAGTGTTTTTCAATAGATTTCCTTTTAATCATTCTATTTCTGTAGATACTGAAACCTTACATTAAAGAGTTAACTTGCATTTAGGGACTAGAATATTTCGTTTATATACCAATTTTAATTCTCTTTAATCAAACTGTTTTCACGAGAAGGGAATGACTTACCTTTAGTTTTCCATTCTCTCTCTCTCTCTCTCTCTCTCTCTCTCTCTCTCTCTCTCTCATCCTCTCTCTCTTAAATCGTCATCCTCTCTATCAATCTTTTCACACCTGCACAAAAGCACCATGATTTCTATAAGGCAAGTTTTCCATCTACGCCACGAGGACGGTTTGAGAAAAATATTATTTACTGAAGCCAAGAGAGACTGTTAATTACAGTAGCCAACTGATATTGTGTATTCATTTCCCAATGCAAAAAAAAAAAAAAAGTAAAGAGAAAATGAATGTATCCGTAGCTTAGAGCAAAGCCAAGCTACCCAAGAGAGAGAGAGGTTGATCGTTCTTGATTCGGAGCTGTCAATCTTACATTGCATTTGTAATTCACACTTTGATCTCCTACCTCTATTATATATGGCTGTTGCTGAGGATAGTCTCCCTTACCAATTGGCCATTTCCTCAGCCATTATCCAATCAATTCCGTATGTGCCAGTCTGTGCGCCCTTCCGTACTTCTATATAACTATTATTCTCGCTCCTAATTCCCCCCCAACCCCACCCCACCTCACCCCCACCCCACCCCACCCACCCACAGCCCCGATAA
>NC_061092.1:13651867-13654367 GCF_015104395.2 Macrobrachium nipponense | reverse complement strand
CTCTACCCCTATTCTTTGTTTATCGAAATATATAAAACCTATACTACCACTGAACCTTGAAACATGACAAACAAGATGCTAAGTATCTCTAAGTATCTGTAAATGGTTTCTGGTAATCGTTATGCAATCCGCAATAGTGACGATCACTGAAATAATAGGGTGCGTTCCTACGATGAGTCTCAAACAGTGTACCGGTTTTTCTTCTCTCTCTCGAAAATGACAGATTTTTCGCTACAATTGGCAATAGTCCTTTCATACGAAGGACAACATTGAAGACTGTGACGATCAATCGCTGTCTTTAAATATATGAGATGAAAACAGCGCCCTTTTTTTTTTTTTAAGTCTTATTGTCAATCTGACAATGAGGATATTAATCCTCGTAATGATTAAAGGATTTGAAGTGAATTTTGAACAATATACCGATATTGACACGCGAGAAAAGATTGCATCGTAACCTTAAAAATGATGATATGCATAATTTTTCATTTCAATATTTTTAGTATAAGGTCGGTGTCGTAACTGCTAAGTACTCCATATTAACAATTTTATGATTTTTCTATTTATCAATTTTTTTTTACTTAGAATCCATTTCCATTCGCAAACTTAAATGTTTCGCAGAAAAGCAGTCTGGATAATCAAAACAAATTCCAAGTTTTCCCTGTAAAGCCCTGTAAACAAAAACAAAAAATAAAAAAGAAAAAAAGAAAAAACTAAGCATGATCATAGAACATTTTCCGCTTATATTTTCATTTTTTGATGTTTTCGATTCTCTCTCTCTCTCTCTCTCTCTCTCTCTCTCTCTCTCTCATCAAACTCGGTGTTTTACATCAGGCTGAAATTCATTACTGCATAATTTCTCCCCTCTCGCTCTCTCTCTTTTTCTCCCTCTTCTTCATTTCCTTTCCACCAATCATCCAGTACTCTTCTTCCCCCTTTTCTGATTCACTTCCCTATTTCCCAAACTATTTCCCAACCCCACCACCTCCTCTCTCCTCCACCTCCTTCATCTTTCCCTACTGAGCGGCATCGGTTCTCTACCCCTTTCTCTCTCTCTCTCTCTCTCTCTCTCTCTCTCTCTCTCTATCATCGTCACCATCATCATCATCATCAGCATCACCATCGTCGTCGTCGTCGTCGTCGTGATGCGGTGTCTCCTCCTTCCCTCCCCTCCCCTATCTTCTCTCCCCTCACTCCCCTCCCCCAAACACCCCCCCCCCCCCCCCATACCGCCCCTCCGACCAACATTCATAAAGAGACTTGCTGTTAATTAATTACTGTTTGAAAACTTTCATCAGAGCCCCAGGATGAAAAATGTCAATCTTTGATCTCGCGCTTATTGACATCCTGGCCTTTCAGCGCTCTTCATAAACTTGAAAATTAATAACTGCAAGTCAAGGAAAAAAAAATTGAAAATAGTTGAAGGGGGTGTACAGGGAGGAGGAGGAGCAAGAGGAGGAGGAGGAGGAGGAGGGACGCGGAGGAGAGAAAGGCATTTTCACCCTTCATTTTTCCCTCCCTTTCTCTTTCATATTTTCCTGCAGTGACATTCCTCATTTTTTTTTTACAGCCTCATTTCTTTTTTCTCCTCCTTTTTCTCGTCCCTAGTTCTTCGTCTCCTTCTTCTTCAAGGGGATGGCAGTGTGCCTGTTCTTTCCAAAAGGTATTCGCTAGTGTCAACCACCTTTCGTTAACGGGGAGAAAAAACATGACGTGAATTTTTAATTTACATCTTACAGAGGTTGATTCCCATCCAAAAATGATTTCACAAGATGCTCAAAGTAAAAAAACAATTCTGACGTTAACTCGAGCCAGCTGTACCGGTTTTGATTCGGTAGTAAGTTCGTCCCTTGAATCAATTCGTCATTAAGATTTCATTCTCAAAATAGAATTAAGTTCTAAGGACAAATCACAGATCGCCAACAGACGTCATCATTTTTAAAACAGACAATGAACCTTAATCCTTACCTAATAAGATAATAGGTCAAATTGTCTAGTATTTTCATAGAAAAGAATGCTATTGGCGAATAATGCATATAAAGAACAAGGAGCGGAAAATACAATTAAATTTAAATATAGATAAAAAATACAAGTAATAAAGCTGTGAGATAGGAGGACCCTTGAAAATTGAAACTGAAATATGGCCTCTTTTAATCATTAGAGTTGTTGCAACTTGCATTTGCTGTCATTTAGCAAAGTCTAGTAGCTTTCATTTCTCTCTTCAGTTACCCAACTTCCTGTACCAAGCCTGCTTTCTTTCAACCACATGTCAAAGTTCTATAAATATCAGAAACCTGAGTTACACCACACTTACTGGCTTCATTCTACACAATGAAGAACGCTATTTTTACCGCTGCGAAGGAAAACGACTTATAATCCAACACTGATTCTCAGTAAAACATTCATTAATTTGGTTGCATAACAATTAAATTTGTTGGGTCCTTCAAACTATGATCTTTTTTAAGCCTTGCCTCAAATCTCCTTCAATAATCTTTGTGACACT
>NC_061092.1:13644367-13646867 GCF_015104395.2 Macrobrachium nipponense | reverse complement strand
TTCTTAATTCACAGATGTCGTCTGATAATATATAATTCTTAACTCTATGACGTCTCCTGTTTCTCATATCAAAGACTTAAACGAAGAACAATTAAGTACATGTATACATGGCAGCATACGACTTCCAAAATTCACACAATTTCGAGAAAAGTTTTCTTATCTGAGGCAATTAGGTAAGCTTGAGTGAATCTGGAGGTATTCAGGTAAGCTTTAGTGAATCTGGAGGCATTCAGGTAAGCTTCAGAAGAATCGGGAGGTATTCAGGTAAGCTTTAGAAGAATTTGGAGGTATTCAGGTAAGCTTCAGAAGAATCGGGAGGTATTCAGGTAAGCTTTAGTGAATCTGGAGTCATTCAGGTAAGCTTTAGAAGAATTTGGAGGTATTCAGGTAAGCTTTAGAAGAATCTGGAGGTATTCAGGTAAGCTTTAGAAGAATTTGGAGGTATTCAGGCAAGCTTTAGAAGAATCTGGAGGTATTCAGGTAAGCTTTAGAAGAATTTGGAGGTATTCAGGCAAGCTTTAGAAGAATTTGGAGATATTCAGGTAAGCTTTAGAAAGAATTTTGGAGGGTATTCAGGAGCAAGCCTTTAGAAGGAATTTGGAGATATTCAGGTAAGCTTTAGAAGAATTTGGAGGTATTCAGGCAAGCTTTAGAAGAATCTGGAGGTATTCAGGTAAGCTTTAGAAGAATTTGGAGATATTCAGGTAAGCTTTAGAAGAATTTGGAGGTATTCAGGCAAGCTTTAGAAGAATCTGGAGGTATTCAGGTAAGCTTTAGAAGAATTTGGAGGTATTCAGGTAAGCTTTAGAAGAATCTGGAGGTATTCAGGTAAGCTTTAGAAGAATCTGGAGGTATTCAGGTAAGCTTTAGAAGAATTTGGAGGTATTCAGGTAAGCTTTAGAAGAATTTCTGGAGGTATTCAGGTAAGCTTTAGAAGAATTTGGAGGTATTCAGGTAAGCTTTAGTGAATCTGGAGTCATTCAGGTAAGCTTTAGAAGAATTTGGAGGTATTCAGGTAAGCTTTAGAAGAATCTGGAGGTATTCAGGTAAGCTTTAGAAGAATTTGGAGGTATTCAGGTAAGCTTTAGAAGAATTTGGAGGTATTCAGGTAAGCTTTAGTGAATCTGGAGTCATTCAGGTAAGCTTTAGAAGAATTTGGAGGTATTCAGGTAAGCTTTAGTGAATCTGGAGTCATTCAGGTAAGCTTTAGAAGAATCTGTAGGTATTCAGGTAAGCTTTAGAAGAATTTGGAGGTATTCAGGTAAGCTTTAGAAGAATTTGGAGGTATTCAGGTAAGCTTTAGAAGAATCTGGAGGTATTCAGGTAAGCTTTAGAAGAATTTGGAGGTATTCAGGTAAGCTTTAGAAGAATTTGGAGGTATTCAGGTAAGCTTTAGAAGAATTTGGAGGTATTCAGGTAAGCTTTAGAAGAATTTGGAGGCATTCAGGTAAGCTTTAGAAGAATTTGGAGGTATTCAGGTAAGCTTTAGAAGAATCGGGAGGTATTCAGGTAAGCTTTAGAAGAATCTGGAGGTATTCAGGTAAGCTTTAGAAGAATCTGGAGGTATTCAGGTAAGCTTTAGTGAATCTGGAGGTATTCAGGTAAGCTTTAGAAGAATCTGGATGTATTCAGGTAAGCTTTAGAAGAATTTGGAGGTATTCAGGTAAGCTTTAGTGAATCTGGAGTATTCAGGAGGTAAGCTTTAGAAGAATTTGGAGGTATTCAGGTAAGCTTTAGAAGAATTTGGAGGCATTCAGGTAAGCTTCAGAAGAATCGGGAGGTATTCAGGTAAGCTTTAGAAGAATTTGGAGGCATTCAGGTAAGCTTCAGAAGAATCGGGAGGTATTCAGGTAAGCTTTAGAAGAATTTGGAGGCATTCAGGTAAGCTTCAGAAGAATCGGGAGTGGATTCAGGTAACTTTAGAAGAAATCTGGAGGGTATTCAGGTAAGCTTTTAGAAGAATTTGGAGGTATTCAGGTAAGCTTTAGAAGAATTTGGAGGTATTCAGGTAAGCTTCAGAAGAATCGGGAGGTATTCAGGTAAGCTTTAGAAGAATTTGGAGGTATTCAGGTAAGCTTTAGAAGAATTTGGAGGTATTCAGGTAAGCTTTAGAAGAATCGGGAGGTATTCAGGTAAGCTTTAGAAGAATTTGGAGGTATTCAGGTAAGCTTTAGAAGAATTTGGAGGTATTCAGGTAAGCTTTAGAAGAAATTTGGAGGTATTCAGGTAAGCTTTAGAAGAATTTGGAGGTATTCAGGTAAGCTTTAGAAGAATTTGGAGGCATTCAGGTAAGCTTTAGTGAATCTGGAGGCATTCAGGTAAGCTTTAATGAATCTGGAGGCATTTAGGAAAGCTCTAGCGAATCTGGAGGCCTTCAGGTAAGCTTTAGAAGAGTCTGGAGGAATTCAGGTAAGCTCTAGCTAATCTGGAGGCATTCAGGTAAGCTCTGGCGAATCTGGAGACATTCAGGTGAGCTCTAGCGAATCTGGAGGCATTCAGG
>NC_061092.1:13629367-13641867 GCF_015104395.2 Macrobrachium nipponense | reverse complement strand
CCTGCAACTCCGGGATGGGTACGTGAGGTGGAAGGGGTTACTGAGATGGGAAGACGCTGGAGATGATGGATGTTCAGTGAATGGAAAAGGAGGAGAAAAAAAAAGAGTAGAGGACGACAAAATAAGATATAAAACTGAAAAACTCTGAGGTAAATAAAAAAAAAAATAAATAGTGCTGATTGGAAATTTTCATAGCATAATGGTCTGTTGAATGAGTGAACCATGAAAAAAACACAAATATTGCAAATAAACTGGTACTAAAAACAGCTTTAAAATTAATAAATGGATGAGTGAATATACGTATATAATAAAAATATGTTATAAATTAATTATAGCACAAAGTTAATGTACACAAAATTAATTCTGAATTTGACGATCAGCTTATATTTTAAGTTTCATCCGGAAGTACTGATGCTAATAAAATCACACAGTTGTATTAAAATACGATAAGAAACTGTGCAAACTATTACTACTATAATTTCTTTAGAGAGGTGCAAAATACAGTATCAGTATAAGTATCAATGCTTGCATTCAAATATATATTTTATAAATATATCATATATATATATATAATATATATATATATATATATATAATATATATACACACATACATTCATTCCATACACAAAAAACAAAAAACACACACACACACATATATGTGTTCCATATTGATACTATATATAATATATCTATATATTATTTTACCACCAATATATATATATATACAATAATATATAAACGTATATATATAAACTGTAGGGTCAACCTGGCGCCCACCTTACCAAGCTGTGCGTGGAAAAAAGCTATTCTTAACCCAAGTAAAAGCAGCTAAGATATATTTCTGTCTAACTCTAAACCAACGGCAATGTTCGCATTTCTCTTATAAAAATGATACCCTTCATACAGCAAGGCTTGTTGTTCAATAAACTTCTTCAGTTCATGAAACCTGTTACACTAAAGACTTTGTGCAGTAAATGCGGCCTATAAATACTTGCACTTCTAAACTAACGCCATTCTGTATGTGGGCTTCGTAATGAACATGTTGTATGCTGCTCAAGAATTTTTTTTTTATGATATATGATACCTAAAATTCATTCTTCTCTGCCTGCAGGCTCCAAGCGAATGCTCTCGTGTAAGAATAATAGATCATGGAAATCGATTAGTCAAAATTCATCATGCTTACAATGTTTCTTATCCTTACAAGTACACATGCTGGTCACGTGCATTTTCCGCCAAAAAATTATTTCGTCTCGATAAACCTGTTAACTTTGACATGATTCTCCTCCCAAATACTTTTGGCCTAACACAATAAATCTCTTAATCTTTTTAATAAATAACAAAAAGTTCGACAAACATTATACAGTCCGTGAAATAAAGTAATTAATTGTTTCCTTGTCCTTACTGCAGCAAAACATGATTCACGCTCTTTATAGAATCAGTTAAACAGACGTCTCCATATACACAAGATTTAATATTTCTTATTAAAAAAAAAACTAACTTCAAAACTGTATTAATCCCTTACTGCTCCAGGAGACGAGTCAAGTCAACCCACTCAGCTTGGAATAATAGAGTACTACACCTCGCGCTTGCCACACTTCTTTTAGAATTCTAAAACTCCCACAGAGAAATGATACTGATAGTGAAACACGTTATTTGACATTATTTTTGTTTATATTCGTTTGGCGCATTTCGTACGCCAATTTCCATACAATCTTTTTAAACAAAAATACAAAATTCTTCCAAGTCAAATTCATTGCATGCAAAACACCGAGTTTCTAACATAATTAAGGTCATGCTCTCATTCCTTCATTAAGCCAATAAAAACATCCTAATGTTGCTGATAACACAGAGAGAGATGAAGAACCACCCACCCCTCCCCCCAACTCATGAAAAAAAAAGATAAAGATGAATTCTATTATGAAATGCACTAGACTAAAATAGATGAACAATTTAGAAAACTGACAACAATATATAGCGCTATAATTAGCTATGACCATGTTACAAACTCCGAAGTAACATCAAATTTTATCAATCGATAGCAGTAATTACTCATTGAAAAAAAATGTCGTGTAATATAATTCCAATATTGTAAATTAATAAAACCCGGTATTTTTAAAAACTGGTTACAAAAGAGAATAGCGGCTTTTATATATACACACACATATATATATATATATATATATATATATATATATATATATATATATATATATATATATATATATATAGTATAATATATACAATATATATATATATATATATATATATATATATATATATATAAATATATATATGTATATATATATATAAGAAACTAACATGTCGCTTACATATTTATCGTGACAGTGACGGGTAACCTGAAAGAAGAAGAGCAGACCCTTTGAACTTTGCTGAGAAACAGACCCCGGAGAGCAAAAGCATCCAGATTTTAAAGAATCGATCTCCGGAGAGAGAGAGAGAGAGAGAGAGAGAGAGAGAGAGAGAGAGAGAGAGAGAGAGACGAGGCGGACTGAATTTTCTAAAGCAAATTAACAGAAACTGATATTCCTGTTTCTTTTTTTCCAACTCGCTGCCGTAACAGCAGGGATCCAAGGCAAAAGCGTGGCCAGCCATATTTTTGTGCCAAAAAGAGATACGTGCATATTTACGGGGAAAAATTATGCCACAGGATATATATATATATATTTCTAGGAAGGAAAATAAAACTTCACGACGACAAAACAGTAATCCGTGAATTATTTTTTTCTTACAAACACATGTATATATCCTACCGACGGGCTCCGAAAAAAGGTAGCACCCATCAGCTGCTAATGGGTGGCCCACGTGTTGGTGGAACCCCGCGGGGGCTCCCCCTGGACGGGAGAGGGGAAGGGGGAGGGAGGGTTTGGGAGATCACCCGCACGGCATACATACATATTCCCTCCCCGGACGGACGGACCTTTACAAAAGCCTTTGAAAGGTTGGTAAAGAATCATTTCAAAGGAAGTTCGCAGTTCAATAATTAACAGAACATTATTAATATTACCAGATTTCGTTGTTTTTAAGCGACGGCTAAATTCACCGCTGTAAAGAGTCGGCGCCTTTTTTCTCGTCTTACACAAATAATTACATCATAATGATGTGGAGTTTTAATCCTTTTACTAATATCATAGAGGCGGTCATGTTTGTGGAGATTCAAAAAGGTTTTTACGGCGGCGCTCAAAGAGTTTAATTCGGCCGGGGTAAAACTCGGAGCTCCGCTATATTCGGCGGGGGATTTTTCCCCCCCCTGATATATATCCGACAGCATATTTTATGACGGTAATCAAGAGATCCAATTCTTCAGCGACGACCCCGCTGTGAAAATCAACCTATTCTTAATTAGAATTCTTACACTGGGAATGGGACAATGCCCCCACAAGACTTTTTCTTTGCCACGGTACAGATTTTATATAACTAATAATGCGCGCGCGTCTCGATATGTAACACTATACATGTACAAACTTACGTATCAATATACATCGCACAGACGGATCCTTAACTATATGATTTTACACCGTAAATATATGTATACATCTATAGAATTTTATATTTTCTATCAAGATATATATATATATAATATATATATATATATATATAATATATATATATATAATATATATACACACACACACACACACCTTACTGAACTCGCACTTACAATGCACCGTAAATCTACTTACAATAATAATAATAATAATAATAATAATAAAATAATAATAATAATAATAATAATAAAGTCTCTAAAACGCTTCAAAAGCGTAAAACAAAAATTTCTACTTACCAAGACGGCTGGAAGACGTGACCCTCCGTCACCTGGAAGTGGAATAAAATCTATTAATATTAAGCAAACACACTTACCATTCTATAATAATAATAATAAAATAATAATAATAATAATAATAATAATAATAATAATAATAATAATAATAATAATAATAATAATAATAATAAATTCCAGGTGTGATGCGAACACTACAAATAATTACAATATTGACTAATATGAATATTTAATCTTTATGTATAACAATCCGCAGTTCTTATTTTCCTTATTAGGATACGATAATGTGGCTCCTCAGCTCAACATGGAAAACCAGAATTTATTCAGCAAAGCGTGAATAAACTCAACTTTTTTAATGGCGTCTATGGTCTGCAAAGTCATAACAACACACTAAAAGTACGCTTGTTCCTTCTAAGTTTACTTTTTCTTTTTAGTCAGTGCGATTCAAAATATAAGTAAAACCGGCGATATCAGAGTGATTCGATGATATACGTACAGGCTCCCTTGATAATAAAAAGATACACTTATTCTTCAACAGATGACCATTATAAGATGAATTCACTCCAAAGTTAAGGTTAGAGAAAGAAAAAGCTTAAACATCGACAACTTAACCCTGAAGTTTGGCCTATGTTAAGCAGCTGCACTGAAGAGCGAAGGTTTATATTTCAGCTACCTTATGTAAACTTATCTACTTTATGCCGAGACTAAGGCACATTAAGAATAATATTAATATATATATATGAATATATATATATATAATATTATATATATTATATATATATATATATATATATATATATATATATATATATATAAAATATCATATATATATATAATATATAATATATATATATATATATATATATATCTATATATATAGGCCATATGCAGACATGAATTTCGGCGAGGTTAGATAAATGTAGATATTTGGGATCATGTCCATGACCGTAAGTTGTTGTTGTTTTTTTTTTTGCATTAGGAAACGCTAGTACTGATATGACAACGTATTACAAAAAAAACAGACTTAAGACATCTCCAATAAACCTTACCTTCTATCTTAGGTTAAGCGTGGTCAGGGTCGCAAGTCGAACTATATAACTTATGCTGAAATAATGTTTATTTTTATTATTACTATTATCATTATTATTATTATTATTATTTTTATTTATATTTTGGTAGAAGACCCTCTTCTAAGCAAATGCTGTTAAAAAGAATGGGAGAATTAAGCGAGTTGATTTATATACGTTTTTTCTATTTTTCTTACAATTAGCTTCTCAGGCTCAGCGATGTTTCTGAGTAACTGACCAATATTCATATTGGGAATTTTCAAAAATTATAAATGCTGATGGTAATCTTTTATTTTATTAGAACAGGATCTCAGGTCCAGGTCAAGCAGGGGTCGTCGTCAGTGCCGGTATTACCGGCACTGACGACGACCCCTGCTTGACTTGGACCTGAGATCCTGTTCTAAAAAAATAAAAGATTACCATCAGCATTTATAATTTTTAAAAATTCCCAATATGAATATTGGTCAGTTACTCAGAAATAGTAAAAACAATATATAAAATCAACTCGCTTAATCCTGCCATTCTTTTTAACAGTATTATTATTATTATTATTATCAAATGGAATTTTATCAAGTTCGTAATGTATCATAATTGCGAAGGCCACTTGAAAAATGTCACAATAACGGGTAAGGCCGAAGCTAGGTTATAGTTAAAGAATGCTATGATTGTTAGTCCAGTACTTTCACTTTCCCATTTAAAAATAGCGAGGCATATTGTAAAACATGTACGATACGAATAATACTCTCTAAAACACATAAACAAGAAATGATGTACGAGGCCAGTAAAAAAAAAAAAAAAAAAAAAAAAAAAAAAAAAGTATAAACATGACACGAACCATGGAAGTTTGCAATCGTGAGTTATATCTTAACACAAGGCTAAAACAAATATCACTGGATTACGGATTAATAGAACGTGATCTAACATAAAGGAAATCGGTAATCCACGGATTACACGATTGCGCTGCTTTCATTCCACTGCTATGATTTGGAATTCTCTTCCGGATTTTATGTTAAGTAACTTATTAACATTTTCCTCTTTGGCAGTAAAAAGCTCTTCGGCTTGAATGACCTTTGATTGAAAAAAAATAAAAAATAAATAAATAAGAACCACAAGTTCCCATCTTAAGAGCGAGACGGAATATGAGTCCTGTTATCAAGAAGCGTTATCGTCTAATGATCGATCAAACTGTCCAGTCAATCCAGGATTACCGGCTGTCTAGTCCACGATGTTCAGCAAATTATCTTGAAATCTATAAAGATAACAAACGTCGCTAAAAACCGAGGCATATATTTAGACAAATACAAGGAGTATTGGAGTAAATAAATTCAGCATCACTAAGCAGACATAGATGTTACACATCTCGCAGTAAACATTCGGAATTATGGAAGCAACCCGTAAAAAATATATTACATATCATGCATTCTTAGATATATACATATATATATAATATATATATATTTAATATATAATATTATATTAATATATAGCACATATATATGGTATAATTAATAATATATATACATATATAAATATTTATATATATGTATGTATATTTGTTTATATCAATATCAATTTGCGTTCTCAAAACAACCGACTGCTGTGAAAGTCCGGTCCGACTAGCGCAACTCCACCCAAATAGATCATCATTCCCCATAAACACTCCGTAGTATCATATCCGGACAACGTCATTTTCGCATTTTAGTGCACACAGGTAAAAATACACCTGAGGTCCACCGGGTTCCTTACGCGATTACTGATATACGAATTTCATATCGGGTTCTAAAACAGATAGAGAAATGGAAGGAAAAATCAGTCTACAAAACTCAAAAATGAAAATAGTTACCTGAAATGAAACTTGGTAAAAAACTATGACAAAAAAGATATATATACCAGACTTGACCAGTGACGGGAAACTTCTCCTAAGTGTAAAGAAAAGTTACATGGTATTGAAGAGACAAAAAAAAATAAATAAATAGGAGGAAAGGAAGAAAAATAGATAGACCGAGAGAGAAAGAGAAAGAAATTCATTCATGAATATTCACTATCGGAGACGCCGAATATTTTCAACAAAGCATCATTACTAACCGCTAAAACGAAAAATCATTCTTATCTACAAACAGTCAACGACCCTTCGCTGAGAACTGAGAAAATGATCATGTTTGTAGAAGAAAATGGTTAAATCATCGTCCATAAATTCTATGCAACTTTCTGCAACCGTGGGTTACGATGATAGAAGTTTCTGTAAGAGGACCATGAAAAATAATTCTGTCTGTTTTCTGTTCCGAATGCAGCTGTGAAATAAACACACAACACACACACACACACACACACACACACACACACACACACATATATATATATATATATATATATATAGAATATTAAAAAATAGACCATTACATTATGGTAAGAAGAAACGCTACAGGGTAAGTTTCAAACAAATGCTTATCTCTCTCTCTCTCTCTCTCTCTCTCTCTCTCTCTCTCTATTTATATACATGCATACATCACATATGTATATAATTCATAATATATATATATATATATATATATATATATATATATATATATATATATATATATATATATATATATACATATATTTAGGTGAAATATTTAGGCTAGCGCCGGGCTGGACGATAGGAGGCCCAAGCGTGGATTTCATTACCCTATGACAGTCGCTAGTTCACTATTTATTGCGAGTTTTGTTATGCTTGTTTTTCCCAATTATTTGATCATTATTGTTTTTTGCAAATATTTTGGCCAAGCTGAAGACATGCTTATACCGTTACTACCTCCGTCTCATAATATAATGTAACTTGAAAATTTTTAAGAATATTCTAGAAGAGCGTATGCATTAATTCAAAGACATTTGTAAAAGATACACACACACACACACACACACACACACACACACACACACATATATATATACACATTTTATATATATACATATATATATAATGTATATATATATATCTATATATATATATATATATATATATGTGTGTGTGTGTGTGTGTGTGTGTGTGTGTGTGTATCTTTTACAAATGTCTTTGAATTAATGCATACGCCCTTCTAGAATATTCTTAAAATTTCAAGCTACATTATATTATGAGACGGCGGTAGTAACGGTATAAGCATGTCTTCAGCTTGGCCAAAATATTTGCAAAAACAATAATGATCAAATAATTGGGGAAAACAAGCATAACAAACTCGCAATATTAGTGAACTAGCGACTGTCAAAGGGTAATGAAATCCACGTTTGGGCCTCCTATCGTCCAGCCCGGCGCTTGCCTAAATATTTCACCAGCCTTTTTCTCCTTATATAAGAGCAGGAAATACCGTCTCGACCAACTCTTATATCACCCGGATATAATTTCCGTATGGGTACATAAGCGGTGAAAAAAAGGAAAAAAAAAAAATCCTGCAAACTCCAAATGTTCCGAAACATTTTCCCAGTTGGAATAAACAATTTGCATCAAGCGACGAATTCACCAAAGCAAAACAAAGCTGTATTGTATATACAAATATATAGATATATATTACATGCGCGCGTGATGTGATGAAGTTTCCCATCCGAAATAACCAATCATTTAGGAGAGAATGGACAAAAAAATCGAGCAGGAAGCTCCTCAATCAAGTAATGAACTCACTCCGGCGGGGTAAGAGATCGTGAAACGGGTGAGCATTATAATGGTAGCGGTGGCCGATATCAGATCCCGGCAAAACAGAATATACATACCGGAGATTAAACTCAAATTAGTTCCATTTGTGATTAATGAAGCCGTTCAGAGGTAATAATATTCTGATAAATTCATTTGGCTTTCTCTCTCTCTCTCTCTCTCTCTCTTCTCTCTCTCTCTCTCTCTCTCTCCTACAGGGATAAACTTGGATATGACATCATTTGTTGCCAAATGGATGGAACTGATGAACTGTGCTTCCCTCAGGTGGTTCTGATTGAGAATCGTTATTGGAGATTGTTGGTGTGAAATGGAGTCCTCTCTTCATGATTCTTCGAGAATCTTGTCAATAAACCAGTGTAGTACCTGTCCTGTCAAAAATGACGGTAATATTCAATTACATAAACAATATCAAGCAGGTGATCTTAATCTGGTCTTTACTATTTGAAAATTTGAAAATTCTGTGACAATGCACAACGAGTGTATTCCCCTTAGAACATCAGCTACAGAATGAAAAAAAAATATATAAATACATTTTTTTTTTACAGTGCGTTTGTCTATATGAAACCGGTTTTGGTCGCTATGATTCATTAGACGTTTCATATCTATTTGAGAGAAATGGATTTTTCATCTCATAATTCCCTGAAAACCGTTCATAATTTTTTCAATAATGGTGAATACGGTGCTAGTCTTCGCAAATCATTAAGAAATTGCAATTCTATTGTCTGTGTGAAACATATTTATCTTTTATGGTTTTATAACCAAACTGTAAGTATGAAATACATTTTTCTTTTCATACTTCTTTAGAGGTTCGGTTACTAAATTATTTGTACAATATAGACCACCGTATTCCCGATTCTCCGGAAGTTTTATAACAAATCAAATATCACAAAGCTGAATTTACCGTCATCGTTGAAACTGGTAATTGCTAATTATATGCCATCCACTCCGTTCAACTATAATTGGTAGTTTAATGACGACAAATGGAATCTTATTGTGTTACACAAACAAGAATTATCGCACTTGATGACTTATATGAGACAGTCAAAGCTGTAATAACGCAAATTACAAACTGAGAAAGGCTTTATTTTAAAAAGGTTATGTATAATCGCCAACTTAATTTCTTTTTTGCAATTGATCTTATATCTTTGTACGGCACAAAAAAAATACCAGTATGAATATATATATTTGGTTTTGTTTATTAGTCATTTTGATACAATGCGGACATTTTTTTTTTCACCTATTGAACGCTAAAGTAACTTGACATATTTACAAAGGGATTTATCTATGTCCGTATAAATCAGTATTACTAATTTTATTATGAACAAAGAAATAATAATAAAAAAATAAAATAAAATATACCCCAAAATGTTCTTTCCACAACGCAGGACCTACAGACACCAAAGGTAACAGGAATATTCTAATGGATTATATCATATAATGAAATTCTGAAAAAGTTAATTGCAAACTTTCCAAAAAAAAAAAAAAAGCTGACAAAATACGGCGCGCAAAATTTACTTTTGTGTGTTAATTCCATTCATAATACGCATAACCTTTCTAAACATGTATATCTCATAAATAAATTTAAAGCTTTAGTAAAAATGTCTATACATATATATATATGTATATATATATTTTTTTTCCGCATGTATGTATGTATGTATACGTAGGATAGGACTAACGCACACAGAGTTCTACTTCATGAGCGAAAAAGCACCTTTGTCGTTCTCACCTTATTTGAATTTATTTCTAGACATCTATGAACTATGGCGGCTGGAAGGCGCTTGTTGTGATTGGCATGTTCTTAATGGCTAAGAACACGGCATCCTAATTTCATTTTATAGCCTCAGGAAGACAGAGAAGAGGAGAGGTGGAACGTCACCAGGTAGAAGAGTCTGGAAAACAGAAGCAGGACGAGAGCTCCAAAGACCGTAGAAAAGGGGTAGAAACAGCTACTCTGCCGTGTTATCCTAAGAGGATAACCGATTTCCGCAGAGTAAACGGTATAATAAGTGGCCGGACGGGTAAAACAAAACCAGTATTAGGTTATCTTAAACGTTGCACTCGGAAACAAAAAATGAGTTTAACCTCATGAAATTACTATTAGAAAACCATTCATGCTGAGATGATATTTCTGATATTTCGTTTCGCCATGAATAGCCATACAGCTTATTCATTCCAATCATTCCAGTTGGGTTAACCGATTCTGTTGTTATGTACATGTAGATAAAGGCATCGTCCATAATATATATATATATTCTTTAAGTTTTTTCATCTCAATTCAAACCCAACGCAATAGGTAGCGCCAGTCAATCAATCAGTGATGTATAGTATATTTTCTTATTAACTGCTGTAGGGATCTGGCCCTCATTCCTTCACATCTTGGGAGCTGCAAGTTTGAGTTATTGCACTAGATATAAATTTAATAATCAGACGACAGTTTAACGCTTTAAGAGCTACTTATGGGGATCACGACTCGCTTGCGCGTGTATACCGCTACTTGCGTTTCTTTCGCACACTCATCTCCTTCCCCAAAATACTTTGCTGTTGTCGAGCGAATATATATATATATATATATATATAGATATATATATATATATATATATATATATATATATATTAGCTGAAGCCACTGTTAAAATTTAAAAAAGAAAAGACAGAGTGCCAAGTACTTTCGTGTATTTAACACATCTTCGGGGCACAAAGATGTGTTAAATATGCGAAAGTACTTGGCACTCTGTCTTTTCTGCTTTAAATTTTCCCAGTGGCTTCAGCTGATAAACAAAATCACGTGCTTACTTTTGTGATTTCTTAGTATATATATATTATAAATTCTTTCAATATATTGGATTAGCCAAGAGATAGTAACCCAAACCAGATGGCCAATCGACATCACTTACAGCGGTATCGGACTATCAGATTATTAAGTCAGCGCCGTTCCTCGATATTGTCTCAAAAGACTACATCCTATGACGTATTCTTACTCATTTGTTTTTATATTGGTTCAGTATTTATTTTTTTACAGTTCCCTTCGTAACAGAGCATTTAAATACATATATATATATATATATATAGATATATATATATATATATATGATATATACGTATATATATATATATATATATAATATAAATATATATATATATATATATGATTATTCTTATATATTAAACCACAAATATCCTTTGAAATCGAATTGAATATAACTACCGCACCTCTTACACCCAACAAAGGGTAATTATATATATAAGCGCATTTTCATCAAGCAACGATACTAACTTTTGCCTTTTCGATTTGATACAGAAAGGCAAACTCTATATATATAATATATGATATATATATATATATATATATAATATATATATATATATATATATAGTATATATATATATATATGTGTGTGTGTGTGTGTGTGTGTATGTGTGTGCATACATACATATCTATGTTATACTTCGCAACATTTGTTATGCAAGACAATCATACTTCATGAAATTCATATCATAACAGCTCGACGCAAGTGTAAATATCATTCCTGCATTTTTATTATGAGACATCGCTTATCTACCAAGCCAAATTTACCGGTAACACTTTCTTAAAGACGGAGTACCTCGGGTTCGATCTATTCGTAACTGGCCATGTACTTCAACGCTTCAATAGGAAGTAAATAAAAACCTTTTGTCAAATTTGAAATCATACCCGGTGTCACATTTAATTTGCATTCCCTTGAATTTGGACTATTCAGTCATTATTCTACGTATAGAAGTAACTCCCAATTCGTTATTAAACCTATGATTTGCAACCCCCCATTCCATATTATACGTGCAATATACACTCCCTCTGTATAATAACCACTCCCCTGGTTTCTATGTGAATTGTAGGTATGACGAGAACTCTAAAAGCCAAGCCAAGCCAAGCCAAGCCATGACAAGAACTCTAAAAGCCAATCCAA
>NC_061092.1:13594367-13624367 GCF_015104395.2 Macrobrachium nipponense | reverse complement strand
CCTATCAATCTACACAGAAGAGAACCAAGAAACAAATAATAAGGTTAGGCTCATTAACACACTTAGAAACAGAGTTAAAGGACTGGCTTTCTTCATGACAAGAAGCCATCCTAAGTGCGTGGGTGTTCTCAACATTCTATTCTTTTATTAACACCTTGTTGAGTTGACTAGCGAGCTTTCAGAACTATGTTTTAGCTGATGCTATTTAACAGCATAACCTGGTGGCCATATGGCCAATGTTCCCCAAAATATGGTCTGATGCGCAATTTGTCCTATGTCCTTTCAAAATATTGGGATTGGATTCCCTTTGCTTTATGGCTTTTAAAGTGCCTCTTTTCCTTCATTTTTCGTTAACGTACTTATTAGTATTTGTTACTGATTATTCATGTTCGGTTTTGTTCATCAAGCTTCAGGGTACAATCAAGAGGTATTTCTTTACACGAAAACGTAATCATAGACGATCTTACTCTATAAATATCCTGCCCATTTTTTTCTTTTTTTCATACTTTTTCAAGTAAATTTCGCATGTTTTATTCCTCAGTCCCGTCAAAATAAAAATTAATTTTCTTTATTAATAAATAAAGGGTAAAAATGACCTAATCATCATCAGCACTTAACAACACTATAAAAAATACCTATCCGGCCAAAAAAATAAAATCTCTCTCTCTCTCTCTCTCTCTCGCTCCCTATATATATATAATATTATATATATAGATATTATATATATATATATATATATATATATATATAGTATTATATATATATATAGTCCCCAGCACCATAGATTCAAACTGAGTTTTCACACGCTCTCTCTCTCGTCTCGTCTCTCTCGCGTCGCCTCTCTCTCTCTCTCTCTCCGTCCGACTCGCTCTCTCGCTCTCTTATATATAGATATATATACTAGAATCATATATATATATATATATAGATATATATATATATATATATATATATAATATATATATATGTAATATATATATATATAGGTCCAGCACCATAGATCAACTGAGTACACCGCTCTCTCGAATGGTAAGGCAACTTTATCCTCCAGGAGAACATAGTAAAAAAAAACTTTCTGACACTTAAAGGCCTCCGGACAACCACAGTATCCTCGTTATGTGATTCAATGAACTTCGACACCCAAACCCCATCTTTAAAAATACACTGCTTTCAGTCGCTTCTTAAAAGTAACCGACAAAATTCCACAAGTTACCCATTCGATCATCATCCCAGCTTTGGTCGTGTGTCATTCATCTGGAGTAGAAACGTTAAAGAATAATCCCTAAGAATGGATTACAAAGAACGTGGTTCCACGGGAACGCTCTAAAGGCTACCGTTAAGGAATTTCACAACATTGATGAGTGATATTTTCGCAAAAAAAAATTGAAAACACTGTGAAATTTTTCACGTAATAATAATAATAATAATAATAATAATAATAATAATAATAATAATAATAATAATTTAGTCTGTTGCAAAGCATGAGGTCCTTATCGGTGAATTCTGATTGTGTAATTGGATCAGCTGTTGATTCCCTGTTGGCGGATGCCTCAAAATCAGAGGTGGGTCCTATGCGGACGCTACAGTAGTCTCTCAGACCTTCGTAAGGGAAGGGCGCCTACGGGCTGCTCTAGGAGCAAGAGCCTGTGCTGGCATAAGGCCAGCTTAATCTCAAACAAGGAAAAGGTACCTCTCCTTGCAGGATTCTGGTTGGGTATTATTATCATTATTATTATTGTAATGATTATTCAGAACACAGAGTTATCTCCTGACTATGGGTCACTAGAATTCAACTCTCCATTTACCAGAAAATGAAAAGAAATGTATTTGCGTTCGTGGGTGAGTGCGCTTGTATACGTGAGTTTTATTTAGTTGGTCCAGTGGCGGGTTGGCGACACGCTGTGACAGGTGTCGCCTATTTCATTACTCTTTCATTGTCATATTTTGCTTCGTTTTCCAAAGCTTTCTCTTCTAAAGCACTACAGAGAAAGGTAACCACTGTAAAAAAAAAAAATTACAGGTTACAAAAACCAAAAAATTAATTTAAAAAATACAAAAAATACACTGAAAAAAAATACAACAATACACAAGAGCAAAAGTTAAAATAAAGACTTAACAATGTGACATAAAAAAAGTTGGTCGCATTACAAATATTATCCTAAGAAAAAGAAACGCAGACTTTAAGTCATACGAAAAATAGCCGTTATCGAAAGAACAAAATAAAAACACAACCTTCACAAAATCACAGAAATTAAAATATAAACAATAATAAAAAAATAACGTTCACAAACCCACAGAAATAATAAAAACAAAAAAAAAGGACGCAATCCAAATATTATTCCTACGGCAAAAGCACCGACCGAAGGTCATTATTATAGACACGATTCAAGACACGACAACAACAAACACAAAAGCGATCCTGGGCAGCAGCGGCGGAGGCGGCGGCGGCGGCCGATGTCCGGCGATGGATAATAATCAATGGCGGGAAAAGGTTAGTCAAGAGCGAATCGTGCATGACGTCTACATGGCAGTGACTGACAAGGGCCCACAGGTGAGTCGGTGCTTGGATGTTCGCCCGATTGACAGGTGAATGACTCGGAGATACGAAAGGACCGATAAAATCAACGGGGGATAAAGCAAGGAAGGAGGGAGGGTGGGGAGAGGGGGGAGGGGGGGGAGGGTTCAAGATGACGGGATATGAAAAGGTGGCACAAAAGATAAAAGCGCATTTTTTTTATAGTTGCGGTAAGAATTGTGGGGAATGGTGGTGGGGGGTGGGGGGGGGGTGGGGTTTAGAAATGCGGTGCTTTCCCAAGCAGGTGGATTTGGTCAAGATGAATGCATCTCGTGGAACTGGTATGTATACGAATAAATATGCTGTCTGTCTGCTTGACTATTGTGCGGGCAACCTCCAGAGAGAGAGAGAGAGAGAGAGAGAGAGAGAGAGAGAGAGAGAGAGAGAGAGAGAGAGAGGGCAAATCCCAAAATGGGATGGAGGCACTTTGACATGACGTATACTTAATTTCCCCCGCAATTGTAAAAGTGACTTTCACCTTCTTAAATAAAAAGGTGAAAGTACCTTTTCAAATTGCACTCTGAACTAAAATATTTTTTAAAAAAATGGGGTACAGTATTTTAATAAGGATCCTTAAGACGGACACAGCCAAGGACTCACGGACTGAAAGGCAAATTTGCGACACCATGAATCTCCTACTTTAAGAAAAGGTGAGAATTTAACCAGCACTGCATTTTCAAGAGGGAGGAGGATTAGGAAAAATGGGTGTACTTCGGTTGCCAAACGTCTCTGTGTATTGAGGAGGAGACAGTACAAAATATAACAAATAAAAAATAACAATTGAAATTATACAAAAATTTTTTTTATTCTAGACCATTTTTTCACCTGATACTTAGGATGAAATGTTGAAAATGTATCAAGCCTACATTAAGAACATATCTGCGATAAACAAAAATAATTGTCAAAACTTCCGCTGCAATAAAAAAAAATAAAATGGAATCGTAGAACCCCTCTTTCCACCTGATACATACGATAACGAAAAGGTGAAAATGATATAAATCCCGCCTTAAAAATACAACTGTGTGAAAAATATAAAAATATGTCAAGAAACTAGTAAAAAGAAAAAAATCTATAATTCCAAAACCTCTGTGTTTCTCCGACGTCGACAACCGTTCTCTTCGAGTAGCTGAAAGTGAAGTTATTGCTCCAGTAACTGCTGTAACCTTCTTCCCCTTCAAATCTCCATCTAATCTCCTCAGACTGCGCGAACTACACGCCAATCGGTCCTGGCCCTCAACCTCAATCACCCTCTCCTCGCAGGAATCTTTCCAACGCAGGATTTTCCGCGAACAAGATTCGGGTACAATTCCCGGGTACAATTCAGGTACGGTCAGATTTGTTCCCGTCCGGAACGAATCGAAATTAACCTTTGTTGTAATAGCTGGCTGGACATATGTTATAACGGCTATCGGCTGCGCCAAGCACAAGGGCGAGCTCCGGACTCCATGTTAGCCATCCCTTTTGTGAAACTACTATAACTCTAGAAAAGGAAGTCATTAAATTTTGCTTTGAAATCATAGTAATGGAGAAACTCGTTAATTTAATTACGAAATTTGCCAAAACAGAATGAAGTAAGTTAATAACTGACCCAAATTTGTAAAGTAAAACTTTTATATATGTATGTATATATATATAGATATAAGATAGATATTATATGATATATTAAATTATACAAATGAAAAGTATATCTATATATATATATATATATTATATATATATATATATATACATATATAGTAATACAGAAATATGAGTGTGTGCGTGTGTGTGAATGCCTGTATGTATGTTTGTCTTCGTACTCTAGCGGTGGAGATGCAGCTCACCTCCCCAGCGAAAGGTCTCTTGATACGATTTGGGGAACACGGTCCGTTAAATCCTATTACGTTTCTGTTATTTTACGCAGTAAATTCTATACCTCGAAGTTTGTCGGTTATCGTGAGACGCAACGGGTGAAGATCGAAATGGAACTAGCCATTCAATCCTAAAAGACTTGCTAAGGACAAGATTGCTAACACGTTCCTTGAGCCACGCCATCTATAAATAAATAAAAAACTAAACTAAATGAACCAAGAATATATATATATATACTAAATATATAATAATATTATATATAATATATAATATATATATATTATATCTAATATATCTATCTATCCTAATCTATCTTATCTATATTATTATATATATATATATATATAGATATATATATATATATATATATATGATATTATATATAATATATATATATCTATATATATATATATATTATGTACTCATGGTTCACCTGTTCAGATGCATTCCTCAAACAGAAAAAAAAGTTTCCATGTACAAATAGAAGTTTTAATGTACCATTCAAGCATAGAGACAGCCACCTCAAATTGTGTTGCATAGTAATTTATTTCTGACCCTTTGTCCAACCTTACTTCCTGGGAACTTGAGACGATGGACGAGATAAATAACCCACCCCCCACCCCTTCCCCACGCGACCCCTCCCACCACCACCCCACAAAAAGAAAACAAGGGGGAAGGGGGGAATGGCAGTTAAAAAGTTGGAAGAAAGCATGACCACTACAAGTAGGAATGCAACGCCTTGGTTGAAGTCAGTTATTCTTGTGAAAGATTCTCTCTCTCCTCTCTCTCTCTCTCTCTCCTGATGTGATCCGCCTTGTGCATAAACCCCCCTGCCCCCCAAACAAATAAGTTCATCTCCCCTTTCCCCCAAAAAATAAGTTCATCTACATAAAACAGAGTGACTGACACAAAGTTAATGCTTCAATTATGATCTAATTTGCATTTATTAGATACTAATGAAAACCCATAACACTAGTGGAGGTTGGGATTACCTCTGAGATAGAACCCATTTACTTGACTGCATTGCCATCACAGCTATGAATCACTATTCTAATTTTTCATTTCTATCCTCCTCAGTGACTTTGTGGGCTTTCAATAAGTTTCATCGATACAAAACGGATATACTTAAAGTGTACACACAGACCTTGGAAATGCAATACGCGTGAATTCGGGAAATTCATAAGTAACTGGCAACAATTTATGCAAAAACAATCAAGGATTATTTCAACTGAAGCTGATGCCTCTATTCAGTGATACATGAATTACTTGCGCATATATTACTTTACGAGCTTGCTACAAAAGTCCCAATGTGGAATCAGAGGAATTTGTTTCTGGTGATTAGAAATTAAATGATCGATGTAATGTGGTTCGGATCCCACAATAAGCTGCAGGTCCCGTTGCTAGGTAACCAATTGGTTCCTTGTCACGTAAAAATATCTAATCCTTCGGGCCAGCCCTACGAGAGCTGTTCATCAGCTCAGCGGTCCGGTTAAAGTAAGATATAGTTTTACAGAAGTACTCTAACGTTCATGACTTGCATCGCCTTCTGCCTGCCTAACATCCCAAGCAATAAATATTACGGTGCCTTGATCATCAACGCTGAATATTTCAGTCATAATTCAACCCCCGGTAAAACATAAAAAGTAAAGACGAAGAAACGAGAGTTTTCGAGTTTTCGACCACAAGAGACTTACAGTGCTTAGTGGCATGTTCTTCCAGCGTCATCCGACACCATTTCAGTTTGATATTATGACACCTCAGTCCTGTTAACACCTAATCTGGCGTCCCAATTGGCACCTGCCTTAAACTTGTTTAACCTGACGACGATCAATACACAAACACGAGTTAAAAGATAAGCCCACGCCTATTTTTGCTTTTATTCAATTTTTTTTTTAATAAAACGAAGATAGTAATGACACGCTATGGAGTATACTGGAGGTGAATTTACTGTGTGGTAAGCACACCCTATCTTACTGATGAAAATGAAGTTAAAGAACTTGGAAAAGAAAAAAAAATAATAATAATAATACTGTTAAAAAGAATGGCACAATTAAGCGAGTTGATCTTATATATTGTTTTTTCTATTTTCCTTACAATTCGCTTCTCAGGCTCAGCGATGTTTCAAAGTAACTGGCCGATATTCATATTGGGAATTTGCAAAAAATTATAAATGCTGGAAATTTTGAAAATTCCCAATATGAATATTGGTCAGTTACTCAGAAACATCGCTGAGCCTGAGAAGCGAATTGTAAGGAAAATAGAAAAAACAATATATAAAATCAACTCGCTTAATTCTGCCATTCTTTTTAACAGTATTTGCCTAAAAGAGGGTCTTCTACCAAAATAATAATAATAATAATAATAATAATAATAATAATAATAATAATAATAATAATAATAATAATAATAATAATAATAATAATAATCATGGGTTCGCTCAACTATAAAAAATATGTTTTATGTACATTAACAAAATTTCATGTATCGCCGGTTGCTTTTTTTTCCTTTTTTTTTTTGCTGCATTTCATCTACGTTTTATGTAAACAGTTCCTTATTTATTAATTTTCGTTCAATTATTCTTATTTTTTTCCCTTCAGCTTTAAACTTTCAGATTTTCGCCTCTCTCCTTTTATGACTGAACAGAATGCCTCAGTTTCATTAAATTTTGTCTTCGATACAGATTTAAATTATTCTCTAAAGAAGGTACGACGCGCAACAAAAGCATTTCGGAGATATTAAGGAATACTTATTTTCCCATCTATTACCGAGTGGAGCAGCGCTTGGCTAATGTTTGTCGAATTACTTTTACCCTTAACCAGAAATGAATTGAAATTCCCGATACCACGTTGTGGAATTCCTCCAATTCCTTTGATCCTCACGTTATCTTTTCTAGTCTTTGAATTGCCTCGTCCATTTATTTACCCTTTCAACCTCCCTTTAGAAAGACATTAAAAAAAAAATCACCCCCTCTCCAAAAAACTCCCGAAAATCGGGTCAATATCGAGCGCTCTCATGTATGTGTCACTTGAACGATCGCATGAATAATACATTAGAAAAAGAAAAAAAAAACGCGATGAATGATTGTCATTTACGCTCTGAAGAAGATGAAGAATGATTCACATCAAAAGCCTCGTTCGGCCAAACTCCAATTTCGCTTCCACCGAAAGAGCACAATGAACCGCTGATCGCCCAAGAGAAATAAGGAGTAGGGAGAGGGAAAGAGAGGGGGGGGGAGCGGAGGGCTTTTGGCGTACACAACCGTTTTCATGGGGCCGTAAACAAACCGTCAAAAGGAACAAACAAACAAATACAGAAAGGTAACGGCCACAGGTGAAGGTGGACCCTCCTCTCTCTCCTCTCTCTCCGGCCTTCCACGGCGTTTTCCTTCCTAGTATTTGCCCCCTGTCAATTTCCCCTAATTTTGGGTCTTTTATTTATCTATTTTCTTTCTTTCTACCTTCGTGTTAAACGGACACACAAACTATATATATACATACATACATACACACGTGTGTGTGTGTGTGTTTATGTAGATACAAGTATGATACATCCCTTAATACATTAAGTACAAATTAACCACGAAAAAAATGTACAGCAATTTAAACCAAAGACTTCAGGCAGCCACTTGCGATAGTGGACACTAATGTCCATTTTTTTTTATTTGTACTCGTGTCACTTTAATATACGATAAGTTCTGAATCCGAATATTCCTGCATTCAACCAACTATAGAAATATACAATAGACAACTTAATGACGCATTTCTGTCATCGTTTTATTACAAGAGATATTAACTCAACCACTTAACAAGTAGTCACAAAAATAGTCTACATTACTGTGGCAATACATTCATCTTTAACCCCCTATATGCCGCAGTAGTATCTACAGTATTCCCTCTGGCCAAAGGTTTAATTTACAGCTGGCAATAATTACTATGACTGAGGTTTTAGAGGTTAATAATTACTCTATTGTTTTTTTTAGTATTCTTGATTCTGTTTCTCTAGGATAGTCACTATAATATATCCACCTATATACCGCATATATAAAGTAGAGTAAGCCCTTTTTGTCTTTGTGCTTCTAGCTTTTGGACGGCATGAATAATTCAACATGTTTTTAACACGCTTTAGAGTGATTTCCTAATTAGCCTGGCCGGTAACTAATTAATCTATAATTTTACACACACATATACTATATATATAATATATATATATATATATATATATATATATATATATATATATATATATATTACTTTCTTAATAGCCGCGTGGCCGAAGTCACTGTCCATTGTTATTTCTAAAACACTTGCCAAACACAATTCCCCTTGATTCAAGTTATTTCTTAGGCAGAGAATTGGATATAACACAGTATTTGTGGCTATATATATATATATATTATATATATATATATATATATATATATATATATATATATATATATATATAACTGAGTAGTCTGAACCTATGCCATCTACCGGATGTCTGGCTTAGTATATAATATTATGCACAAACAGCGCTCAGTCATCCACGAAGAAAAAGTTTAGGTTTTTTTTTTTTTGTATCGAAACCTGTCTTTTTAGCTCTGCTTTTGCTTCAATACAACGGAAGGCGTTCAATGACGAAAGCATACGAAACTCACTCAATGCTGATATCCAAAGCTTTCTTTTTTATAACCTAAAAGTATAAATCCATAACCGACATCGATAAAGCCAATCATGATTGGCTACATACGATAACAGCTTAGGCACCAACTATGGGTTACATTTAAATCGGTTGTGGATATTCACCGTCAGCTCCAAAAATGTAGACTGTAGAAACTCGATTTCACTTCGAATAAATTGATGTTCTCAACAGCTGCTCTGTCTGGCATTGCACATAATGAGGGGTGTTACAAGGTACTTAACTAGCGGTAAAAAAAAGACGCTTATCACGTTTAATTACTCGTTGTACATCTATACTGTATATATATATATATGAAAATTGACTTAGCGTTGCGGTGGTCTCCATTCTCCTAAGCATATAAACGCTTAATTAATACTCTACATGACGTGCACATCTTCTGTATATACGTACGTATACTTACATGCAAGCACAGGTATTATGTATATTATAATAGAGCATAATATATATGGTATATATAGGCCTAATTATAAAAATTTTTATTATATATATAAATATATATATAATATATAACTGGAACTAAAAAGGCGAGAGAGAGAGAGAGAGAGAGAGAGAGAGATAGAGAGAGAGAGAGAGAGAGAGAGAGAGAGAGAGAGAGAGGAGTGTCATTTTTCAAAATATACAACTTATAAAAGTTAATTTCCTTGCAAATATAATCAATATAGATACCTTGGGTCCAATGTATGGGTTTTGGGCCAATCTGTGCTGAAACCATTTGACCTGTTGCCATAATTCTAATCTAAACCTCTGTCTAGCATAACAAACCCTCCATCTTAATTATATAATGCCTGCCAGTCTCTCAGTTCATACTGTCCGTGGGTACTATAGTAGATTCACATCACCCGTGCATCTGATGCCTAAGCCAGTCCCTTACGACGCTCTCCTGATTGGCTGTTGATAAGCCAATCACAGGGCTGAAAACTCTCAGTTTCTCTCGAGAGTTCACATAGGCAGGACGTGTGTTCCACCTCCCCTGAGGGATACTTTTGACAGATGTAACTATCAGGAGAGGTGGAAAAGACATCCTGCCTGTGTGAACTCTCTCGAGAGACTGAGAGTTTCCAGCCCTGTGACTGACTTATCAACAGACAATGAGGAGCGTCGTAAGGGACTGCCCTAGGCATCAGATGCACGGTAGATGTGAACCTACTATAGTACCTGTTTCGTGTCCATTAACCTGTTCCATAGTCGCCCTTTTTCTCTCCCATCTCCTCACCCATTCTTCGGGGACAGGAGAGGGGAGGTGGTCTTCCATCTATCCCATTCACGGGAGGAAGGAGTTGGGGGGCGGGGGGCAGCCACCTAATAGTCCGGCCGCTAGGGCGCCCCTACCCCCTGACCCCAAACAGGAGACCCTAGAGCCCTCCGGGGGCGCTTTGTGTGCTTCGATGGACAGCTTTTAGTCACATTTAAGGCATTGTTTGCAAACAGACGGATTTAGGAAGGATTAGAGCCGGGCATGTGAATAAAATGGGGGTCGGCCGCGTTTCACGCGCAGGGATTAACGGAGAATGATAGCCATAAGCATTCGGGTTATTAAGAGCGAATGGGAAATATATAAACAACGAGCAACTGATGGAAAGATCATTGAGCGTCATTTAAAAGCTTTAACGCGAACGAATCACCGGCGCTGAGCGGATGCGAATTTTATAAGCAGGTGATGAGTAATGAAGGATGACTTGCCCAGTTTATATGGAGTGAGGTAAATGAATAAATGAATAATGAACTAGCAGGGAAACACTACGAGCGAAATCTTGTGGAAAGATGGGTTGAATTTTTATTCACAGCCAGTAAGTACTTGAGTTAAATATGGTAACTAACAAAAAAAATCAATATAATAACGAATAGTAATAACATTAAATCTTATAAAAAGGAAATGTGAATTGCCTAGCAGTAAGTTAAGAATAATTACTTACAGCAGATCATTTAGGTTATAAAAAAAAGCGCAATGAATAATATCCAAGAAAACACTAAAAGGGGTGAATGAATACCTTAAAAAATGGATGACTTACATATCACGATACCAATATATAACATGATAATCACATGAAGACCTGCCTATGCAATAAGTAATGAAGAACTAGTTGCTCATTATTATAGTAAAACGAAGGCAAAAAAAAATGGCAAGGTGAGAAATTGCATGAAAAGCTTCTTATTGCATATCAAAATACAAGCAAACAACCACTTGTACATAACATGAGGACATTCCATGATGGAATGGAATGAACCAATCTGCAGACTAGGGAGCCATACAGAACTGAAAAGGAAAATGTCTCCTAATGAAATCTATCTAGATACACTCACGACGATCTCCATCGCAGCCATGCATCGGCAGCTCGTCACTTAATACCGCAGTGCATTAAATTCGAAAGAATGAGTTCGCGTGTCACCGCTCTGTTATTATCCAATGGCGGGGGTGCGTCACCTTAAAGGAACGCGTGACACGCGTGCAATGGCGATGCTCTCTGCTTACGTGTTCATTACCCAGTCCCGCAAAGGGCTTAATAAGTTCGTCAAGGCAATGGAGAACACTTTTGTTATGCACGTGTCTTCTTCTTCCCAGCTTTATCCCTATTCGGGGTCGCCGTTTTTAATGAGTCTCTTCCATCTACCTCTGTCCTGTGTCACTTCCTCCCGTACTACCTTCTCCCTCATATCATCTCTAATACAATCTCTCCACCTGATCTTAGGAGAGGAAGACCTAAGACCAGGTGGAGAGATTGCATTTTGTTATGCACGTGTTTGTGTGTGTGTGTGTGTGTCTGAGCTCCGTTGTTTACCCTTAGGTAAAGGTAAGTATTAACAAAATAAAAAAGATATTAATCTAATAATACTCCCAATCCAACGATTCATTTAAGAAGCCCGTCATGTCCTCATTATAAATGAAGAGGTACTCATCCTTCGGACATGCTAATAAGGCAAACTAGGGCAGCCACCATGAAGAGCTTTCGAATTTCCTCTTAAGAAAAACAAGTTATACTACTGGATCCTCCGGATTGCAAAACAGAAATTCCCTCAAAGTCATCAGCAAAAAAAAAAAAAAAAAAAAAAAAAAAAACCGTACTTTTGAATGAATCGTCCTTAACGGAGCTCCCATGAGACATATAATAGGAAGGTTCCTCGTTGGGCGAGAGGGTTAAGTGCTCTCCTACCGATTCAGCAGTCGCGAGTTCGACTCCCCGCTCTGCCAACGTGGAATCAGAGAAATTTATTTCTAGCGATTTTAAATTCATTTCTCGATATAATGTGATTCGGAACCCACAATAGGGCGTAGGTCTCGTTGCTAGGTAACCAATTGGAGAGCTGTTAATCAGCTCAGTGGTCTGGTTAAACTAAGATATAGTTAGTTTTAACATATAATAAGAAAATGTCCTGCAGGGAAATTCAAGTAAAATTTACCCAAACAATTACATACCTCGCGACATCAAAAGTCAACGGAAGACTAAAACAAAGATTTGTAAAGAATAGGATAATGCCCTTCACTGTTCTAAAGGTCACTATGCATAACTGCACTAAAAGAAATTCAAATATGCTAGAAATTCGGTCACTACATCGCAATACAAGACCCTTTCACGATTGATTGCCTTGCTTAGAAAATGTGGCATAACAATGATCTCAGACTTTGGAAAGATGTTTTCGAGGGCAAATCAACTGGATTAAAAAGTCAATATCTTAAATTTCAAAGAAGCGGTCACATAATCTAAGACATTCAAACAGGAGGAATATAAACAATTCGCCAACAAACTCGAACATCACCGAATGGGGAACAACCAGATCAAACAAGAGGCATAGGAAGGAAGGACAGGCCAAACAAACACAATCATCAACTATCGATTTTCAACTATTGATCGGGAAGAGAGAGAGAAGAGAGAGAGAGAGAGAGAGATGAGGGGGCCTCGTACTGAGAAAAGCCCAGACTGGCCACCTTTTTCCCCTAAGGAAGGAAGGAGAGAGAGAGAGAGAGAGAGAGAGAGAGAGAGAGAGAGAGAGAGAGAGAGAATGATGATTTGGGCCCTTAATGTATACTGGGATCTCATAACCTCACTTGCTCCGAGGCTTAACCCACAATTATTCCTCCTACGTGATCTGTAGGTCATTCCAAAGCTTTTCAAAAGTGATTCACGGTATCGAACAAAAACGTAGTACTGACGCAAGAAAATATAATATCTTGTTAAAATCAAAATGTAAGCATAGTCAAAGAACAAATGACAATGGCTTGTGAAAATATCATTCCGCCTGTTTTTCTATACAGTAATCACTCGCTGAAATATTAAGTAATATTCGTAGATTAATAACTTCCAAAAACTATCCTTAATCACTCGCTGAAATATTAAGTAATATTCGTAGATTAATAACTTCCAAAAACTATCCTCCCTTTCCAGGTCACAACAATCGTTTACCTGGAAAAACTGGTACTTTCACAAATAAGAATGAATGAAGATTCACATCCTTTAAATTATTATAATTTTGTTTTAAGGTTGTTGGGTAAGATCGGGTTTCCCCATTCGCCATTCCCAACATCCATTAATGAAACCATTCATATTATCGTGTTATAGCTATTACGCGGTGTTGCCAAAGTTGACGAAAGAACCACGGAAAGAATATCATCATTTAAAGGTAACAAACAACTAAATATCAATTGCGCCCTATTCTCTCCCAGTTATCAAACAACTTCGAAACACAATGATCAGTCGATTCACTTACACTACTCTCTTAATTATTTCCATCTTCATCACATCTTCCTTTATCGTCATCTCGGTCCACATCCGCTGCAGAGATGGCTTCCATTTTGTGTCTTCATTTTCCCTTTCCGTCGCAAACCTTCATTTCATAGAGATTTGAATAAATTATTTCTTCGTTCATTCCAACTTTAGTTTTGCAGACAAATTTCCGTCGTTGTTTCCACTAAGCGTCCATTCTTATAGTCTTACGAATACCAGCGCATAATACTGATTTTTGCTTTGAGTATAAACGTACGACTTAAATTCACCGTCTGCAATTAACGACTGCAATACGAAAAGTCACGAGGAATGCCTGCATCACTGACTTCCGTCTCTTGCAAGACGTTTCGCTTTCATTTTTTGGTCAGTTTGTTTTATCCCGAGTTCCATTTGCAAAAGACATCGACTAATATAGATGCCGTTTCTTCGTAAACTATGCAGTAAAGAAAATCTCAAACTTTGGTATGAATTTATACAAATTAAGTTATTTCATGGGAACTCTTATATAAGTAAGGTGTGAATCTATTTGCACTTTGAATGCCGTTTTTATATTTAAAAAAATGACATGCACCGTTTTCCTTTCTGCTTTGAGACGCGGGTATATTCATTTAAAACATCGCTCTGTTTAAATAATTACCGTAATTGTGATGTAGAAGTTAATCTAAAAGCTAGGAAAGATATTCGCTCGACGACTGCTGTCACCTGTTCATCATGCGATGCTAATCAACGTCATTCCCTAACCGGAATTAATTGTGAGCTTTGCGCTGTACCTCCTATATTCAAATTGTAATAAATGATGAGCCTGACACCTTTGAAGTGGGAGACTTCGTTCGTTCGTTCAGTTCGCTTTGCTTTTCTCGTCGTTTCGCGCAAGGTATATATATATATATATATATATAATATATATATATATATATATATATATATATATATATATATATATACACACCTTGGTTAAGCGTTGTCGCCGCGCCGACCCATAGGACATCGAGTTGGCTGGCCTCTCTGAAATTGCGAGTCACTGGCGAAACGGAATTACCGCCGCCCCCCCCCCCCCCCCCCCCCCACACAGATTAGCATCTTCCTTTTGCCATGATTGAAATGCAATTACATTTATATAATTTTCTATTTAGTTATTTATTTATTATCATTATTTTTCTTTTATTTTTTATTTTTTTTATTTTTTTACCATCATTGATGAAAAATAATCTTTTTGTAAAGTTTGAGAGGTACTTCATGAATAAAAGAAGTTGTGTGTTTGAAGAACTGTCACCTACTTTGGCGAAATCTTATTTGACCTCTAACCTTCAAGTCCGGCCTTGGCAACAGCTTTACCAGTGGAGTATGAACGCCACATATGAAACCTCTATCTCGTTTCATTCAAAAGTCACGGGTTTTAATTAAAAATAAATATACAACTTGAGCTTAGGTTGACAGACAGGTCAGTTCAGTAGCTAGATCTCCCGAGAGGTGCAAGATATTAAGAGAATAAGAGAATAAAATATTTATTAGATCAATGAATTCTTTTGAAAAAGGCAAACCCAAGAGAAGTTGGACCTCTCAACACCTTGTCCAAAATGAGAACACCTCGGTTTGCCAAAGTCGGTGGCGACTGAGGATGACCTTGCTATAGTAGATTCACATCAACTGTGCATATGATGTATAGACCAGTTCCTTACGACGCTCCTGATTGGCTGTTGATAAGCCAGTCACAGGGCTGGAAACTCTCAGTCTCCCTCGAGAGTTTACATGGGTAGGATCTATGTTCCACCTCTCCTTTCAAAAGTACCCCTCGGGAGAGGTGGAACATGCATCCTACCCATGTGAACTCTCGATAGACTGAAAGTTTCCATCCCCGTGACTGGCTTATCAACAGCCAATCATGAGCGTCGTAAGGGACTGGCCTAGGCATCAGATGGACCGTTGATGTGAATCTACTATAGTGCGCGCGCAACACTGGCTTGACGAACAAGCTGCAAAAAGAACGCTAATTGTTTTTAGACCTGAGCCACAACGCCTGAACGATGCCTGAAGACGTTCATGGACCAAAATGGTGGAAACAAACTTGGGATCGAGTTATAGTAAAATTAAGTTACAAGTAATGATCATAATTCAAGGACAAGATTCAAATAATTCTTCGATCAGATTCACAAGAAATATTTCCGGGTCAAATCTGAAGAGAGCTATGTGTGATTCACCGTTTTTTTCTCTCTTTCTTTTTAATGGTTTCCTTAATTTTAATTGGACCATGGACCAGCGATCATAACTTGACCAATCTTTCTATTTACTTCCCAAATTCAAATCGTATAGCATAGTTTCTCTCAAAAACAAAATTAAGTTTTCCAATACTTACAGCTGACGCTCGTCCCCCATTTAAAGAGAGAGAGAGAGAGAGAGAGAGAGAGAAACGAGTGTTGACTTTTACTCCAACAAAATGATTCATTGATGAGTTTTTTTCCTATCCGCTACTCTTCGAATGAAATAAAACAATTCACCCTGACATTCATTACTTCAAGTGAACAATGATTTGACATGTCTTTTGATTATATATGCAATATTCTATTTCTCTTTTAATCGTTGCAAAAACTTTTCCTAGAAAGCAAACAAAGGCATTGAATCACCAATAAATAAAATTTTTCTCCCCATAACCGTGGAATTCCCGACTCTGCCTCAATCTCAGGGGAAACTACATTCAAGTAATAATAATAATAATAATAATAATAATAATAATAATAATAATAATAATAATAATAATAATAATAATAATAATCCTACTCAATAAAATGCAAAGAGTATTGATATATTTGTATGTCCGTAATAGCATATAAGCAGTGCACAGATGTTCTGCTGGCTGCTTCTATACTCAGCGACTTTTCTTTGATGTGTCTATCTTATAGTTTACTTCTCCGGCTCGCAAATTGATTTTGATCCCAATCTACAACTGAATATTTCTAATTCATCGCGAGCTGTTCACCAGAAACAAAAATGTCTACATTTTGGTGATGACAAATATTAAAAAAATAAATAAATAAAACAATGAGATACCTAAAAACTTTTTGCACAATGTAAATGATACATATAATTAAATGATGAGGATGATATTATATATATATAATATATATATATATAATATATATATATATATACTATATATATATATATATAAAAGCTTAATACTATTCTAATATCCTTCTTTAATCAGTCTGAGTAAAATTAGTATTCATGCTAAAATACTCATTTTCACATTATTTCAGAAGTGTAATTTATCGCATTATGATATTCAAAACAAAAAATAAATGACCAAAGTTGCATGTTCAAGTTAACCATAAACCAAACCACAATTTCATTATTTGTCGTGAAAATTTTCTAAAATATATACCGAAAACATTGTCATATATAAATACTTTTGCATCGAGTAACTCTATGAAGCTTTTCTAATTATTCATATTTTATTGCTACTTATACTAGCCTTAAGATAGTGAAGTACTGCGTGATGAATAATTCTTACAATTATTTATTTTCTACTTATAATTATTCGAATTTAATTAGCAATGATCTAAAAAAAAAATAACGTAAAAAACGTACTAAAATGACATAAGTACGATGGAACAACTAAACTGTTTGAATTTTGCAGATTCGGCACCAGGGAGACTCGAACGCCCGGCAGTACGTGTCGACGACTTTCATTCGACGTCGGTAACCAATCAGCTGTCCTCTCTTGACAGCCGAAACTTGTCCTACAAACTGTTGGGAATTCGAGCCTCCCAGGTAACGAATCATGTACCAATTACAATTCCCCTTCGGAGTTATTCCAGAAGCAGAGCGAATTGGATATTAAACATTTGTAGCCTTGTGTTTTTGAATAACAAAAACGTAACTTGATGAGACAAAAAAAAAAGTCACTGATAAATGTCTTAATTGAGGCGTTCATAATAATAATGGTCCCCAGAGCTCCAAGTCGCACTTTTTTTTTCTCTCTCTCCAAAGTCTTAAAATATCCTACTTTTCCCATGGAAAAGCGTACTTGCATATGTAGACTTCAAAGTGGTCGAAAATCCCATTATCTAAGAGAGTGGTGATATGCGTGTTTGAAAATTGCCCATTTTCAAACGCGTTTTCTCACGATATTATTTTATTCTCTTTTTTTATCAACCCCAGGAGACCCCTAACATTATGAACCCCTCAATTGATACATTCGGAACGATGATGGAAAAGTCGCATTCAATTCACATTTAATTTACAGCCATATCAAAGCACTTTATCAGGTGTAGAAAAACTCAGTGACGTAATACATCATCTTACGTAAACACCGCTAATTCGAAATAAACGGCGAGAATATTATTGAATTAAACGCCGCCTCGCAACAACGCTCGGACGCGGGGCAGCTTTATCAATGCAAACAATGCAGGAATCCTAACAATGCGTACTTTCCAAGAAGCGCCACAATGAAACGGATGGATAAGACAACGACAACACATACAGATAACAATGCTCCTCAAGAACAAACTCCAGTTCAATGGAAGATCGAATACTCTGGGATCCATATACACATTTCCAGATCATTGTTTAGCGCCGTTAAGAGGAACACAACACGTAGCTTGGTAAACAAGATGGCAATGGTACTTTACTGTACGGCGAAGCAAAATGAACTTTCGCCAATGTTCCGGAATATAACGAAAATGTTAAATAAACAATATACCCGTCATATCTTGATTAAAAAAAATGCACTAAACTACAGAATGTAAATAAGTAACCTTCATCATAAGTAATTAATTTAAGCACGTTGTTACGGTACATAAACTGACTGCTTGTACTTTACCAAAATACGTTGACTGTAGCAAGCTAAATCTACAGAATAAACACATATCACCCAACACTGTAAATAACTATCAAATTATAGGTAATTTCAAGAACGTTACTGCAGTACATGAATTAACTGCTTGCGTTAAACCAAAAAGCAGAGACTGTACCATGCTGAATCTTCAGAATAAATAATATAACTGCTCAAACTCTGGTATTTAGGCGGCCCAATCATAGTAGAACGTTGATTACCTAACTATACTCTGTTTTTTTTTCACCTGTCCATCCGCCAGGGGTGTTTTTGTATGGTAACACTGCGTCCCGGGCTTTAGATAGTTACGCTATTTGTAAGTTTTAGGTAAATAAAAGGATATCTGGGTGTACATTTGCAACTGAAAAGTGTTCTAATAATTTACTGTATGCGAATTACACCGTTAATATGTGAAATAGGATATTATTATAATCGTTGAATGTAAGCTGAATGTAACTATCTAAACCCCGGGACGCAGTGTTACCATACAAAAACACCACAGGCGGGTGGACAGATGAAAAAAAACAGAGTATAGTGTGATGATTGCATATCAATCTAGTGCCCTGCACAATATTTAAATAATTTAAATATTTAAATATAATTCAGTCTTTACTTACTGTAGTATTCTAAATCAAAAATATAAATAAATAACATTCCTAACTCTGCTATTTAAGCAAACCATTCACGCTAGAACGTAAACGACCTAACTCGTGCGATGATTGCATATCAATGCAGTGCACTGCGCAATTTTAAACGATATATAATCCAATCTTTACTTATGCCGTGTCAGGGGTGTCAACGTCACAGTTGTCAAGTTCCTTGTATTTGGGAAAAGGTCAAAGGACTGGAAAAAGCACGATGGCAAAGAAGCTGGAAGACTCAGGGGTGGGTGGTAACGCTACTAAGAGACACTAAGGTTCGCTTATACTGAAAGTAAAACGCTGTGTAGAAGAATGTTTAACAACTGTCATCTTCAACCTTTACGCCACCTTCATAAGTGTGCTACAATAGAATATAGAGGTGGAAAATTTCCGACTACTTATTCAAGTTTCCTTGTTTACATATAAATATATTATATATATATAATATATACAATATATATATAAATATAATATATTATATAAATATATATATATATAGATATATATATATAGATATTATAAATATATTTATATTAATATTATATATTATATTTATATATATATATATATATATATATATATAATATAATGATAATATATAGTATATATATATATATATATATACATATATACATATATCTTACATTAAGCTACAAAATGTCCTTTAATGTCTAATGCGCTCTATCTCGGAATTAATTTAGTTTCATACATGTTAACCGAAAGGGAATTTTTTAGCTGATAAGAAATTCGTCGGCTCATGGACTCAAACCACGGAAACCAAGAATTGTCAGAATCTCTCTCACACACACACACACACACACACACACACACACACATATATATATATATATATATATTATATATATATATATATATATATATATATATATATATAGTGACAAGCGTCCTTCTGACTCTTGCTTTAACCTTTTTTCCTTAAAAACGTGAAATAATCATGGAAGAAATGGTGAAATTCATCTTGGAAAATTGCCTGAGTTAGAACGGAAACGTAAAGGAAGAAGTGTCGTTTTGACTTTTGAGATGTTTTTAACCTACTGCCTGTCCCCTTTTTGCCTTAAGAATTTCGCAGGTATGAAAACATGAACGGGTCATCAGCCACCTGCAAAAATGTCATTTTAATATCCTGTAATTTTTCATTTATTGCCTCTCAAACACCCTTCACGGCCATCGTCGCTTCCGAATCCAATTAAGACAGGTACTAGGGTAACTGAATTGGAAGTTGGCTGTTGGCCTTCAACCCCGTATTCCTTGCACTCATTACTTGTGCCACTTATTCTCCTATTCCCATGATCGTATCATCCCGTCTCTTTCAGAGACCCCAGTGATATTTTGCTGCATTTGTGACATCTTTACTTTATTGTGAAAGTGTTCTTAAGATCTTGCGTTGGTCATGCTTACAGTAATCGAGTAATTTAGCGTTCATTCAATAATCTGATGGTTGTGGTATTTTGCATTTTCAATGTAGGTATTGACCAGTGACGTAAGCTTCCCTGTTACAACGTTACCTGGTTTGCAGATTCGTGTAATACTTCCCCATTGTGTGCCGTCTTTTGTAGTTCAACAGTGCCACTCAACACTTTTACAGCCAGTGCCATTCTTAGGGACAAGATTTCCGAAATCTTAGTGGGGCCAATCCTTCCTTACAGTGCTCCATCTTACGTGTTAGCCCTAAGAGTTGTAGCGTTGATTTCTGCGCCATATTTACTCACTAAATTTAGTGGTTTGCTTGCAACCCATTTGCTCTTCATATTATACATAATATTTAGTTGTGATACAGTGCCAGGGAGATAGTGAGAGCTCCTGCAATTTTGTTACTCTTCAGATTACCTAAGCGAATTATATTTCTAGTGGACACAACACGTTTACCTTTAATCCTTTTGAAAGTATTTTGTGAGAGGTTTTTACTAAGGGTACATACTTTTATATGATGTTCATATGAAGTAGGCTGCCCTGGTCAGTTGTCGTTTCCAAAGAATTTAAAGCAGAGCCAGTTCTTCCATATTTTCCAAAATATAATCTTATACCCCGGCCTGCCCGGTGAAAATACACACACACACATGTATATATACAAACACACATACATACACACACACATATATATATATATAATATATATATATATATATATATATATATATATATATATATATATATGTATATATATATATATATATATATATCATATATATATATATATATATATATATATATATATATATATATATATTTAACGATACTGATTTAGAAACACTCCTAAAATCATTCATCCAATAATACATATCTTCCATTTCATTTGAAAATCATCGAAGAATTGTCTCTTTCCTCATCCATCAAAGTTGCACGCTTGGCCTCCTCAGGAAAATCTGTATATTATATCCGCATTCTCCTATTTTTTTTCTTTTTTTATGCTTTTGTTATTCTTGTCAATTACTTTAATCGAAAGTCCTCGGGTATAGATTTGTATATTAAGCTTTTTTTCTGTCTATTGCCTTTTATTCTGCATTTTCATGCTGATTCTTAATGCACGGTCCTTGGAGGGGATTTTTATTATATCTTTATTACTGTCATTATCTTCACAAATAATATATATGTTCTAAATTTGTGAACTTGTGGACATATGGATAGCAATTATATTTAATATCTAACCAATACATCTTTTTTTGTCCACATACCAGAATGCATTTCGGTCTACAATCTCTTAACAAACAAGCAAAAGACTACAGATTGCCAAGAGATAAAATGCAAAGCAAGCAGAGGCAATAACACTTCATCCACCAACGTTTACCGAAATCCCAACAGCCTCCTTAATCAATAAAGGCGATGCCGAACGTGAGACGTTTGAAAAATCGATTCCCGAGCTATTCGAAACGCGCACGCAATCTAAAAACACCAATACCGAAGTGTGTGCACGCGTTTTTTTTTTTTTTTTTTTTTTCCCGCGCGCCCTTGAGAGCATCGGACGATTGGATCCCTTATGTACCTGGGGTCCTGATCCTTTTTAGACGCCCACCCAAAAGTTGACAAAGGACGATCGGGCTGGACGTTGGGAACCCTTATTATTCATGTAAATTTAATCCGGCAGACAATGGCCATTACCGAAGCGACCCTCCGCCTGGATATGAGAGGCATTTCTAAGCACTCTTCTGGAGGGGATTCAGTCCGAGCTGTGTCTATCGGGGACAGCGGGGAAAACAAGTGTTGAGGTCTTTATTTCGATTGATTCCAGATGAGGTTTACAACTGTAGGTCTTTCTTTTCAAGTGTAGGTCTTCATCTGGAATGATTCTAGATGATGATGCTTACAAATGTGAGTGCATATAGTAGTGAAGGTCTCTATTTTGCTCAGTTTCAAACGCTATTTACAAATATGGGCCTTTATGCCATAATGTTTACAAAGTCTTTTTTTCGACTGGTTCTAGATGAATTTGTAGGTCTATATATAAAACTGTAGGTCTTTAATTCGTTTAATTTTAAACACTATTTACAAATATTGGTCTTTATGCCATTTGATTTGAGATGATGTTTATAAAGGTCTTTATTTTGACTGATTCCAGATGATGTTTACATGTGTAGGGCTTTATATACAAATGCAGTTCTTTATTTCGACTGATTCTAGATGATGTTTACAACTGTTCGTGTTTATTATAAAAAAGTAGGTCTTTATTTCGTTTGATTTTGGATATTTACAACTGTAGGTCTTTTCTGTTAGTAATCTTAGATGCGACTGAAAACTATTGGTCTTTGTAATCTACCTTTAGATAGTATTTACAAATGCAGGTCTCCATTCACAAGCACTGGTCTCTTATTTCGTTTAATTTTAGATGGTGTTTACAACTGCAAGACTATTTTATTTCATTGTGGATGGTATTTATGAATAAAGGTCTTTATTCATTTTGATTTTAGGTGGTCTTTATAAATAAAAGCCTCTATTTCATTTTATTTTTTTATTTCCACCGATGTTTACAACTGACAACTGAAAACTTGGAGGTCTTTTATTACATTTAATTCTCGATTATATTTACGACCAAATTTTCGTCTATAGAGGTGCCTCACGCTGAGGGACCTGGGGCAACCCGAACGAGCTGAAAGGTAATGTAAGGTAAGGTCATTTGACTTAAGGGTGTTTACAGTTACATATTGTTATTCAATTTGATTCAGCACTTATTTTTTTTTATTCGAATTTGGATTATATTGACAATTCCATGCCAGTAGCTCATTTGATATTAAATATTTTCCAAGATGATTTGAGTAACTCTGTTGCTAACATAAAAGAAACCCCTCCTTTTATTTTATTTTCTGTTTGCTGATGAGATAGAAATGTGAAATCAAGTTGAAAATAAATGACAACTCAAAGCTTACTTTAAAAAGCTGAACTAGGAAAAGCTGACTTTACTTAACAATTGACGTAACAGATCAGAATTTCACTTAAAATGGTTTTGAAAATGTAACAATATAATAAAAGCAATAGGCAAATAAATGTTCTTTACATCGCGGAATTTTGGATATGCTAATTACTGATGAGCCGTAAGAAGCCTCGGAAAGAAAGATATTTATAAAGAATAATTATTCTCTACCTTCTGGTTGCAGAGAGAGAGAGAGAGAGAGAGAGAGAGAGAGAGAGAGAGAGAGAGAGACTTTCCGTCTGTGATCGGTCGTTGAATTCGCTTGAAATCACCAAGACGCGTCAATTTTAAATCGGGATTAAAGTAGCATAAATGTACAAAGAAGTGTGGGGATTGGGATATAGCACAATTTAATTGCAATCAGGAAGAAAATATACATGTCTGCTACAATGTCTGATTATGACCCGTCGATAACTTTTTGAAAAATTTACCATTTAACACGAAAAAATGATACCACACAAACAGGCATCCTGCTGTTCATTTATCAAACAGATTTTTTCTTCATGTTTGAAAAAAGGACAAGCACTGTCTCTCATAAGACAAAGAAAAGCATTATCAAAAGCATAATCTACTTTTCGTTTTTACAAATAATCTATTCTTAACAAAAGGCACAATTGCTTTTTGTAAGACAAGCTAAAATAGTTATCCAAAATACCACATCATCTCCCCGAGATCTGTCGAACATCTCAAATCATGGGAGACCATTTGTTCCCTGTCATATAAGAGCCTTATAAGCAAATACCATTTTTGGGAAGTGAGGAGCTTGAAGGGGATCGTCCTCCTCTCAAGCAGAGAATACCTCTGCCAGGATATTATTATAAAGGCACTGGATTGGCTGGCCTGTCTGTTTGCCTGTCTGTGTCTTCTGCTTTTACCCATTCTGAATGAGGCCTTTGAAAGCGCACCCACCCCCTCCTCCTCCTCCTCCTCCTCCTCCTCCTCCTCCTCCTCTCTCCTCTCTCTCTCTCTCTCTCTTCTCTCTCTCTCTCTCTCTCTCTCTCTCTACTCAGAATCAACTTTGGTATTTATACACCAACGACCATCATTCAACACCAGCATGAGCATCTGATAACTAACAAGTGATCACTAATGTCGATCATTTTTAGTAAGTCTGACGAAGGAAGAGTGCGTGAAGCATGTGAAGAGAGAGAGAGGAGAGAGAGAGAGAGAGAGAAGACGAGAGAGAGAGAGAGGAAAGAGAGAGAGAGAGAGAGTCCTCATTTTTCACTTTAGCTATTTCACTTCCATACTTTATTATTATTATTATTATTATTATTATTATTATTATTATTATTATTATTATTATTTGGAACCTCGCTTTCATTTATAAGTGAATAACACTTCTTCATTTACCTAACCTACTCTCTCTCTCTCTCTCTCTCTCTCTCTCTCTCTCTCTCTCTCTCTCTCTCTCCTCCCGAGGGCCATCACGTGTCCCTTTTCAATTAATTATAACGCTTAAGTTCCCGTCAGTCATAAAAGATGGAGATCACCATCATCATCATCAACAAACATTGGTATTAAAGCCCTCAGATCTGTTGTCGATCGGTTATAGAGTTTTTCTAATCGGTTTAAATCCTCTCTCGCCTATTCCGTCTATTTAAAGGCCTCCATTCAGAGAGATCACTTAACATTTTTTCTCCGGAGCCTTCATTCAGAAGCACAAACCGTCACGATAAAACTGGGGCGGGGGTTGGCTGCTTCGGTATTGTAAGAGGCCAGTCTTCTTTTAATCTTTTAACCCACTGGAGGACTCTGCCAGTCGGACCTGACGTTCTTTGGGATGCATAGTTTTCATAGCAACGGAGCTCAATGTAAAATTTCGGGGATTTTTGCTGCATTCGTCATATTTGTTATCCTTGAGAAGCTCTGCTCAGCTGACAGTTTTAAAGTCCTGGCGTCTTTATGCCAAGGGTATGGACCAGTTTTACGAAGCTTTCGTTGATGACCATTGAGGGGGGGGACTTAAAGGAACGCGTTCGGAATTCTGGCACTGGGTTTGGCTTCTATACTCCTGAGTGCAGCTCTTACAAGTTTTCCTTAGAGGCGTCAATAAGAAATAATAGTTAAAAAACTTTCGATTATTTCGCTATTTTTAAATCAACACCATCTCCAACAACAATAATAATGCCAAAAAAAAAACTTTTTATCATAATTACATAAGACTAATACATTAATATGATAAATTGTACACACTATATAGAAGAAATAAGTCTGATTTCTCTTTCATCTCTTCCCACCCAAACGGTTTAATTGATTTAGATTTTTATAAGTTGGCTTATGACAGCTCAAGCGATCGCTGAGGCAAGTACTGAAAGGGATGGAGGCATCATGTGGACCTCTGGACAAATACATAGGTTACATAAAATCTTGGCGTTGATGAAATGAACTAGAGATACTGTCAACTTTACGCCAAAACCTCGAAAGGCCAAGACAGCAGGCGAGCCGCATGGCCGAACCCGAAGTCGTGCCAAAATCGACGAAACAGGACGCCGCCGCGCTGTTTCCTTACCTGTTTCTCTCAAAGAAGAGCTGGTGTATGCAGTCTGTGGACTCTGTACAGTCTGCGTCTGAAGACGCGGACCAAAGGAAAATGAAAGGTTTTCCTTCGGGCAGCCGTTAGGTTTTCTTTAAGCCCTGAAGTGTGCAAAGTGAATAGCGCAAGGTCCGAACGGCCCCCGGCCCTTCCAATAGGCCTGCTCCAATAACAGAGGAGCTTTCTTCTCAACGGGTGAACCCTTCGTTATAGACGCTCGGGTTCTTGGGTTTCACAGGGGGGGGGGGGGGGGGGGGGGGGGGGCATTTTAAGACGGCGGTCGCAGAGGAGAGCAGAGCGGGTAGACGAAAAGGCGACGGTTATGACATTTGCCCTCTGGGATTTAAAGCGCCATCTCGTAATTCGGTTTCCTCCCTCTGTGCAGATTTCATTTACGTAACTCAAAATGCTCTTTGTTATTCCCGCGTTTCTTCTCAGATGCACCCCATTGACACGTTTTATCAAATTTCTCTAATGGTTTCCCCTCCAGCGTTACTTTCGATGCATACCTAAAGCAATTCTTTTTTTTTTATCCTTCCTTGCTCTTCTTCATTCGTCGCGATTGATTGATTTATGGTTGCCAAAACTGGCGTCACAACATCTATAGGTTTCGCGATCATTATCGCCTACTAGAATTCACTTAGCCCTATAGTTTTTCCTTTCGGTCTCAATCTTGAAATGTCCATTAATTAACACCCTTTTCAACACAGTCAAATCTCACGGCAGGAGATATTTTAAGCTTATTTATACTTAGCAACCATCCTCAAAGACATTCCTGCTCATGCTCCTTCCCTTTCTAAATAGCATCATCACTTTCCCCTTCTTCCCCACTCGACGATTCCAAAGGCAGATCAAATTTCTTGAGATCGTTTTCCATAGGTTGCGACACCGGGCTTTTTGTTTATGAAATCTCTACCTGCGTCTGGGATTTGACAACTGTATCCCAGCTAGACCAAGAAGTGGCAGTCTCTCTCTCTCTCTCTCTCTCTCTCACCATATTCTGAGGGTTTCTTGCTTCTTTTTCTTCATATCCAACGGAATTAATTGGTCCCTAATGTATGTTTAAAAAAACGTTTTTACCTATATATACTTACAAGATTTTATATAAAAAAATAATTACTGTTATTGTTATTATTATTTTGGTATTCAGTAACAAATCACAAGGCAATGGATCCCACTAGCAAGCAAACACTAAATACCATATCCTTATGTGAAAAAATAGAATCATATATCAATAAATAAGTGAAAAAAAAGAAAGACAGAAAGGGAAGACAAGCGAGGTTAAATGTCTCCTCCCCCTCCCCCGCCCCCCTTGCAACTGGAATCGAACCCAAGATTCTCAAGGGCTATGGTGCAGAGGCTATGACACACCCTAGGATTTTAAAAAATTGGTTATAAGGTCACTTCTGCTTTTTAAGGACCTCTAAACCCGGCGCCTGGGAAGCCCCAAACATCACAAAGAGTATCTGCAGACATTCCAATCAGTTAGGAAAAACATAACTGAGAGGTGAGTGAAGGCGACATTACTGAAATTCTTAGCAAGGATCCTTCAATCAGAACAGGATCCGATAACAAAAAATCAATTATTTTTTGTGGTAAACAAAAAAATAAATAAAATGAAATAAACAAGAAACCAGCACAAAGCAGCCATGAAACGGATTTCAGAAATTACCAGCACGTGGGGAAAAAATGTTCAGAATCTCTCTCTCTCTCTCTCTCTCTCTCTCTCTCTCTCTCTCTCTCTCTCTCTCTCCTCGGAATCAACTTTGGTATTTATACACCAACGACCATCACCATCTCATTATTCAACACCAGCATGACCATCTGATGACTAAACAAATAGATCACCAATGTCGATCATTTTTACTAAGTCAAACGAAGGAAGAGTGAGTGAAGCACGTTGAGAGAGAGAGAGAGAGAGAGAGAGAGAGAGAGAGAGAGAGAGAGAGAGAGAGGTAGTATTTCTAACCGCTTAAGAGTCCTCATTTTCTATTAATAATGCGCTTACGATACATATCTCTTTAAATAGAATGCTCTCTCCAGTGAACCCACTCGGATAGATTTAAAATGAGTTGGAATATTAAGCATAAGTACATTATTGTTTTAAGTTATTTTCACCAGAGAGAGAGAGAGAGAGAGAGAGAGAGAGAGAGAGAATTAACAATACACTCAAAACACAAATCTCGATACAAAAAATGCTCTGCCGCTATATTCAAACATGCAAACACGCACGTCTGGACAAGACATACTATGCAAATATCCCGTTGTGGCCGGAATCGAGAGAGAGAGAGAGAGAGAGAGAGAGAGAGAGAGAGAGAGAGACTCAACTACAAGTTCAAGATACAAATCTGCATCCACAGAAAGATAGACCTATAATATTCAACCATATAATTATACCCGCACGTTACTTGTGCAAATATCCAGAAGTATCAGCCTGAGAGAGAGAGAGAGAGAGAGAGAGAGAGAGAGAGAGACTCAACTTTACGTTCAAGATACAAATCTGCATCCACAGGATCGTAGACCTACAATATTCAACCATATCATTATACCCGCAAGAAATATCCAGAAGTATCAGCCTGAGAGAGAGAGAGAGAGAGAGAGAGAGAGAGAGAGAGAGAGAGAGAGAGAGTCAGTCCCTCCAACCACTTAAAAGGTCTAGTGCGCCTTCCTTCCTCCCTACCCCTACGATAACGATGAGTAGTTCGATAAACCGGAGAAAACCTGTCCCCTTGGTAGAGGACGCTGCTGGCGTCGGACTGTCCACCGCGGATGTGACGCGATGTTTATGGCGGTAAAAAGTTGCGCCATAAATCCTCTTCAATCAGGATATATAAACCGGAGACTCATTTCAATCCGTAGGGTTATGTGTGATAAGGGAGGCAATAAAAGACAGCCACCGCTGGGGGTAATTTGTTTTCGGGCTTGGTTTATTCTTCTAAGGTGTGTTTTCAGAATGAGAGAGAGAGAGAGAGAGAGAGAGAGAGAGAGAGAGAGAGAGAGATTTCAAATCTCCTACTCCATTATAGTCTAAACTTAAACCAACCTATCTATGGCCCGAACCCACTGTTTAAAAGCTAGACCTATAGGAGCTTACGACGGGATTTCAAGTTTTGTTTTTTTCTCTTCTCTCTCTCTCTCTCTCTCTCTCTCTCTCTCTCTCTCTCTCCCCTGTCGTAAATCAACCTGGAATTGAGAGCCGGGGAAGTTGATGAACTATGAGCTACAGCGCATGGCCTTTTAAGATATTCGTGTTACGAGTACACTTCATTGATTAAAACGAAAACAAAAGCACAAAAAAAAACAGTAAAAGAAAATCTGTGTTTTTCAAATATGAATAGAGAAATATTTACGTTATGGAGGATGGGTTAAAAGATTTTTTTCTACCATATGAAAAAGAAATGTTTTAAAGAAATTTGCTGCATCAAGATTTCATACAATAATTCCTACTCTCTCTCTCTCTCTCTCTCTCTCTCTCTCTCTCTCTCTCTCAACGGGTGACAAGTAAAATCATTGGAATCTACTTTAGCTAGTTATTACTCAGGTACACGAACCCCCACTCTCTCTCTCTCTCTCTCTCTCTCTCTCTCTGAGACAAAGACGATTCGTCAGTCCGTGACATAATTCCTTTGATCCGGAACGATAATGGAGCAAATATCATCGCTATTTCAGGCGATGTGGTTAAATGGTAGCGCCCAAATCGCCTTCAGATCGTACTTGGAATGAAGATATGTTTTCTTCACTCACT
>NC_061092.1:13584032-13593867 GCF_015104395.2 Macrobrachium nipponense | reverse complement strand
CTTCACTCACTCCAAAGATAGGGGAGAAGTTTTCTTCAGTCACTCAAAAGATAAGAGGGGGAGGAGGGTTTCCTCTTGCAGGTGCAAATGAATCCTCTCATTTACTGCAAAGAACGTGGATGAGGTCTTCTTCACTCTTTGTAGACACTTCAGAATATGAATGCGGTCTCCCTCGTTCTGTCCAAAGATGTGGATGAGTTTTTTCGTTTTTTTTTCTTGTTTTTTTTTTTTTTTTTTTTAGTAAAAATATGAATGTATCACCTAGCTCACTTTAAAGATCTGGTAGAGGTTATCCTCAATCTCTGCAAAGATCTGGTACGAGTCATCCACACTCACTGCAAAGATCTGATGAAATTCATCCTCAACCTCTGTAAAGATCTGATATAATACATCCTCACTCTCTGTAAAGCTCTGATAAAAGTCATCCACACTCATTACAAAGATCTGATAAAATTCATCCGCACTCATTACAAAGATCTGATAAAAGTCATCCACACTCATTACAAAGATCTGATAAAATTCATCCGCACTCATTACAAAGATCTGATACAATTCATCCGCACTCATTACAAAGATCTGATAAAATTCATCCCCACTCATTACAAAGATCTGATAAAATTCATCCCCACTCATTACAAAGATCTGATAAAATTCATCCCCACTCCTACAAAGAAACTGATTAAAAATTCATCCACACGCATTACAAAGATCTGATAAAAATTCATCCGCAAATCTCATTACAAAAGATCTGATAAAACTCAAAATCCACATCATTACAAAGATCTGATAAAATTATACCTTCATTTCCCCAATCATTACAAAGAGTCTGATAAAATTCATCCCCACTCAATTTACAAATTAACGATGAAAATAAAATCATCCCCACTTCATACAAACGATCTGATAAAATTCATCCGCACTCATTACAAAGATCTGATAAAATTCATCCACACTCATTACAAAGATCTGATAAAAGTCATCCACACTCATTACGAAGATCTGATAAAATTCATCCGCACTCATTACAAAGATCTGATAAAATTCATCCGCACTCATTACAAAGATCTGATAAAAGTCATCCACACTCATTACAAAGATCTGATAAAATTCATCCGCACTCATTACAAAGATCTGATAAAATTCATCCCCACTCATTACAAAGATCTGATAAAATTCATCCCCACTCATTACAAAGAACTGATAAAATTCATCCGCACTCATTACAAAGCTCTGATAAAAGTCATCCACACTCACTGTAAAGATCTGATAAATTCATCCTCATTCACTGTAAAGATGATACAATTCATCCTCACTGTAAAGATCTGATAAAATTCATCCACACTCACTGTAAAGATCTAAAATTCATCCTCACTCACTGTAAACATCTGATAAAATTCATCCACACTCACTGTAAACATCTGATAAAATTCATCCTCACTCGCTGTAAACATCTGATAAAATTCATCCTCACTCTCTGTAAAGATCTAATAAAATTCATCCACACTCACTGTAAACATCTGATAAAATTCATCCACACTCACTGTAAACATCTGATAAAATTCATCCTCACTCACTGTAAAGATCTGATAAAATTCATCCACACTCACTGTAAACATCTGATAAAATTCATCCTCACTCACTGTAAAGATCTAACAAAATTCATCCACACTCACTGTAAACATCTAATAAAATTCATCCTCACTCTCTGTAAAGATCTGATAAAATTCATCCATACTCACTGTAAACATCTGGTAAAATTCGTCGACACTCCCTGTAAACATATGATAAAATTCATCCACACTCACTGTAAACATCTGATAAAATTCATCCACACTCATTGTAAACATCTGATAAAATTCATCCACACTCTCTGTAAACATCTGATAAAATTCATTCCACAATCATTGTAAACATATAACAAAATTCATCCAACACTCACTGTAAAACACCTAATAAAAATTCCATCCTACACCACTGTAAACACCTGATAAAATTCATCCTCACTCTCTGTAAAGATCTGATATAATTCATCCTTACTCACTGTAAAGATCTGATACCATTCATCCTCACTCTCTGTAAAGATCTTTTAAAAATTCATCACACATCAATTCAAAGATCTAATAAAATTAATCTTTACTCACTGTAAAGCTATGATAAAATTCATCCTCACTCTCTTTAAAGATCTGATAAAATTCATCCTCACTCGTGTAAAGATCTGATACAAATTCATTCTCACTCTCTGTAAAGATCTGATAAATTCATCCTCACTCTCTGTAAAGATCTAATAAATTCATCCACATTCACTGTAAAGATCTGATAAAATACATGCTCACTCTCTGTAAAGATCTTATATAATTCATCCTCACTCACTGTAAGCATCTGATAAAATTCATTCTTGCTCTCTGTAAACATCTGATAAAATTCATCCTCACTCTCTGTAAAGATCTGATAAATTCATCCACATTCACTGTAAAGATCTGATAAAATACATCCTCACTCTCTGTAAAGATCTGATAAAATTCATCCTCACTCACTGTAAAGATCAGATATAATTCATCCTCACTCACTGTAAACATCTGATAAAATTCATTCTCGCTCTCTGTAAACATGTGATAAAATTCATCCACACTCACTGTAAACATCTGATAAAATTCATCCTCACTCTCTGTAAACATCTGATAAAATTCATCCACACTCACTGTAAACATCTGATAAAATTCATCCTCACTCTCTGTAAACATCTGATAAAATTCATCCACACTCACTGTAAACATCTGATAAAATTCATCCTCACTCTCTGTAAAGATCTGATATAATTCATCCTTACTCACTGTAAAGATCTGATACCATTCATCCTCACTCTCTGTAAAGATCTTTAAAATTCATCCACACTCAATTCAAAGATTTAATAAAATTAATCTTTACTCACTGTAAAGCTATGATAAAATTCATCCTCACTCTCTTTAAAGATCTGATAAAATTCATCCTCACTCCGTGTAAAGATCTGATAAAATTCATTCTCACTCTCTGTAAAGATCTGATAAAATTCATCCTCACTCTCTATAAAGATCTGATAAAATTCATCCACATTCACTGTAAACATCTGATAAAATACATCCTCACTCTCTGTAAAGATCTGATAAAAATTCATCCTCACTCACTGTAAAGATCTGATAAAATTCATTCTCGCTCTCTGTAAACATCTGATAAAATTCATCCTCAGTCTGTGTAAAGATCTGATAAAATTCATCCTCACACTGTGTAAAGATCTTTAAAATTCATCCACCCTCATTTCAAAGATCTGATAAAATTAATCTTCACTCACTGTAAACCTCTGATAAAATTCATCCACACTCACTGTAAAGCTCTGATAAAATTAATCCTCAAGCATTGTAAAGATCTGATAAAATTCATTCTCACTCTCTGTAAAGATCTGATAAAATTCATCCACACTCACTGTAAAGATCTGATACCATTCATCCTCACTCTCTGTAAAGATCTTTAAAATTCATCCACACTCAATTCAAAGATTTAATAAAATTAATCTTTACTCACTGTAAAGCTATGATAAAATTCATCCTCACTCTCTTTAAAGATCTGATAAAATTCATCCTCACTCCGTGTAAAGATCTGATAAAATTCATCCTCACTCTCTGTAAAGATCTGATAAAATTCATCCTCACTCTCTGTAAAGATCTGATAAAATTCATTCTCACTCTCTGTAAAGATCTGATAAAATTCATCCTCACTCTCTGTAAAGATCTGATAAAATTCATCCTCACTCTGTAAAGATATGATAAAATTCATCCTCACTCTCTGTAAAGATCTGATAAAATTCATTCTCACTCTCTGTAAAGATCTGATAAAATTCATCCTCACTCTCTGTAAAGATCTGATAAAATTCATTCTCACTCTCTTTTACAGAAAACGATAACATCATGGTGATAACATAATACGAAGGATTTATGCCCTGTTGATGACGGAATGAAGGAAAAATTTTATTGTAATTAAAAACTTCAAAAAAAGGAAAGCGGTTAGAAATACTCATGACTGGAGGACAGGAGAATAAAAATTCTGACTGCAGAATACATACAGTGCATCCTGTCAACGTGATTGCAGAGTAAGTGTGGAAACCAGTTGTGATAGCGTTATCAGCTACAACAAAGAATTTGTAGCCGCAGTAAATGGTATCGAGCTAACTGAGGAGGTTCTGGCAAAGGTTTATGGAAATACACCGACCCAAGAATCAACATTATCATTAAACAGGCAATATAAACTGGCAGAAAGAAGGCAGTTCGTTAGATCATAATAATTATATAATTCAAAGCAAGAGAGCAAGGGAGTATATCTTCTGGAGACAGCAAAATTACTGGCAGCTGCGAATAATGTTTGCAAAAGTGAAGGATGTCCAAGTTCAAATAACAGCAACAAATTGCACCATGATGACGACGTAATGAATAGCAGCTGTAAATGACATTACAGCGAATATATAATTGACATCAGAGCACCAAATGAAAATTTGAACAAAGCCAAAATAATAATCATGGCTGTGAAGACTATGATAAATAATGTCACGAACAAATGACATGCGGAGTTGAAGGGCGCTGGCGAACTGCAGCGGTCGCTCCCTCCTATTTTATCATAACGCTCATTCTCTGTATTTCACTTATCCTGGTTTGACACAATGAGAGAGAGAGAGAGAGAGAGAGAGAGAGAGAGAGAGAGAGAGCTACAAACTACTTTTAGAATAAAGGAGCATCTAAAAATAAAACTACTCAGAGAGAGAGAGAGAGAGAGAGAGAGAGAGAGAGAGAGAGAGAGAGAGAGAGAGAGAGAGAGAGAGAGCGGCAAACTACTTTCGGATGAGGGCTTATCTTCTAAAATATTGTGCGTGTTATATGTGAAATTCCAAGTTATCAAGAAATGTTAATTATTCTACAGTATTTAAAATTTGCTTTTAACCCAAAACCCAAAACCAAATATCAACAAGTTTGAGTTGAAACTAATTGCCGAAATCAAAAGTCTACCTTTACTACACCTGTGCAATCTGCCATTTTTTGTTCTTAACCCTACGCTTTGAAATTTAAGAGTGATGTGTAAAATGTGCAGCCTTCTATAACGTAGCTTCCAAATTATGATTGCCAGTAAGATATTTAAGATATTTAATCAGAAAGTTACTCAATACAGAACATTTCAGCGGAATAATACTTCAAAATAATACGTGCTGATGTCGAATGCTAATGGCATTCAGGAATCTCTATTCTATAATATGATTACGACCTTGGAAAAAAGGAGAGAGAGAGAGAGAGAGAGAGAGAGAGAGAGAGAGAGAGAGAGAGAGAGAGAGAGAGAGAGATAATAAATGATACTTTTACATACACGGAAATCCTCAACATGTATAGATTAGAGCAAAGAGAATTACGACGCAGAGACCAGCCGCATCCCACAAGACGGCAAAATTTGATCTGCCATTCCCGTTTCAAATAATGCATTTACATCCTCATAAATGATTCGCAATCATTCTTAAACAAACCGTTTTCATGGCATTCTCAAATGAAAAATGTGCCGGTTTTCATATCCGGATATAACGGAAATTAATACACAATAAGAAGTGTTGAACATTGTGACAAAAAAGCCAGGTCATCTTTTAATTTACGATAAAATACGTGTTTGTACAACGCACTTTCATTAAAAATATATGGTCAAGTAGAGTGAATATATATATATAGATATATATATATATATTATATTAATATAAATAAATAAAATATATATATATATACAATATATATATATAAATATATATATACATATATATATATATATATATATATGTATATATAAATATATCATATATATATATACATATAGATATTCATATATATATATCTATATATATATATATAATTATAATATATATGATATATATATAGATAAATAATTTTAATAACTTAATTAAATTTTTTAAAAAGATATATATATATATATATATATATATATATATATATATATTATAAACGCACGTGATTTTTTTTATATTTACGAACATTAAGGGACAAATCTCACTTACTATCGGATTCACTAAACATTGGGAACAACTTACGCCCAAAGGGGAATTATAACAATTATAATAGATTAGTGCCTCTGCCTCGCCAAGAGGACTTGAACTATGGTCTGGTTCAGTGATTTTAACAGCACGGCATGTCCGGAGCAGAGGCAATACCCCCAAATATAGGTTAATCCCAATGTTTAATGAATTCGGTATCGAACGATTTTTGTGCTTTAATATTTGCGAATACTGCCAAATTACAATAAGTGTGTAATAAAAAGCATCAATTATATAGTAAATCTAAAATAACTTACACACTGTTAAGGAAAATCTTAGCTTTTATATTTTACATAGCAATGCAAATTAATATTAATTGTGGATTTTTATTACACATCTTTTTTTTCACGAGATTTTGAATTTCTCTGCATTATTTTTGTTTTCACAATCGTACTCATGCGACGCAAGGAAATCATACATTTGCTTAGTCGTTCAATATTTGAACTGGCTATCAGATGAAAACGAAATGAAATGCTATAAAAGCTGAGGCTCTTTTGCACCTTTACTTGATTTAGGATACAACAAATAGTATCTCAATTAGTATCAAACGTCCATAAATGATCTATGATGTCATTTATTAATATACCGAACCGATGGAAGTCTAGGATCTCCCTGAGAACTAAAAATCAAACAAATACTCTGAAAATCAGATCATCTATAATTAATCTTCTCAACATCGTTGACTTTTGAGACTTCATTAATCTCACCGATAATATCAATCAAAACTAATGTAATTAAAGTGAAGGCTCTGGGAGACTGTAATTAGAAGTCATTAGCAATCTTTCTTTTTTACCCTATCAATACGGAGTTCCTTTTATTCCATTAGGAGACCGACGAATACAAGTTTGTCCTTTTTATATATATGACTCATTACAGAATCTATAAAATATAGTCAAAGTAAAGGAAAGCTAATTTTTTTTTCTGTTATGACGTAGCAGTAAAAACTGAGTTGGTATGCAGTGTTTTTCCTACGTCATCTGATGATTTGCTACCCAAAGTATGTTTATTATTAAATAATTTCTTACTATCCAACATTATAAGCAGGCAATTTTGTGAACCTTATGTAACACTATCAAAACTGACGCCAACTCCAAATTTGGTGACTAACCGCAGCATAATGCCTATTGCACTCAATAAATCAGAAATCATAAAATGTATAAATAATACCTTATAAACACATTATTCATAAAATATCTGTTAACAACAGATAAAAGTGCAAAATATCAGCATAACCATTCTAATCAAATGCAAAATGCATTCAACGTATAAATGCCATTCTTGCCAATACTTCCTTTAAGCCAGAGCTAATATTTCCGGTAAATAATTATTCTGATGCCTCGAGCCGAACACAGACCTCGGAATCATTTATTTTCATTGTGCTACATCGGAGGTGGGGAATGTGGAGATATACGTGTCTGCAAAGATATTTCTGAATGATGCGTGGGGCCTACAAAAGCATTCCTGACGAGGAGCGGACGGGGTATAGAGTGCGTTTGTTTCAACTGGAATGCTTCATCAAACTTGGGTAGACTCACTAACAATTGATATATGAATCTACAGTTCACATGCCCAGCCAACGTTTAATCGGGAGCTAAAATGAAATCACTTTTTAGCGTGAGTTCGTCTGTTTTAAGAAGTAAATAAAAATTTTTAAAGCTCAGTATAGTTGACGCGTCTTTATATACGAAGAACGATTGGACGCTGAAAACAAGATGAGCAATTTGGTTACGGATTCGCCTACCTTATTAAAATAAAATAAGAAAATAAATTTAAAAAAAAAACGAAAATAATCTTTAAAAAAATGTTCGGAAGCTGGAAAGAAAATCGGAACCACATTTTGGACATTAGTCGACCTATCTTGAAGAAACAGGAGGAGGAGGAGGAGGAGAATTTTCAAATGACACAACGGACGATTCTTTGGCTGCTCGGCAAGATTACAATTATATGAAACGGCAGGGGAGTGAAACCAAAAATGACGGGGTAAGGGAGAACATTAGAAGGGGGATGGCTATGGCTATGTGGGGAGGGGAGGGGAGGGGAGGGGAAGGAGGGCATATACCCCCATGGAATCGGAGACGACAACAGTCTGCCCAACACGAAAATAAAACAGTCTAACTTCGCCGCCATTCCGTTTCAGGTTTCCGCTCAGTCATCTTAATAAAGAGTTTTGTATGTTAAGCAGCGCTCTCTGTGATACCCTTCCCGCTGCGCTGATTCCCGCAGATACCCGAAAACAGATGCACGAAATATTTCCCAAATTCCTTTCGGCTCGTTTTTTATGTGTAAAATCACCGGGTTGATTGCAGTCCGCCCCATAATTCTTATCTCTCGGTCTTTGTCAATGTCATTCTGTGACCTTAGAGCGTTCTCTAGAATCCTTGCAACAGTGGGCAATTTAATGCAACAGTAACTTTGATAAAGCGAGGGCGGAAAAATACTCACGATAAGATTTCTTTGCGAAATATTAGTCCTCATATAAAAAAAAATATACATTCACAAATTAGTTGTGACAATATATATTTTTTGCACATTTGAATTGGGAAGAATGAATTATTCAGATATTGAAATAATTTCTTAATTTTCTTATATATCTTTATAATATCAATTTGCTAGCAAGTAAAATATTTTCAGTTCCACATAAAAATATGTCGGTAGAAAACGTATCGTCCACTCTTCATTTCAAATCACTGCTTTAAGTATATCATAGAACGAAACAGATTGCAATATGGGTATCGTCCACTCTTCCTTGCAAATCACTGCTTTAAATATATCATAGAACGAAACAGAATGCAATATGGACATATGGAAGAGGGTAGGAAATGTTAGTGTTCACAGGTCTTGTCGAGAATTCCTTCGCCATTAAATGTTGTTTCTTGAGAAGTAAGATGCTTATATAAGAAGCGGAGAGCGGAAAGATATTCTAAGAAAATATTATACATAAGAATGATTAAAACTCATCTATTTAAAAATATATACATAAGAATTATTAAAACTCATTTTTAAAGGAGTCCCTTCAGCCATAAAACCTGTTACTCTGCACAAAATTAATTTTGTTATATTTTCGTAGTTTTTCTTTTATTTACGTGGAGGACTAAAGTTGTTGTTTTCAGTGTTCTTTTCAGAGGACAAGAGCCAATTACGCGACTAATCTAAGGCCCATTCCTACCCCAGGCTCGTAGATACCACGAAAAAGGAAACATCATTTGCGTGTCCAGATATGATATAAATACACTGGAGAAGTGTAAATCTGGTTTGTCAAAGAGTTTCTCTGTACAGTTTGCTCCTTTCTTCAAGCCCTACAAAAATAGCTCACATCCTAAGTGGATAACGATTGCTTCTTATCTGGTTTCCTTGCAGGAGTCCTTCGTCATCCCAATTCTCAGGACAGTAACTACATCCTACCTTTAAAAACGACAGCAAAACCTGTGTTTCAAACAGTGCCGGACAAACAACATTCAGTCTACGTGGACTCTCTCTCTCTCTCTCTCTCTCTTCTCTCTCTCTCTCTCTCTCTCTCTCTCCAGCTGGTTGTCATGTATCATTCTTCTCTCACGGGCTTAAGAAAATGACATTAACAAGCACCAGTATATATATTATATATATATATAAAATATATATATTATATATATATATATATATATATATTTGTGTGTATGTTTATGCATATATACAAAAATACCTACACACACACACACACACACACACACACACACACACACATATATTATA
>NC_061092.1:13516532-13581532 GCF_015104395.2 Macrobrachium nipponense | reverse complement strand
CCGTACCTGATCGTTTGGTCAGTTTCAAGGTCACCGTACCTGATCATTTGGTCTGTTTCAAGGTCACCGTACCTGATCATTTGGTCAGTTTCTGTAAAACACCAAATTCTTTGGAAGGCCGAACTTCAAGTCGGTAAATCACACTCCCTGCGCCAACCCAGCGATAGTAACTTCGCAATCATTTTGATTTATTTCTGTCCTATTCGTGCTTCCTTCTCTCTATTGTCCTAAATCCAAAACACATTCGAAAAGCAACACTCCAGAAAATGTGAAAGGCTGAGTTTTTAAAAAGAAAAAAAAATCTACTTATGCATAAGAGTTCAACTGCCATTATATTGTTAACAGACTGATAAAATAAAAAATAAAACAAATATGATCTATACTTTTAAAAAAAATCCGACATTTTAATCTACTTGACAAAAGAATTAAGATTACTTGATTTTGTTTTACACCTCACGTACCCATCGCCCCGTCATAACATATCTACCTGCAAACGATATTTTTGCCAATAAACGCCCACACAGCGAACTTGTTCGTGACATTTATGTTCAACTGCAACCATTTGCGCTTCCCAATCATTTCTACCAATCAGCCCAACCTGTCCAAAAAAAGCAGATTTTAGCGACTGACCACTGCACATATTGGAGGCCCAACAGTCGGCGTCATTCTAAAAAATTTCTTTGAACAAAAGAGAAAGCAAAGTTGAATCAATGAAAACAGCGCCTCAGTGGCGTGATCGGTATGGTTTTGACCTGATACCTACGTGGCCGCGAGTTCGATTCTCGGGCATTCCACTGAGGGGGTTAGAGATGTGTATTTCTGGTGATAGCAGTTCACTCTCGACGTGGTTCGGAAGTCACGTAAAGCCGTTGGTCCCGTTGCTGAATAACCACTGGTTCCATGCAACGAAAAAACACCATACAAACAAACAATAAATGAAAACAGGTTTCAGAATGGCTTCGAAGAGCAAATGACTGCAGCTGGAACAATTGCCTAATCATGACATTATACTCAATGATGGTCATTGTACGCTAGCGTACATTATGAATCAAGCCTGCTTACCCTTGAACGCAGGAGACGGCAGTGCATATTCCCGCCGGCATGTATGGATCCAGCATACTGCATGTATAAAGACAGGTGTATCACTGGCCCGTTTGAGTTCACAGCCGACCCATTATTATTTGCGAAACCTGTCATAACTGTTTTAATTTCCCTGTCGGGGAAATATTTTATACGTCAAATTAATATTTTGATGCATGCCCATGATATATTCAGTTCAATATGCATGTGGCTATATCACTACATTAAATTGCACAAATACGCGCGCTTGTTTCCATGTGCGCTCATAAAAGCAGGAACATATGTGCATCCGATATTATGCATGTGATCAAATGCTTTGTATTTCTCTCTCTTGGCATATGAATTCGGCGCCCCCCCCCCCCCCTCCCCACCGACCGACCGTTCGTCCGTCGTTTCAAATGAACCAAACTTCCTCTTTTCATTTATTCATTTTGCCCCTCTCTCTCTCTCTCTCTCTCTTCTTGTCTCATCTCAATTTTATACTCTCTCTCTCTCTCTCTAACTGCTTCAAACGTGAACTATTGTAAAATACCCTGACTCACTCTCTCTCTCTCTCTCTCTCTCTCTCTCTCTAACTGCTTTCAACGTGAACTATTGTAAAATACCCGGACTCTCTCTCTCTCTCTCTCTCTCTCTCTCTCTCTCTCTCAACTGTTTTCAACGTGAAATATTATACACTGCCCTACCTCTCAAACTATATTCTCTCTCTCTCTCTCTCTCTCTCTTCTCTTCGCTCTCTCCTCTCTGTCTCTCTCAAACTGTTTTTAACGTGAAATGTTATACAATGCCCTACCTCTCAAACCATATTCTCTCTCTCTCTCTTTCTCTCTCTCTCTCTCTTTTATTTTAATGTTTCGTTACCATGAAAGCGCTTAAATGACAGTCGCCCTTCCCCGTCCCCAATGTTTTCTATTTTTTATTAACAACAGACAAACGTGACGCGATTATTCCGCTTTACGCTCTCCATTACGCCCTTTATTTATTGACAGTTACATACTAATTCTACCCTCATGTTCTTATTCCCTTTATCCGTACGTGAATCATAAACTTCAATATTTGCAAAAATGAAAGTGTGTCTACCCGATAAGAATCCGAAGATCGCCGAGGACATTATTTTTTTTCTAAGTTTTGGAACTTTTTGGCCGCTTCTGTTCTCCCCAGATCTATCATTTCCTTTGGTATTTGCAGGAGAAAATTTCTGGCTCGCAACGAAACTCGGATAATGTCGATAAGTTCATCTAGCTACTGTCTTCAATATCAATTTATTATCATTATTATTATTATTATTTTTTTTTTTTTTTTTTTTTTTTTTTTTTTTTTTTTTTTTTTTTTTTTTTTTTTTTTGCTCTATCACAGTCCTCCAATTCGACTGGGTGGTATTTTATAGTGTGGGGTTCCGGGTTTTGCATCATGCCTCCTTAGGAGTCCATCCACCCTCTTCTTACTATGTGTGCCGTTTCTAGGGTCACACTCTTCTGCATGAGTCCTGGAGCTACTTCAGCTCTAGTTTTTCTTAGTTAGTTTTATATTATTATTATTATTATTATTATTATTATTATTATTATTATTATTATTATTATTAATCTTCAGTACATGAAATCCGTTTATGTGGAACAAGCCCTTAGGGGCTTAGGGGTCACTGACTTGAAATTCAAGCTTCCAAACAATATGGTGTTCATTAAGAAGCAGCAAGAGGAAGTAAAGGGAAATACAGAAAGGAGAGCTACCATTTATTAAAAAAAAAAAAAGAATAGATAAGTAGATAAAAATGTATTTGAATGCAATAAGAATTTTCGCTTGAGCTTCTGAAGTTCCAACTGCACACAACATCCTCTGGGAATCTGTCCCACAGTAATATGTTTTCTGCATTACTACCATGAAAACAACAATGTTTGTTTTTTTGTTTGTATGGTGTTTTTACGTTGCATGGAACCAGTGGTTATTTAGCAACGGGACCAACGGCTTTACGTGACTTCCGAACCACGTCGAGAGTGAACTTCTATCACCAGAAATACACACCTCTAACACCTCAATAGAATGCCCGAGAACAACAATGACGTGACGTTACTCTTATCCCTAACCACTATATTACTTCATTTTAAACACGAAATGCTTAATCCACTTTAGCAAAATGGAAGGGTACACACGTGAGGCATTTTACACCTTTCTATGATGATTTTCGGGGCGAAGGTACTTGACCTATGCCAAGAGTTCCCCAAGACCTCAAAGTGTGCTCATCTGTAGGAAGCATTTGACTATATATACACACACACACACACACACACACACACACACACACACATATATATATATTTATATAATATATATATATATATATATATATATATATCACATACAAAAGTGTTCTGTGCAATAGCACAACTACTAGAAAGACACTTGATACTGAGGACTGGTTGCCCTTGAAAGCATGTAACTTTTTGAATAAATAACTCCAGTAGATGCCATCCAGTTTGAAATGAAGTCCTTCTAGTAATATATATATATATATATATATATATAATATATATATATACATATATATATATATGTGTGTGTGTGTGTGTGTGTGTGTGTGTGTGTGTATGTATAGATGCTGAATTATTTGCAAGAGATCGCTAAGATTTTACTGTCCGCATTTACCAAAGAGACAAAGTAAGGGTATAGAGATGAAGAATTGGCATAGACGATAGGTATAAGTCTTTGTTAATGTATTAATTACTCTTATATCGTCTATATAAAGGTAAGGGAAGATAAAAGTCGATTATTATAAGAATTAGATAATATTAATATGTAGAGCACTCTTATCAATTTAATCGTTTTCTTAAAAGGGCTGAGTCATATTTAAATTGATTTTCACGAATATGAATTTCCAAATACATACAAACATGACTGTAAGAATGTTACTTTGAATTGGCAATAGTACACTAACGATATATTTCCGCAAATGCATGTTTTTTTGGCCTCCATCCCAAAAATATAAGAAATTTGAGCATCTCGCAAAAGAATTGCTTCCCCTAGTGGCAATGGCTAAACATCTGAACATAACATATTGCAATTATTTTCTTCCGACCAGACAGTATTTCTGTTCATTCCACTGTTATGAAGATGACTTCCTATAATTTGTTTTATATATATATATATATATATAATACATATAATATATATATATATATATATATATATATATATATATATATATATAATATATATATTATATATATATATTTTTTTTTTTTTTTTGCCTGCGTAGATGATTTCATAATTGCAAAACTATTTTTTTCTTTTTTTACATCCCGAATTCAACACTTCGAATCCTCGAGCACACAGCAAGCCTGTTCTATATGAACACCATTCCTCTTATGGAGATAATTTTACCATTACTTTGCTATTCTGACTCTTGGTGTTTCTGGTCCCTTAAAATGTAAGAAATGAATCTGGTCCATATTTTCCATCCGTCTTGAACTATACTACGGCAGAAGTATAACGTTCGTCCAATACCTAACAAATAAAAGCTACGCCGACGCGATGTCATTACACACACGGAGCACGAAAATAAGGCACTACTTTACATCAATGGAAAACCTACATACACACACACACACACACACACACACACAGGGCGGGCGGTACTTAAAAAGGACTTACCAATGATGTTTTCAACCAGCGACCGGAGCAGCAAGTCACCGCCGCCCCGCCAGATCAAAATACATTTGTTGATGCACGAGCGGTCGAGTTCATATGCTCATTTCCAGTTTAGTCGCAATTCCATTATCGGATTTAACCATCCATTAACCTTACGTAACTATTCATAAACATCACAATTGCGGTACGGGTCTGGTTACACCTGACACTGCTGCGATACACCCCAAAGGCTATTACACAAAAATTGGAGATATAAAAAAAAAAACTTTGGGGTAGGGGAACTTTTGCTGAAAATGAAACGGAACCAGGTTAACAAAATGTAAAGGAATACGGCGTATCATAAATTTATACTTGGATACTATAATCCTAAAGATATAAAGTACTGGTAGTTATGTGGATAAGAATCACTCACAAAGAAAAGCAGGGAAATTTTTCCCCTTCACTGCGATCGAATACTTCTTTTAAAAAAAAAATGAGTAAACTTCACCAATATTGATGACGCAAACTTTATTTGTAGGTGTTCCAAATGTGCTTCCTATGTCACTCTAATGTTATAGCGGAATCTCGTGATGAAACATTTTCGATATAAGCGTTTCCAGTAATATGTCTACCTAAGCGTGAAACGGCAAAATACATGTGCCCCTATAAGCATGCAGGTAAATACTCTATTATGCTAGTGTTGGAATACGTGCTTTATAAATAAAAAATAAATTGATGCTTTAGAAAGAGAAAATGGCGAAGAAAAGTTTAGTAGATTATTTATTAGTTCAGAGTAAATGGAAGAGGAAGCTGAGGAATGTACAGTAATTATTGGATAAGAAAGGGAAGGAGGTACATCTCATCATGACTTGGTTCAGATAAAATAAAAGCCCCAGTTGGAAAGGATGGCGTGAATATGTAGCTGTTAAGGGTAATACAGAAAAGTGAAAGGATAGGCATGAATTATAGAGAGCGTAATTAGAGAAGGAAAGATGAAAATGGGCTAAGGTAAAGACACAAAGGTCGAGGCAGTAGAAAAATTGTGTGGGAAATTTCAAGATGGAGTAATCGGGCCAGCAAGGAGCTTTTGTTGTTTTACGAAAAATTGGAAGATGGAATAAAATTAGAGATTGTTAGAAGTGCACTTGCAAAGCAGAGAGAGAGAGAGAGAGAGAGAGAGAGAGAGAGAGAGAGATAAATTTGGAGAGGAGGAGATAGAGAGAGGAGAAGAGACACGAGAGGAGAGAGAGAGAGAGAGAGAGAGAGAGAATGGAAATACTGTGATATGGAAACCTTTAAAAAAAAAGACGGGAGAGGCCACATTATTTACTATTTTTCTTTGAACTACATAAATCACGCATACTAGATGCAAACGAAATAGACAGAGAACAGGTCAAATAAATATTATGTTTGAAAAGAAAAAAATAGATATATATATATAAATAAATAAATCGATACTAAATAAAACAAGAGCGCAAAAAACTTAAGGTTAAATAAAATCACAGAGGAATATTATGAATATATTAAGCTCTCTCATCGATATTTGTTCTTAAAGATAATGACAGTTCTCTTACATGTAATGACAATTCTCTCACAGTAAAAAGAAACACTATAAATTGCTAATCTTACACAGACTCTTAAGAGATTTGTGAGATGCGTTTGGTGAATCTGTTTTTAAAGATTGGGTTAAAAATCATCTAAATGACCTTTATTGTATTACAATATTCGATGCCATTTTCCAGACACAGCGACGAGCAAAGTAAGACTGGCGAAATTAAAATTCAGTATTCCAGCGTAAGTTCTTTTTTACCAGACGTACAAATGCGAGAGTGAAGGTTCCGTCAACTGAAGCCTTAGCCTAAAGATAGCAGTCGACCGATAATCAGTATATTGTGCTCACGACAGGTCTTGTTTCAAAACAAGATAAATGATTATCAATATCACCGTTCGCTCTCTGGTCCCCACCGGTTACGTTCGATTATTATATATACTGTTTGTATACCTCTCCCAACCTTGGCCTCATTTCTTGCTGTTAATGAAGGGCGAGTTTTCTCAAGTTCTTAGTTTGTGTTGTACATATACATAAACATTCTCTAAAAATTACAACACACACAATATATATATATATATATATATATATATATATATATATATATATATATATATATGTGTGTGTGTGTGTGTGTGTGTGTGTGTGTGTGTCCCTGTAGCCCAGGGAAGGGAAAGACTTGTACCCATTTGTAATGAAATAGCTACCTGGTGGGCTTTGCCAGGGGAGAGAAGAAATAGTGGCGTTGGGTTAGTTACTTCATTTCAAAATGGACTACTGACACCCACTGGAGTCACCCCTCTAAAGGAAATAATATACATACATATGTATATATGTGTGTGATCAGCAACGAGCAAGGTTCGACTGTAGGTTCTCTACTTAGAAAATGCATAAGGAGTACTTAATATATCTCTTTATATTTGCATTTTGTAAACGGCACTGCCAGGCACAGGAGAACAAAACAGAAACTTTGAAAAAAAAACATTAGATAGACAAAACAGTAAAAAAATCTTTCAGAATAAAAGATCTTTGATATACACAATAAAAAAATAAACGACGATAAAAATAGAAGTAAATGACCCAGTATAGTAAAGGAAGTTGGTGTGCTAATATTATAGTAAGGATTCTCCATAAAAACATCAAGCAGCTGTGAGGTTATGGGAGATTATATATATATATATATATATATATGTGTGTGTGTGTGTGTGTGTGTGTGCGTGTGTGTGTGTGTGTGTGTGTGTGAGTTAGTATGTATTGTATATGGGGGATCATCTACTTAACAGTTAGATAATGGAAGTGCCGATGCCCGCAGTCTTGTATTCATCTCAAGGCATCGATCGTAGGGGAAGATATTAATTAAGGTACAAGAAGTAATCTTGTTTTATGAAATCAATATATCACATTCAGGTGACAAAATATAACGTCGTTAACAAAATGCGCAACAAAAATCAGAATTTTATTCAGATATGCCACCTGTATATATATAATGTACGGAACATGGCTTCTCAGATTCGTATATTCATACGGTTTAATTATTATCTATACAAATCATAGAAAAGTGCAAATCGAACGCGAAGTGAAATGAGACGTGCAGAGCCTCGAGTCTTGACATTTCATATCGGTCTAATCACAGACGTGGTCCTCAGCCTACTTCCTGCTTGCAAGGTGCCCCGAGAGACAGACACAACAGGAGCTTCCCTACTCCACACCCACCGCCCGTCGGTCCACGACCTACACGACCTGGACGGCCCCCTGATCCACCCTCCTCCCGCCCACTGGCCTTACGCTTACCATATTTGCCCCCGACGGACACGACGCGTCTGAACCCACGGCTGACCGGTTTCGAGGTGGGGGATTTTATTGTCAATACAGTTGCGCATTTCGGGCCACGATGTGTGTGTGTGTCTCGTACAAAGAAGTGCGGTTGTGGAAGCCGTTCCGTCGTTTACAACGTTTTCTTACAGGTTGCTGCTGCTGCTGTTGCTGTTGCTGATGCAGAGGGCAACAGCCTTCTCTCTCACACCCACTCCCGAAGGGGAAGGACCACGGCCAAGCTCACGCGAGCCAGAATGAGGCGTTTCCGAGAGGGCTAGGCCGAACCCTATGGCTGGCAGATCCGGCGCTCACCGATACCGATCTTAAGATTAACATCTTGCGCTGAATTCAGAATTCGGGCGAGAGTGGAAGGGGCTGCTGGAAGGATAACCCTCGCACACTGGTTCATTATTCATTCAGAATATGCATATGAGGTGTATAGTAGCAAGAGTCACTGAATACATCTCTCTCTCTCTCTCTCTCTCTCTCTCTCTCTCTCTGCCAGGGTACCTTTGTTCTTTGAGTTCTCGATTTCTGTTATCCCCATCTTTTAAGGAACTCCGTACTTCATGGGCGCCCCTGTGTGTGTGTCTGTGTGTGTGTGTGTGTGTGTGTGTGTGTGTGTGTGTAGCTGCAGGCGTCGTCTGATGGATGATAACTGTCTCGAGCCTTAATGCTAGTAGATAATGACAGTCTTTCGTGGCGGTCAGAAAAAAAAAAGAGAAAAAAAAAAAACTTACACTACAGAGCTGGAAATCTCAATCAGTTACAGAGAAAAAGAGACGCTTTCCCGGTGTAGCCTCTTCTTTCTCCCAGTTGCCTTTGGCTTAAAATCTCCACCGGTTTTTTTTCCTTTTCTTTTTACTCCTTTAGTGTTTTTCCACCGTTTTTTTTTTTTTTCTCTCTGTATGTTGTGACTGATGAACTTTATGGTAAAAACTCTGTTAAAACTTGGAAAGATATATAGTATGTACATATATATATATATATATATATATATATATATATATATATATAAACAGCATGTAAATGTTTACGCAAAAAACACTTAAGAGAAAATTACATCGGCACTCATACATGTATGTACGTTCAGACTGGTAGTGACAAAATGCACCCAGGAGTGTGTGTGTGTGGTTGTGTGTTATTATGTATGTTATGTATGTATGTAGTCTATTGATATATATATATATATATATATATATATATATATATATATATATATATATATATATATTATATATAACTTCTCAACGGGGAAAAGACCGACGCAGTATTTCAAGATCAACAGCGAATTCGCAACGGTCATTGACCTCTGCAAACACGTGTTGAGCGGTCTTCAGCGGTAAAACTGCGCAGTTCATTGAATTTTCTTTTGTGTCTTTATAATTAACTTCCTATGAGGCGAATTCTCCATATATAATCTAATTATCATCTAAGAAACCCTAGAGACTATTTCTTTACGTGTACCGACATATACGAAGTGGTTAATATACTAATGAAGCGCTACTCCATGTTCACATTTCAACATACGTTCTTATATCTATGTGCCATTGGTAAATGATGCCATATATTCGTAAAAATTCAGATAATTGTCTCCATCTCTCTATATCTTCTTCAGTAATGTATATATATATATATATATATTATATATATATATATATATAAATTATTATATATATATATGTGTGTGTGTGTGTGTGTGTGTGTGTGTGTTTGTGTGTCAGATACGAAAATTCAAAATAAGATTGAGAAGGTCAACTTATGGTCACACCTTCTGAAGTCGCAACGGTGTGCTGACGGTATGGATAGTATTCTCACCATTATTATTATTATTGCTCATATCGACGACTGTTTATTAACAATGTAAATAACAATTACTATTCATCGCTTGTTACCTATAAATCGAAAATACAATTATGGACCAACTTATATTCAACAACGATTAAACTTAACAACATTCGTAGCAGCCTTTCATACGCACAAAGTAAAAAAAAAAATAAAAAATAAAAAAACAAGGCTTCCGCCCTTCTGCTGAAGGGTAGGCTGATGTTACCTTCATGGTTGATCCACTGCCGACGGCCCCGGGGCACGTTTATGACTGAGGGACGGTGATGCTGCCCGACGTACCCCTAATGATCGGTCATTGGCAGTGAACCTCACCGTAAGGGCACAGATCTGACTACAGATCTTCTTAAGAGCCCCTGATAAGAACCCAAGAAAAGGGGTTATGATGGAGAGAGAGAGAGAGAGAGAGAGAGAGAGAGAGAGAGAGAGAGAGAGAGAGAGCGTCGAAGGACTCAGGGGGAACAGGATGAGGAGGATGATAACGTTGATAAGATAGAAAAATATATTGACGATGATAATGATTTTGAAAAATCGAGGGATGTATATTGACTGTGATAGTGATAGTAAGGAAAAATAGAACGATGACAATGAAGACGGAGAAAATTAAATGGAAAACTGAAGTAACTCGAACATGATTGGAATAATAGGATGATCTGAAAGCGGAAAATCGAAGGTATACATTGATGACGATGACGAAAAATCGAAGGTCAAATCGATGAATTGCATTGAGATGATCTTAGGAAATAGATAGGATCCATTGATGAAACTGATAAGGAAAACATAAGTGATTTGATGATAATGATGATGATAGTATTACAGAAAAATACTAAGACTAGGGAATGCAGGTGATAAACATAAAAAATAATAAAAAATAAAAAGTAAAAAAACACATTATTATTATTGTTATTATCATTATTATTATTATTAGGCAGGAGATGAACCCCATTCATATGGAACAAGCCCACAGTGGCCACTGACATGAAATTAAAGCTTCCAAAGAATGTGGGTGTACATTCGCAAAGGTAACAGAGGGTAATGAGAAATACAGAAATAGAGGAGTTATTAGAAAATCAGATAAAATAACAATCTGATGATGTATCTTGTTTATACTGGACTTGGTTAGTGCCGCAAATCAGAAGTATACCGAGAATTGCCAAAGAATAAATAAGAACTGAAAATTGTCGTAGTTCTTACAATTTATGAGGCAAAAAACAAAAAACAAAATGGTCAATAATGCTAGCTTGCTGACTATACTAACCTGGAATTTTTGTAGCGTCTAATGACATGTTCCAATTTACTATTACTGAATACTACACAGCATCTATGAAGTCTCATATTCTTGGAAAATATTGCTACGAGCTTCTGGGAGACAAGGAAACACTACATTAAAATTTTAAAAAGGAAGAAAAAATTCCGAGAAGCTCCATAAATTGATCCCTTTGATGAGAATTTTTCACATCCAGCATTACTTGACAACTTGAATGAAAACATTCAGTGGCACTACTTAACAATTACGGTGGAAGTGGTAACGAAACTTGGAAATTGACACAAGATCCCTACTTCACTGTTCAGACTTAAGAAGACTGGAAACTTGGACATAAAAATGTACTATATTCCTATAATGACTTGATATTAACTGCAGATATATATATATATATATATATATATATATTATATATATATATATATATATATATATATATATAAACTCATTTCTTGAAGAGAACCGAGTAAAAACCCACCACTAAACCTCAACATCCCGAAATTTACTTGTATTTAGCAATAAAAAGAAATTACTTATAACTAACAATAATATATTTGTAATATAGTTACAAATAATCTAACAATCGTGGCGATGCAGAGAAAAATCTATCCAACAACGAGACACCAACCATTCACTGTCAAACACATCATGGGTTCCAAGAACTCCACGATACATTTATTTTTTCAGACATTAAATGTGCCGGGTGATCACGTAGTTCAATTTATTGGTCATTTAGCTCTATTTATTGTCATTCTTTACCTATACCATTTGCTTCCCTTCAAATTCACCTTGCCATTAGCAATCGTTTGTACTCAACCCTATACCATTTCGTTACACAAGTATGGACGTTTGTTCAGAGTTACTTCTTGGAAATAATAATAATAATAAAATAATAATAATAATAATAATAATAATAATAATAATATGGGATTATATTATTATTATTATTATTATTATTATTATTAGATTATTATTATTATTATTATTATTATTATTATTATCATTATCCGAAAATGAGCAAACACTTATGTGGATAAACCTAAATTATAAGTAACTTGCAAAGGTAACCTTCCTCAGATCAGAGTAATTTAAGGAAAAGAAAAATAAATCAACAAGATTAAATAAATACCAATCAGCAAATTGTTTAATTTAATTAGCCTATATATCACAACATATATATAACATATACATACACACACACACACACACACACACACTACATATACACATATATATATATATATATATATATATATATATATATATAATATATATATATATATATATATATAGATATATATATATATATATATATATATATATATATATATATATATATATATATATATAGCATACAAACTCACATAAAAGAGTAAAACTCTACAGTAACACGATTCCCGTGTTCTGTACAATTAGTCTTCAAGGGAACCTAAAGCAAAAACGACAAGGAAAATATGCAAATTGCATTAGCCATCAGGAGAATCCTACACCTCCGCCTTCATACATATATATCCTCCTTCAGGAGGGAACAGTCTTTCTCGATTCAAATAAAACTTATCCCTTTCTCTTATGTATTTACGAAAATTCTCACAAGAATATCTAAAAGAATTAAAGCTATTGTCTCAATACATCATGAATTGAAAATACGTTAAAAATAAAGCAGAATTATATTTTAAAAAATGGCATAAATTCTACAAAAGATGCTAATACAGGAGATTTGTCAGGAAAAAAGAATCAGTGGAATGTAAATACCTATTATGAATAGTGTTCGATAAAAGACCTTAAGAAAATCATTGATCAAAAGTTATAAAGACTGCGCGACACCCAATATAGTATTTGGAAAACATTTACACATTAACCAATAAAAAGTCATTACATCCTTTTGCATGAGCATTTACTTATGACTGTCAAGGTATCTTGGGTAGCTTGGAGTGTCGTTACATATATATATATATATATATATATATATATATATATATATATATATATATATATATATATATATGTGTGTGTGTGTGTGTGTATGTATGTATATATATATATATATACATATATATATATATATATATATATATATATATATATATATAAATATACGTATGTATATATATATATATATATATATATATATATATATATATATATATAAACATAAACACACACACGAGTACATAATGTATGCGTGGTGTATGTAATGTTTCATCAGCCAATCTCTTGATGTTTATAAAGAGTTTACAGGTGACATTTACCAAGTGTGTATTGTATTGTAATAGCCAATATAGCTGGTTCACTTAACGTAGATTCTCGGGTGAGCCCTATGCCTGTGAGACATTTTGTTTGGGCGGCCGCTGATTGGCTGGGAGCTGCCTACCTCCCGGTACCAGCCAATCAGCGGCCGCCAAACAAACGTCTCGTGAGCATAGGGTTCATTCAAGAATCTACCTTACGTTAACCAGCTATAGTACTACTTTAACTCTTATGCCCTAGTATTCTTGGACAAGCATCCTGCTTAAAGCCTTGAAATCATTAAGAAATTAAAGTAATATTATTTTCCCACATAGGATTAAAATCTCCGCTGTTTAAAAGGCAGGGTACTGCTTAACCCATTACTCCATTAATGGAGACATCTTTTTTTTTTTTAAGTTCAAACGCGGTACATGTGCGCTGCCCACAAACATTTCTGCTATCGCCATAGCTGATTTCCTAGAGGATATCAAAGGATTCAGTTAGTAGAAACAAACACAGGAAGCCTGCCTGATAATCATCAAATAAGCTCCTTGGTGGCGAGAGTAATATCTACCACACATGAATCTATTGCCTCTTCCCGTGAAAATAATATGGCTCATAGTTACTTGCCGTAGTCCATTATGAATATTTTCTGACTTTCACAGGTTCTTGGAACTCTTGTTGCCTGAAAAGGCGTTTCTTGATCCAGGTAATAGAGGATAATTGATCTCCAGTTCCTGGAATCATAAATTTTTTTCGGCTTAGTTACCAAAATCTAATATGCTTTCCAGATCAAACAGCCATCGGTAATAGCCGTTCATTGCGTAACTTTCTTCTGCCAATATCAGGAGTTAGAGTCATAATCTTCCACAATTTACCCTTTGTTATCTCCGTTCGTGAGGATATTCTTATTTACATAGATCAGTTCCAAGAAATTACATGAACACCTCAACACCTCTTGTGAATTTTTAATTTGCAAGGAATCGTATGATTTATTTCAATTTATAATCATTTACTTGTATTTTCTGTTTTTATGGAAGTTCACGCTATATCAAAGGAATAAATACCTTAAAGTCGGCACTAACTTTCATTTGGGGAGAAAATTAATTCATTTAAAATGATCTTAATCACTTGCAAATACATCGCCAAAGAATATAATTATATTAATATATATACATATATATATAAATATATATATATATATATATATACATATATATATTATATATATAATTATATATATATATATATATATATATATAAACCAATAATTGATATACCAAGAAACAATCTAAAAAATATTAATCACATCAGCAGGCTTTACAAAACTGACGTAGTTTTGTGGCCTATCATGAAGTTACATAATTGACAGTGGATTATACTAAAACCTCCAATCTACATATATGGGAACGAATTAAACAAGGTACGCGCATACAAACCTAAAACATTTAGTGCAGAAACACGGCTGGAAAACCTGTGTTCCACAGAGGTAATTGAAAGAATACCTTCCATTTTTCTGACCCATTTTTTCTTTTGCTTGTCTCTAGGATACCCACTCCTATTCCTAGAAAAGGCTGTCATTCTTCATGTCCTTTACTGCTTTATCGAAAGCCTTTCATAAGCTTTTTTAAGTTGCATCTCGGGGCGGTATCCCTCGGTTTATGAAATGTACTATTTACCACTTGATCAGCTTGCTGCAAAATTCAAGAGTGATGAAAATCACCTAGGAACACAAACAGGTTATACAACCATGTTTAAAGGTCGTTAAAGTGTAGCAGAGGTAAAGGGGTCAGCCACTGTGCCCATGCAGACTCCCCACCCACGCCTAGGGGGAACCAGGCAGTGGCTACCGATGACGCAGCAGGTCCTAAGCCCCTTCCCATAATTCCCATCCGTAGCTCACCTAAACGATAAGGTCAAGTTGCCAACAAAATCTATATCAAGCCACGAGCGATATTTGAACTCGGGACCACACCGCACTGCGAAGGTAAAGAGATACCACTCAGCCATCATGACATTTCTGATTTTAAATGCTAATTCATAATAGTTAAAGAGGTTATGACCTCAGTAGTCCAACGAAACCCCCCCCCCCCCCCCTCCTCTTCCTCCTCCCAGATGGCCGAACTACTACTATATATATCTGTCACGGCTCCCCTCTTGGACGAGAAGAAAACGGCCGTACTTTTTGGAAAGCTCCCTGATAACCTGAGACAGCCTCTCCCCTCGTAGCAATATCGCAGGTATAATCTATACAGAAAGCGCCACACCAGAAATAAAAACGGAATAAAGAACATTAAACAAAAACCGAGAGGAAAAAGGGAAAGACGCAAAAAGAAAAAGGAACAACAAATTTTCATGACAAAGGAGAGTAACATATTAACAGGATACAAAGGATGATTAAAAAATGCCTTGGATAAATCGAGAGAAATGGGAAAGAGCAGATGAACAAAGGAAAACTTTAGAAAAATCACACGGGAGAGAGAGAGAGAGAGAGAGAGAGAGAGAGAGAGAGAGAGAGAGAGAGAGAGAGAATTGCATTTAGGGATTACGACGATACGAGAAAAATAAAGACAGGGGACGGGGGAAACTATAAAGAAAAAGATAAATATAAACGGAGAGAGAGAGAGAGAGAGAGAGAGAGAGAGAGAGAGAGAGAGAGAGAGAGAGAGAGAGAGAGAGAGGTTTTGCTGCAATAAGATACCAAACAAAATATGACAAGGATGACACACACTAGCCGTACTTGAGATTTAATAAGAATTAAATTAAATGAACAAACAGAACAACAGAACTTTATCAAAATGGCAATGGTGCTAATTAAGATTATTAAACTTATTGTTCAAGTAATGTAATAAGGAGAGAGAGAGAGAGAGAGAGAGAGAGAGAGAGAGAGAGAGAGAGAGAGAGAATCATTAATAAACTTATACAATTTAGGCCAAAGGCCAACCGCTGGAACCTATACGGTCATTCATGGCTAAGAAGGAATGCCGAGACAGAACAAGGAACGTAATGGGTTGCAGCTAGGGGCCGAAGGGACTCAGCAAAGATCCTTAAGTAACGCCATAATGCCTACATGCCACTGAATATACTATATAGTAAAGTATACCTAATGCTAATACATTTGTAAAACATTTTAACAAGGAAGCAATTCATTTGTACAATGAAGGAGACGATTCATTTGTTTTACAAAGAAATGTAAACAAAGTTACATGCGTGATACTGCAATTTAACCCTTGCACTTCATAACAAGGCGAGTTATATTCTAATAGGCTTTTGCAATCTAGCGTCGCAGCGGTTATGGTCACTGACGTTCGGGGAGGGATATCGTATAAACATAAGAGCTACCGCAAATTGCATGTTGTGAAATGAGACCTCCCAAAGCAAGCACAGTAAATAAATTGAATGTTGAACTGTCATATTCCATTTGCTCAGAATCATACGGTTTCTGTAACTGCAAGTCATCTTGTTCTCAATCCAACACTGTTCAATGAATTGCATGGCCGGAAAAGTGAAATTAACCAAAGAAAACCAGAATGCAGATGGAATTATTATAGAAAAGAGGTAGATGGACCGATAATAATGAAAAAGCCCTGCACTTTTGGTGAAGGGAAAAAAAAAAAAAAAAAAAAGCTTTCCATTTACATTGGTAAAATCTACAATTATTTCCACTATTGATATGCGAATACTAACGTAACCAAGGTGATGAAGTACATTGTATGAATGTGCTAACATCTCGAATCGTTCACACAAATATGATAAAACTTTCGTTATTTTTTGCAGGGCCAAAAAGTGTGTGCAACCATATTACATATTGTACGAAGTGCCAAGTATCTGGTTACCATTTATCAATTAGTACCTCACAAAAGCCAGACACCTGAACCCTCATAACACGTTTTAAACGACTGAATACACTAAAGGCAACAGTGATCCCTTAACACTTACCAGTATTGCAGAAAATCAGACTAAGTTCATCAAAAACAGGTGTGAGGTTAATCTTGTAAGTAATTAAAATTAATCAAAGGGCATCACTCCATCAACAACTTTCAAAACTCTAAGTATTTCCCTGATTTCAGAAGTCTAAAAGTACTTCCCTGGTTCTAAGTCACTTCAATTAAATTGAAGGAAAGCAAATCAATTACCACTCTATGTCTCTACCTATCATAAATATAGTCATAATTATATATATATATAACTGGTGTAAGATCAAGAAAACACTTATAAAAATTTTAAATACAAAATTTATTATTAAATTCAAAATTTATAAGTGAAATTCACAATATCAGGGAAAATTACTGTTACTTGAAAACAAAGTAAAGTTTAATTAATTCTTGAATCAAATAAGCAAAATTAAATCAAAATTAATTTATCACAAAATTCAAGAAAATTAATTCAATCAAAATTCAAAAGTGTTAGGCAATAACTGAAAATTTGAAATTAATTCACAAGTGTTAAACAACAATAAAACTTGAAAAGAATTCTAAGTAAATGCAAATCAATTCACAAGTGTTAAATTTAATTAAATGTGCAATGATAAAGCAATGAAAATAACTAAGTCAATTAAATTGTGAATGCAAATGAAAATATAAAAAAAAAGACACACTTCAATAAGAAAATGAATAAGTGCACAAACAATGGAACAGACACACAAAAAATATCAGCAATGTGTAAAAGTGTAAATCTTTTTCATAACACTGTAACCAACAGTTTTTACCAAACCTTCTTAACAGACAACAGTTCCTATCAATTATTAGTTAAACACACTCCCTATCCATTATTAGTTATTCACTGTTCCTAACAATTATTAGTTGCAACTAATAAAAATATACAACACTTTACCTTGGTATACCAGTTTCTTTCTCTTTTGCTGCAGCTTGTATATTACACTTTCACAAAAACAAGGCGCCGTTACGAAATGTTTGTTCAGATTCCACAAAAGAAACTAAATAACACTAAATAAATTCTAAGAAATATCAAATATAGAATTCTCACAAGTTATGAGTGACCAAATTTACGTTACGTTAAAATAATCTCGATGTCGAGTGAGAGAGAGAGGAGAGAGAGAGAGCGAGAGAGAGAAGAGGAGATCTAACTGCCTCGAGGTCTTAAGATCGATGAAAATCTCTTCCTTTATGGAAATGACAGAGCAGATGTCTCAAAACGTTCTAGGCACGAAAGCTTCTCGAAAGTTCTGAAATCTGACACAATCTTACACACATAATGTGCAACATCCACGTGGGACTCGGCAAATACATACACGTACAAGACAAGACTGCTCAACAGATACGTACCCGATTGAAACGGAGGGTAAACGATAATTAAGATTGACATGTTTTTTATGACAACGAGCTCGCTATCAAACGCGCTGACAGAGCAGGGAAGCAAAGGACAGCTCGCAGACTCCAATCTTAAAGTGCTGACATAAAAGTTAAACATTTGCAGCTTTGAAAAGACAAGGATCTCTCTCTTTACGTTATATATATATTCTTTTACAAGATGTAAATGCGAAATCTGAACACACATTTTAAAACATCCTATTCTAAGCTATCTAGGAATCTGAAAAAATGTTACACAATCTACAAGACATTTCAAAGAGGGGAAAACATGCATTTTGAAAGTAGCAATATATAATATACCTCCCCCAGAAGATTTTTTATCACGGTGTTGAATCCAAACGATTCGCAACGAGATAAATAAATAATCAGCAACTACATGTTTTTGCCACTAATGTGCTGCACTCTTTAAGTTATACTGTTGCAGGCACAAAGACCACCTGGTCAGTCTTTGATTATGGTTTTTTCATTTTCTGGATAAATGACAGTGGATTGTGATCAGAAAACACTACAATTTCTTCATTCCTAGGTCTATTCACATACACTTCAAATTTTTTCAATGCGGTGATTAAGGCTAAAGTTTCCTTCTCGATTGTCGAATATACTTTGATGTTTTTTCAATTTTGTAGACATGAAGCATACTGGATGGTAGATATTATTTTCATCTTCTTGAAGTAGAACAGCTCCAACACCACAGTCTGACGCATCAACTTGTATCACAAATTTCTTGTCGAAGTCTGGAGCTTGAAGTACTGGTCTTGAAGTTAAAATGGCTTTTACCTTCTCAAAGGATTCTTGACACTCTGGAGTCCAAATAAACTTAGCTTTGGGACTAGTCAAGTCTGTCAAGGGAGCTACTACAGCTGAGAAATTTGGGCAAAAACGACGATAGAAACCAGCCATCCCCAAAAATCTCTGTAGCTGTTTCCTGGTAGTAGGTGGGTAGCCTTACGGATACCTTCTACATTAGCATTTACTGGAGCAAGAAGGCCTTTCCCAACTTCAAACCCAAGATACTGTACAGTTGCCTTTCCAAACTCACTCTTCTCTAGGTTGACTGTTAATCCTGCTTCTTGTAGTTTCTTGAAAACTTTCTTCAGAATCTTCAGATGTTCTTCCCACGTTGTAGAGTAAATCACGATGTCATCTAGGTATACACCTACTCCTTCTATTGATCCTAACAGTTGATCCATACTCGTTGAAATGTTGCGGGTGCATCATCAGACCAAACGGCAGAACAGTATACTGATATAGTCCAAAAGGAGTAATAAAAGCTGACAGCAGCTTCGCATTCTCATCTAAGGGAATTTGATAATATCCTTTCAACAAGTCTATCTTGGAAACAAACTTGGCTTGCCCAATATTATCAAGTAACTGATCTATAAGAGGCAAAGGATAATTATCAGCCACACTGATAGAATTCAGCTTCCTATAATCAGTACACATCCTAAATGAACCATCTGGTTTCTTCACTAACACACATGGAGAACTGAAGTGACTTGAACTGGTTCTGCTAATCCATGTTGCAGCAAATACTCAACTTCTTTCTTCAAAACATCTCGATGATACGGTGATAAGCGATAGGCTCTTTGCTTGAAAGGTTTTCCATCTTCTTGAATCTTGATTTCATGCTTGGTCAGATCAGTACGTCTAGGCACATCTGAAAAAATTTCTGAAAACTTCTAATTACGTCACCTAAGTCTTCACCTTGTTCAACACTCAGATGTTTCAATTTATCCTCCAAATTTTCCAAAATTGAAGAATTATTCATCTTGCTTGCAGCTCCCAATTCGTAGCCATCATCGTCTTCTGTAGATAAAGTTGCCTGGGTTACTGACACAGTTTCAGTTTTAGTTTCTGAGAAATAAGGTTTCAAGAGGTTCACATGTATCTTCCTTTGTCTTCTTCTTCTTTCTGGTGTTTCAATCACATAAGTTCTATCACTTAACTTCTGAATTATCTTGTAAGGACCTTGAATTTATTAGTGAGGGGAAATCTCTTGACAGGTAAGAACACTAACACTTGTTGACCAATACTAAAACTTCTTAGCTTAGCCTTAGCATCAAATCTCCTTTTCATTTTCTCTTGACTCATTTTCAAGTTTTCTAAAGAGAGAATTTTCTAATCTCTTTCAACCTCTTCCTTAAGTTCTTCACATACTCTGCTTGGCTTTCCTCTTGATTTTCTTCCCAATTTTCTGCAAGAATCTTCAACGGTCCTCTCACTTCTCTTCCAAAAATCATCTCATTAGGTGAACATCCCATACTTTCTTGATAAGCATTCCTAACTTCAAACAACATTAATGGTAAACCAACATCCCATTCTCTTCCTGACTCAGAAACAATACTTTGTCAGCATACTTTTCAATGTCTGGTGGAACCTTTCCAAGGCACCTTGAGTTGCTGGATGATAAGCGGTTGATAACTGTTGTTTCACCCCTAACAAATTCATCACATCCTGGAATAACTTTGAAGTAAAGTTTGTTCCTCTGTCACTTTGTACTATTTCTGGTATTCCAAACTTTGAGAAAAACTCCACAAGTTTTCAGCAACTATCTTGGCAGATATGTTTCTAACAGGGAGGGATTGCTTCTGGATACCTTGTCACCAGGACACATTAATGTCAACAAATACTCATTACCTTTCTTTGTCTTCGGCAATGGTCCAACCATATCTATAATCACTTTGCTAAAGGGTTCTCCTCTAACTTCTATAGGTTGTAGGGGGGCTTTCTTGATGGTTTCATTCGGTTTTCCAGCTATCTGGCAGGTATGACACTCACGACAAAACCTGCTAACATCTCTGTGAAGTCCAGGCCAGAAAAAATATTTCATGATCTTCTCCACAGTCTTCCTGATTCCCATATGTCCAGACTCATGAGCTACTGCAACCACTTGCTTTCTCAACGGATATGGAATCAAAATTTGATGATATTCGCCCATACAGCATCTCCTGGTATATCTGTAGGTCTATACTTCCTCATCAGCAAACATTCCTTCAGATAGTAACAGGTAGGAGTTTGTTGCATCTCTTCTCGATCAACAACTCTGAAGAACAAATCAGTTAACGATGCATCCTTCTTCTGCAAGTCCATCAGCTTCTCTCTTGTCACTTGACCAACTTCAAGGGTTGAATTCTCGATATCTGCTAACTCAGCTACTGTAGTTTCACTACTGTCTTCAGCAACACTTTGACTACTCGGAGTCTCTTCAGGAACATCAGGTTCTTCTTCTTCGTCGTCGTCGTCGTCTTCTTCTTCATCTTCTTGGGAAATCTCTTCTTGGTCAGCACTATGGGAAACTTCACTTCCCTGGAATAATTCTTCTAAGCACAAAGATCCTTCACTTGATCCTTCTTGGGTGTGTAAATCCTCAGTTTCTTCACTTACAGTCGTAGTCCTCTTCATACTTCTGGTAGTTACACAACTAGGAAACAGGTGGGGGTTATTCTTCTCCAACTCTACTGTAGGACTAATCCTCAAATGGTTTGTCTGTCACTACAGGACAAGGAAATAAATGGCACACACCAACTTCATTCCCCAACAGAACATGTATACCTTCTACAGCTAGTGAGTCCTTTACAGCAAAATCAACATTCCCTGTCACCAATTCACATGACAGGTGTAAGCGGCATATAGGAGTTACTTCCTCTCCTCCTATACCCTTCAAAATAACTGAATCTCCTGTGAGACTCTTCTCCAACTGAGGGTGAGAACCACGTACTACCACACTATGGTTACTCCCTGTATCACGTAATATCTTGACTGGTACCTGCATACTTCCTTCTTGAGTTGACAGCATACCCTCATAGATATATGCTTAAAAAGCCTCCACACTGCTTAGCCACTCACTGCTTGAGGTAACATTTCCACTGGTTGCTAAACATTCAGCTTGTTTAGTTTCATTCTTCTCTGGAGTCTGATTCCTTTCCCACACTGCTCTTCGTAGTTTGTTTCACAACTTGACTAACTGGTTTTGACTGCTGTTGATTCCGGTAACACTCTTGACTGTAGTGTCCTACTCTTCCACACTTGAAACAGACAACATTAGGTTTCTGTAACTGTCTTGAAAACTGGATGAGGATTTCACATTAATTTGCTGAGCTGTATTACCCTGTGTACTCTTAGTAGTATCACTTGAAGGTTTCCCATTAAATTTGTTCCTGTTATTTGGATAAGACTTAAAACCTGGGCGTTGTTGACTCTGGTACTTGACATTGTAATTACGTTTGCTACTGATTATATTGTAATCTTCACTAAGTGTAGCGGCTTTGTCAAGTTTCTTCACTTCTCTCTCTCTTAAATAGGCTCTTATATGTTCAGGAATTCCCTTAAGATACTGTTCAAGAACAAGTAACTCTTCTAACTCATCAAAAGTTTTAACTTTAGCAGCTTCTACCCAACGTTTGAAACACCTTCTCACTTTGTAAGCATAATCTAAGAAGGTTCCTTCTCATCTTTTCTTAAATTTCTGAATCTCTCATTGTAGTACTCTGGGGTCATCTGGTAAACTTGTAGCACACTGTGTTTAAGTACCTTGTAGTCTTTACACTGATCAGCTGTTAAGGCTAGATAGCCACTTCCCCTTTACGGCAATCAAGACACTTTGTAGCAAAACTGACCATTTATCCTCTGGCCATCCGATACCTGAAGCCACTTTCTCAAAGTGATCAAAAAACTCATCTGGAGTTTCTTCAGCAAACTTAGGGATTAACTTCTGTACTCTCACTACATCAAATACAGGGTCTTGATTACCTTGGTTAGGGTTAAGAACCGGTGTTACAGGTAATGTGGATCTAGCTTCTTTATTAATTCCATTTCCCTTTCATGTCTTGCGATTTCTCTTTCCTCTTTTATTCTTTCTCTTTCCTCTTCTGCTGCTTCTTCTCTTTCTCTTCTTTCTTGTTTTTCCCTGTCTATTCGTCTATTCTTTCTCTTTCAGCTTGCATTCTCTCTCTTTCAGCAAGCATTTTTAGCTTAATCAAATTCTCTTCTGCTTCAATGCGTCTAAGCTCTAACTCTGCATCACTTTTCTCTTTCTTTTCTGCTTGCTTATTTATGAGATCAGCACGTGCTACATTCAACAACTCTTGAGCCAATTCTAACTCATCTTCATCAGTTATTCTACCAGAGTTTATCAATGATTCCATAAGCAATACATCTTATTTGTGCCTTTACCATACTAGTAGACACATAACCACCACATGCTTCTGCTAAAGCGCTCCACTGTGCTCTAGACAGAGTGGTTTCAGACAAAACTTGGACGGAAGGAGCTGCTAAAAATTCCGGAACATTGAACTGAGCCATTTTCCTCTAAGTTATCGACTTACAATTCAATACAATAAATGCAAAACAAAAATTATATGGTCACTCTCCTAACAAAATACATTCCTAACACCACCAGTATATTCTAGAGTGATAATGAAATCTGCTTTCCCGGGTCCTCTGGGCACCATTAAATAATGTTACGAAGTGCCAAGTATCTGGTTACCATTTATCAATTATTACCTCACAAAAGCCAGACACCTGAACCCTCATAACACGTTTAAACGACTGAATACACTAAAGGCAACAGTGATCCCTTAACACTTACCAGTATTGCAGAAAATCAGACTAAGTTCATCAAAACAGGTGTGAGGTAATCTTGTAAGTAATTAAATTAATCAAAGGGCATCACTCCATCAACAACTTTCAAAACTCTAAGTATTTCCCTGATTTCACAGAAGACTAAGTACTTCCCTGGTTCTAAGTCACTTCAATTAAATTGAAGGAAAGCAAATCAATTACCACTCTATGTCTCTACCTATCATAAATATAGTCATAATTATATATATTTATACTGGTGTAAGATCAAGAAAACACTTATAAAAATTTTAAACAAAATACCAAAAATTTTATTATTAAATTCAAAATTTATAAGTGAAATTCACAATATCAGGGAAAATTACTGTTACTGAAAACAAAGTAAAGTTTAATTAATTCTTGAATCAAATTAAGTAAAATTAAATCAAAATTAATTTATCACAAAATTCAAGAAAATTAATTCAATCAAAATTCAAAAGTGTTAGGCAATAACTGAAAATTTGAAATTAATTCACAAGTGTTAAACAACAATAAAACTTGAAAAGAATTCTAAGTAAATGCAAATCAATTCACAAGTGTTAAATTTAATTAAATGTGCAATGATAAAGCAATGAAAATAACTAAGTCAATTAAATTGTGAATGCAAATGAAAATATAAAACAAAAAGACACACTTCAATAAGAAAATGAATAAGTGCACAAACAATGGAACAGACACAAACACAAAAAATATCAGCAATGTGTAAAAGTGTAAATCTTTTTCATAACACTGTAACCAACAGTTTTTACCAAACCTTCTTAACAGACAACAGTTCCTATCAATTATTAGTTAAACACACTCCCTATCCATTATTGTACCGTTATTCACTGTTCCTAACAATTATTAGTTGCAACTAATAAAAATATACAACACTTTACCTTGGTATTACCAGTTTCTTTCTCTTTTGCTGCAGCTTGTATATTACACTTTCACAAAAACAAGGCGCCGTTACGAAATGTTTGTTCAGATTCCACAATAAAGAAACTAAATAACACTAAATAAATTCTAAGAAATATCAAATATAGAATTCTCACAAGTTATGAGTGACCAAATTTACGTTACGTTAAAATAATCTCGATGTCGAGTGAGAGAGAGAGAGCGAGAGAGAGAGCGAGAGAGAGAGAGAGAGAGAGGGAGATCTAACTGCTCGAGGGTCTTGAGATCGATAATGAAAATCTCTTCCTTTATGGAAATGACAGAGCAGATGTCTCAAAACGTTCTAGGCACGAAAGCTTCTCGAAAGTTCTGAAATCTGACGCAATCTTACACACATAATGTGCAACATCCACGTGGGACTCGGCAAATACATACACGTACAAGACAAGACTGCTCAACAGATACGTACCCGATTGAAACGGAGGGTAAACGATAATTAAGATTGACATGTTTTTTATGACAACGAGCTCGCTATCAAACGCGCTGACAGAGCAGGGAAGCAAACGGATCTCGCAGACTCCAATCTTAAAGTGCTGACATAAAAGTTAAACATTTGCAGCTTTGAAAAGACAAGGATCTCTCTCTTTACGTTATATATATATTCTTTTACAAGATGTAAATGCGAAATCTGAACAACACATTTTAAAACATCCTATTCTAAGCTATCTAGGAATCTGAAAAAAATGTTACACAATCTACAAGACATTTCAAAGAGGGGAAAACATGCATTTTGAAAGTAGCAATATATAACTACCTCCCCGCAGAAGATTTTTTATCACGGTGTTGAATCCAACGATTCGCAACGAGATAAATAATCAGCAACTACATTGTTTTTGCCACTAATGTGCTGCACTCTTTAAGTTATACTGTTGCAGGCACAAAGACCACCTGGTCAGTCTTTTGATTATGGTTTTTCATTTTCTGGATAAATGACAGTGGATTGTGATCAGAAAACACTACAATTTCTTCATTCCTAGGTCTATTCACATACACTTCAAATTTTTTCAATGCGGTGATTAAGGCTAAAGTTTCCTTCTCGATTGTCGAATATACTTTCTGATGTTTTTTTCAATTTTGTAGACATGAAGCATACAGGATGGTAGATATTATTTTCATCTTCTTGAAGTAGAACAGCTCCAACACCACAGTCTGACGCATCAACTTGTATCACAAATTTCTTGTCGAAGTCTGGAGCTTGAAGTACTGGTTCTTGAAGTTAAAATGGCTTTTACCTTCTCAAAGGATTCTTGACACTCTGGAGTCCAAATAAACTTAGCTTTGGGACTAGTCAAGTCTGTCAAGGGAGCTACTACAGCTGAGAAATTTGGGCAAAAAACGACGATAGAAACCAGCCATCCCCACAAAAATCTCTGTAGCTGTTTCCTGGTAGTAGGTGGGGTAGCCTTACGGATACCTTCTACATTAGCATTACTGGAGAAGAAGGCCTTTCCCAACTTCAAACCCAAGATACTGTACAGTTGCCTTTCCAAACTCACTCTTCTCTAGGTTGACTGTTAATCCTGCTTCTTGTAGTTTCTTGAAAACTTTCTTCAGAATCTTCAGATGTTCTTCCCACGTTGTAGAGTAAATCACGATGTCATCTAGGTATATACCTACTCCTTCTATTGATCCTAACAGTTGATCCATCACTCGTTGAAATGTTGCGGGTGCATTCATCAGACCAAACGGCAGAACAGTATACTGATATGTCCAAAAGGAGTAATAAAAGCTGACAGCAGCTTCGCATTCTCATCTAAGGGAATTTGATAATATCCTTTCAACAAGTCTATCTTGGAAACAAACTTGGCTTGCCCAATATTATCAAGTAACTGATCTATAAGAGGCAAAGGATAATTATCAGCCACACTGATAGAATTCAGCTTCCTATAATCAGTACACATCCTAAATGAACCATCTGGTTTCTCACTAACACACATGGAGAACTGAAGTGACTTGAACTGGGTTCTGCTAATCCATGTTGCAGCAAATACTCAACTTCTTTCTTCAAAACATCTCGATGATACGGTGATAAGCGATAGGCTCTTTGCTTGAAAGGTTTTCCATCTTCTTGAATCTTGATTTCATGCTTGGTCAGATCAGTACGTCTAGGCACATCTGAAAAAATTTCTGAAAATTTCTAATTACGTCACCTAAGTCTTCACCTTGTTCAACACTCAGATGTTTCAATTTATCCTCCAAATTTTCCAAAATTGAAGAATTATTCATCTTGCTTGCAGCTCCCAATTCGTAGCCATCATCGTCTTCTGTAGATAAAAGTTGCCTGGGTTACTGACACAGTTTCAGTTTTAGTTTCTGAGAAATAAGGTTTCAAGAGGTTCACATGTATCTTCCTTTGTCTTCTTCTTCTTTCTGGTGTTTCAATCACATAAGTTCTATCACTTAACTTCTGAATTATCTTGTAAGGACCTTTGAAATTTATTAGTGAGGGGAAATCTCTTGACAGGTAAGAACACTAACACTTGTTGACCAATACTAAAACTTCTTAGCTTAGCCTTAGCATCAAATCTCCTTTTCATTTTCTCTTGACTCATTTTCAAGTTTTCTAAAGAGAATTTTCTAATCTCTTTCAACCTCTTCCTTAAGTTCTTCACATACTCTGCTTGGCTTTCCTCTTGATTTTTCTTCCCAATTTTCTGCAAGAATCTTCAACGGTCCTCTCACTTCTCTTCCAAAAATCATCTCATTAGGTGAACATCCCATACTTTCTTGATAAGCATTCCTAACTTCAAACAACATTAATGGTAAACCAACATCCCATTCTCTTCCTGACTCAGAAACAATACTTTGTCAGCATACTTTTCAATGTCTGGTGGAACCTTTCCAAGGCACCTTGAGTTTCTGGATGATAAGCGGTTGATAACTGTTGTTTCACCCCTAACAAATTCATCACATCCTGGAATAACTTGTAGTAAAGTTTGTTCCTCTGTCACTTTGTACTATTTCTGGTATTCCAAACTTTGAGAAAACTCCACAAGTTTTTCAGCAACTATCTTGGCAGATAGTTTCTAACAGGGATTGCTTCTGGATACCTTGTCACAGGACACATTAATGTCAACAAATACTCATTACCTTTCTTTGTCTTCGGCAATGGTCCAACCATATCTATAATCACTTTGCTAAAGGGTTCTCCTCTAACTTCTATAGGTTGTAGGGGGGCTTTCTTGATGGTTTCATTCGGTTTTCCAGCTATCTGGCAGGTATGACACTCACGACAAAACCTGCTAACATCTCTGTGAAGTCCAGGCCAGAAAAAATATTTCATGATCTTCTCCACAGTCTTCTGATTCCCATATGTCCAGACTCATGAGCTACTGCAACCACTTGCTTTCTCAACGGATATGGAATCAAAATTTGATGATATTCGCCCCATACAGCATCTCCTGGTATATCGTGAGGTCTATACTTCCTCATCAGCAAACCTTCCTTCAGATAGTAACAGGTAGGAGTTTGTGCATCTCTTCTCGATCAACAACTCTGAAGAACAAATCAGTTAACGATGCTCCTTCTTCTGCAAGTCCATCAGCTTCTCTCTTGTCACTTGACCAACTTCAAGGGTTGAATTCTCGATATCTGCTAACTCAGCTACTGTAGTTTCACTACTGTCTTCAGCAACACTTTGACTACTCGGAGTCTCTTCAGGAACATCAGGTTCTTCTTCTTCGTCGTCGTCGTCGTCTTCTTCTTCATCTTCTTGGGAAATCTCTTCTTGGTCAGCACTATGGGAAACTTCACTTCCCTGGAATAATTCTTCTAAGCACAAAGATCCTTCACTTGATCCTTCTTGGGTGTGTAAATCCTCAGTTTCTTCACTTACAGTCGTAGTCCTCTTCATACTTCTGGTAGTTACACAACAGGGCAAAAACAGGTGGGGGTTATTTCTTCTTTCAAACTCTACTGTAGGACTAATCCTCAATGGTTTGTCTGTCACTACAGGACAAGGAATAAATGGCACACCACCAACTTCATTCCCCAACAGAACATGTATACCTTCTACAGCTAGTGAGTCCTTTACAGCAAAATCAACATTCCCTGTCACCAATTCACATGACAGGTGTAAGCGGCATATAGGAGTTACTTCCTCTCCTCCTATACCTTTCAAAATAACTGAATCTCCTGTGAGACTCTTCTCCAACTGAGGGTGAGAACCACGTACTGCCACACTATGGTTACTCCCTGTATCACGTAATATCTTGACTGGTACATGCATATTTCCTTCTTGAGTTGACAGCATACCTCATAGATATATGCTTAAAGCCTCCACACTGCTTAGCCACTCACTGCTTGAGGTAACATTTCCACTGGTTGCCTAAACATTCAGCTTGTTTAGTTTCATTCTTCTCTGGAGTCTGATTCTTTCCCACACTGCTCTTCGTAGTTTGTTTCACAACTTGACTAACTGGTTTTGACTGCTGTTGATTCCGGTAACACTCTTGACTGTAGTGTCCTATTCTTCCACACTTGAAACAGACAACATTAGGTTTCTGTAGCTGTCTTGAAAAACTGGATGAGGATTTCACATTATTTGCTGAGCTGTATTACCCTGTGTACTCTTAGTAGTATCACTTGAAGGTTTCCCATTAAATTTGTTCCTGTTATTTGGATAAGACTTAAAACCTGGGCGTTGTTGACTCTGGTACTTGACATTGTAATTACGTTTGCTACTGATTATATTGTAATCTTCACTAAGTGTAGCGGCTTTGTCAAGTTTCTTCACTTCTCTCTCTCTTAAATAGGCTCTTATATGTTCAGGAATTCCCTTAAGATACTGTTCAAGAACAAGTAACTCTTCTAACTCATCAAAAGTTTTAACTTTAGCAGCTTCTACCCAACGTTTGAAACACTTTCTCACTTTGTAAGCATAATCTAAGAATGTTCCCTTCTCATCTTTTCTTAAATTTCTGAATCTCTCATTGTAGTACTCTGGGGTCATCTGGTAAACTTGTAGCACACTGTGTTTAAGTACCTTGTAGTCTTTACACTGATCAGCTGTTAAGGCTAGATAAGCATTCTCCCTTTACCAATCAAGACACTTTGTAGCAAAACTGACCATTTATCCTCTGGCCATCCGATACCTGAAGCCACTTTCTCAAAGTGATCAAAAAACTCATCTGGAGCTTCTTCAGTAAACTTAGGGATTAACCTTCTGTACTCTCACTACATCAAATACAGGGTCTTGATTACCTTGGTTAGGGTTAGACGGTGTTACAGGTAATGTGGATCTAGCTCTTATTAATTCCATTTCCCTTTCATGTCTGCGATTTCTCTTTCCTCTTTTATTCTTTCTCTTTCCTCTTCTCTGCTCTTCTTCTCTTTCTCTTCTTTCTTGTTTTTCCCTGTCTATTCTTTCTCTTTCAGCTTGCATTCTCTCTCTTTCAGCAAGCATTTTTAGCTTAATCAAATTCTCTTCTGCTTCAATGCGTCTAAGCTCTAACTCTGCATCACTTTTCTCTTTCTTTTCTGCTTGCTTATTTATGAGATCAGCACGTGCTACATTCAACAACTCTTGAGCCAATTCTAACTCATCTTCATCAGTTATTCTACCGGAGTTTATCAATGATTCCATAGCAATACATCTTATTTGTGCCTTTACCATACTAGTAGACACATAACCACCACATGCTTCTGCTAAAGCGCTCCACTGTGCTCTAGACAGAGTGGTTTCAGACAAAAATTTCACTTGACGGGGAAGGAGCTGCTAAAAATTCCGGAACATTGAACTGAGCCATTTTCCTCTAAGTTATCGACTTACAATTCAATACAATAAATGCAAAACAAAATTATATGGTCACTCTCCTAACAAAATATATTCCTAACACCACCAGTATATTCTAGAGTGATAATGAAATCTGCTTTCCCGGGTCTCTGGGCACCATTAAACAATGTTACGAAGTGCCAAGTATCTGGTTACCATTTATCAATTAGTACCTCACAAAAGCCAGACACCTGAACCCTCATAACACGTTTAAACGACTGAATACACTAAAGGCAACAGTGATCCCTTAACACTTACCAGTATTGCAGAAAATCAGACTAAGTTCATCAAAACAGGTGTGAGGTAATCTTGTAAGTAATTAAATTAATCAAAGGGCATCACTCCATCAACAACTTTCAAAACTCTAAGTATTTCCCTGATTTCAGAAGTCTAAGTACTTCCCTGGTTCTAAGTCACTTCAATTAAATTGAAGGAAAGCAAATCAATTACCACTCTATGTCTCTACCTATCATAAATATAGTCATAATTATATATATTTATACTGGTGTAAGATCAAGAAAACACTTATAAAAATTTTAAATACAAAAATTTATTATTAAATTCAAAATTTATAAGTGAAATTCACAATATCAGGGAAAATTACTGTTACTTGAAAACAAAGTAAAGTTTAATTAATTCTTGAATCAAATTAAGTAAAATTAAATCAAAATTAATTTATCACAAAATTCAAGAAAATTAATTCAATCAAAATTCAAAAGTGTTAGGCAATAACTGAAAATTTGAAATTAATTCACAAGTGTTAAACAAACAATCAAAAACTTGAAAAGAATTCTAAGTAAATGCAAATCAATTCACAAGTGTTAAATTTAATTAAATGTGCAATGATAAAGCAATGAAAATAACTAAGTCAATTAAATTGTGAATGCAAATGAAAATATAAAACAAAAAGACACACTTCAATAAGAAAATGAATAAGTGCACAAACAATGGAACAGACACACAAAAAATATCAGCAATGTGTAAAAGTGTAAATCTTTTTCATAACACTGTAACCAACAGTTTTTACCAAACCTTCTTAACAGACAACAGTTCCTATCAATTATTAGTTAAACACACTCCCTATCCATTATTAGTTATTCACTGTTCCTAACAATTATTAGTTGCAACTAATAAAAATATACAAACATTACCTTGGTATACCAGTTTCTTTCTCTTTTGCTGCAGCTTGTATATTACACTTTCACAAAAACAAGGCGCCGTTACGAAATGTTTGTTCAGATTCCACAAAAGAAACTAAATAACACTAAATAAATTCTAAGAAATATCAAATATAGAATTCTCACAAGTTATGAGTGACCAAATTTACGTTACGTTAAAATAATCTCGATGTCGAGTGAGAGAGAGAGAGAGAGAGAGCGAGAGAGAGAGAGGGAGATCTAACTGCCTCGAGGTCTTAAGATCGAATGAAAATCTCTTCCTTTATGGAAATGACAGAGCAGATGTCTCAAAACGTTCTAGGCACGAAAGCTTCTCGAAAGTTCTGAAATCTGACGCAATCTTACACACATAATGTGCAACATCCACGTGGGACTCGGCAAATACATACACGTACAAGACAAGACTGCTCAACAGATACGTACCCGATTGAAACGGAGGGTAAACGATAATTAAGATTGACATGTTTTTTATGACAACGAGCTCGCTATCAAACGCGCTGACAGAGCAGGGAAGCAAACGGATCTCGCAGACTCCAATCTTAAAGTGCTGACATAAAAGTTAAACATTTGCAGCTTTGAAAAGACAAGGATCTCTCTCTTTACGTTATATATATATTCTTTTACAAGATGTAAATGCGAAATCTGAACACACATTTTAAAACATCCTATTCTAAGCTATCTAGGAATCTGAAAAAATGTTACACAATCTACAAGACATTTCAAAGAGGGGAAAACATGCATTTTGAAAGTAGCAATATTAATAATATATGTATATAAATATATATATACATATATATAATACATTTATATATATGTAATATGGTTGTGCACACACTTTTTGGCTTATCGGCCCTGTAAAAAATAACGAAAGTTTTATTATATTTGTGTGAACGATTCGAGATGTTAGCACATTCATACAATGTACTTCATCACCTTGGTTACGTTAGTATTCGCATATTAATAGTGGAAATAATTGTAGAATTTACAAATGTAAACAAATACATACATACATACATATATATATATATATATATATATATATTATATTATATAATATTATATATATATATATATATATATTATATATCATTGCCCAGAATATCCCATTCGACATATGCCTCCACTGAAGAGAGAAAGTTAACTTACAACTAGAACTTTGATATGTAAATTCCGTTTTCGTGTATATGTCCATACGGCGCACTTAAAACCCGGCACTTGAAACTTAAGTGGACTTCAACTTCACTTCCCCTTCAGGGATATCCATGAGTTAGTCCACAACACTTAACTGCAAGTAGGCAAGTGGGTCATGGGAAACTAAAGAGAGAGAGAGAGAATGAAACGGAATTGGTAAGTACAGAAAGGCTCACGAAAAAGAAAAAGAAGAAGAAGAAGAAGAAGAAGAGAGAGAGAAGGAGAGAGAGAGAGAGAGAGAGAGAGTGGAACGAAATTGTTAAGTAGGTACAGAAATGCTCAATATGAAAAAGGAGAAGAAGAAGAAGAGAGAGCAATTCGTACTTTTTGTTATTTTTCCACCCTTCTATCTTTTAATGATAATAAATGAGCTTCCCTTGATGGCATTAAATGAGTGTCCTTTCATTGATGGCAACGAACAAATATCCACCATTTAATGGCAATAAAATAATGAGTTTCCATTCTTTATCGGCAATAAACGAACTTTCATCATTTATTGGCAGGAAACGAACTTCTTTCATCTCCAGGGAATAAATTAGGCTTTGTCATCTATTGGCAATAAATGACGTTACCCCTTATTTTGGAAGGCAATAAATGACTCCCTGTTTCTTTAATGTCATTTGTTGTCATTTAGGGTAAATAAATGAACTCAAATACAGAAGAAACAGAAATATTACATCAGATAAAGAGCAGTGTCTTCGCTAATTTTGGTAACAAAGTAAGTTCTCAAATTCCTTTACTTTTCATGTTTATACAGAATCCATCTCCATTACTGGAGTGAATTTGCTTGGCTACCTGATTCTTGCCAGTAATTTGGGAGGTTTTGAAGCCACGAATCTGGCCCTACTATATTGAGCTGGAAATGGCCCGAGAAACCTCCAACAAAATCAGTTGTTTACCAAACAGAGAATTATACAAATATGTATGAGGAAACTTTATAAAATAAAATAAAATAAAATAAAAATAATGATAATTTATAATCTAATAGTACATATTCAGTAAAAAAAAAATATTAAGAGACCTTGATGGAGTGATAAATATGCCATGTGAGATGAAATGGAGATTATGGCTTGTGTTTTAATTAATGTTAGAACTATAAAAGAAAAATTTTGTGTTTTCAATAATCAGTAGAATGAAGAGACCTGATGGGCAATAATGCCATCCTTATATCCTATCTCATTCATCTATGAGATCTGGTAGAAAACGAACGTCACTTTCAACAGAGAAGAGTCTTTTTGTAGGGTAACGGGACGTGAATCACTGGTTGGACACTCGCTAACAATTACTTGAGATATCAGACAGTGAAGAAAGATAAAATTTCAGTTACTACCAAATGTTAAACATGACACAGTCATAAACAAACATCACGACTACTCTAAATCGTTCCATGAGTAACTAAAACACAGGAAAGTGAGTAGAGATGAAGAAAGAATCTTTTTGATAATCACTATGAAAAAAAAATTGTGAACCTAACAGAGATATGAATTAACATTATGAAAGGTTTAATTAAATTCCTTTAGGAGAACTCGAAAATTTGCAACGTCAGCTGACAGCGATTTGACATACAGGATTGATTCAAAACTCTTTACTTAAGATGGTTCCCCTTACTTAGCCTAAATCAGTAAGTTTGGGAAAATCTAACTTTAATGAAGAGTTTTTAAGAAGGATGCAACTCATTCAGGCACCAAAGAATGGTAGTATCTATTTTATATACTAAGAGATATTCTATAGCTTCACCCTATTGTTTATGGTAACAAAACCGACAGCCTTCACGTCCACTCTTTAAGAATGAAGAGAGCCTGATTCCAGGCCACACCTGCAGAACAAACCCCAAAAAGGGCCCCCTGATGTGACTGAAACAATGTCACGAAGCCTAAATAATCAGGGAGTTCGGAGAATGAGACGAAACATTCTCGTATCCATCGAATGAAAGCTAAGACGTGAGAATGAGACAATTCCTCTGAGGCTCTGAGAATTCTAGTGAATGTGTAACTGGGTTCTTTGAGGATGTAAGCAAGACCCTTTCTATATTATTAGCTGACCACCCGGAAGTAAGGGAAAAAAGCGATCCGTCGAGAGTCTGGTGGAAAGAGGATTTTTCCCCCAATCTCATGACTAGACAATATTTGATCTTACCGTATCATTCTGGTTAATTTCAAGCTTGACGCTGCCTTCTTGGTTTGTCTTACTAAGCTCTAAACTGCACTGTAACGCCGCTGTTTCGTCTCTGAGATCACCGAGGCTATTTTCAGTCTGCGGAATTTGTTCATGCCTCAAATTTATTTTGCGATTTTTTTTAGTGCGCACCTTTTCAATTTTTAATAACTTCCCTATGTTAAAAACCCGAAAATACCTCGGTGATTTATTCACTTTATAGTTATTACTTTACGTCCTAGGTAACGACTACCTTTAGAGCCGAGTTGACTTATTTATTTAGCGCCGTGTTACCTGAGCGTTGCATCAATCTTCTTCGGCATCACGTAGCTTCTGTGTAATCTTCATTTCAGCTGCCGCGGAAAACGTCATTTCTTGTCAAAATAGCTCGAATTAATAATTTATATTCTCTTACCGAGCAGTAGCAGCGCCCGCTCAGCTCATATCACCGGAGAGCTCCCAATCAGAAGCGAAAGGTGAAATTAATGAAATATCTCAGACTGGGTAATATATAAGTTTCAGGCTTAGAGATCCAATCAAGCAGTGGAGGAGTTATCACGGAGGGATTATATACTATATTACCCAGATGAACACTTGCATGATGCAATCGTCACGACAATATCAGCATTTATTGGTGGGAAAACCGTAAACAGATTTGGTTATGAGACTTCCATGGCTGATTACAACTGCTAATTTTCACTCAATAGCCTACGGGATGCTCTTCTCTTATCAGCCTCAACGGGGCTGGGATTGGCTCTGCTCGGGCGCTCATTTGAAAGCGACGGTAAAACTATCATTGATGAAAATTCGGTACATAGCAGTTATTAACTCCGTCCGTCCTTTCTGCGCTCGACATTCCTCGAATTTTGTCCGGTTGATCTCCGTCAAAGAAAGGTTGACCCATCGCTGCTTCAATCAAAGTCTACAACTTCTCTCTAACACCCCCTCCCCCACCACCACCACCCTACCCCATTTCCCGAACTAATTCCCCTTCCCCACCCTCCCCCCTGCCACTGTTCGCTTCTACCTCTTTTTCTCCTTTTCTTTTCTGTTTTCCATTTTTTCTTCGTTTTTTTTCTCTCTCTCTGTCTCTTTTTTTTTCCTTGCGAGGCCTTCAGGGATCAATACTTCAACAGCGCTGTAAAGGATAATTCTCGTGAGAGCGCCAGGCTCTGGCGGGACATACACAAAGCGGCGGTAATGGACGCCAACGAATTATATGGACACCTGACGCACTAATGAAAAGATTGTTGTAATCGGCTGAAGACGTCGTGTATACCTTTTACTTACTTTTATACAAAAACCACTAAATGAATTAAAACACTAATCATTAAATGACACCAATTCTCTCTGCCAAAATACGAAATAGAATTCTGTTCCCTGTTACATAAAAAAATTAGTTCATAGTATTAAGATATATGGACTGAGTTAACTTCTATAAAATGAAATGGAGATGTTTTGATCAAACACTTGGAACTACAATTTGGCTATGCAAATTTTATTTTTTTTATTTGCATTTTTCCAGAGTGAAAGTATACAGCAACAACAACAACAATAAAATGCTTAGCAAAGTTTTATGAAATCTAATTAATCTGAGGAATATCTCAGCAAAGTTTAAGCTTTATATGTCATTAAATTCAAGGAATATTTTAGTAGAGGTTTATAATACTTCATTCAGTTTAAGGGATATTTTAGCAATGGTTTATGATATTGCATGAAATTTAAGGAATATCTAATCAACACAGGAAAACATCCAAACCAGTTTTCCCTTCCAGAAAACACTACTGCCATTTTTCACTACCACTCAGTCAGCTTAAAACAACAGCAGGGCGAAATAAAAGGAAAAAGTCTTAAAAATGAAAAAAAAAAAAAAAAAAAAATTAGTCCTATAGCAAAATGACAGACAGTAAGAGACTAAGAAGACTTCTTCCCCTGGAAAAGGGGGAGGGGAGGGGAGGATGGAGGAGGTGGGAGGAGGGACGGGAGGGGGAGGGAGGATAGGGGGAGGATGGAGGAGGTAGGGGAGGAGGGACGGGAGGGGGAGAGGGAGGGGGAGGGGGAAGGTGCTGGCAGGAAAGGGGAGGAGTCAACAGTAAGAACTTCCTTCTCTGTTTTGATCGTGTTATTCTAATTGAATTCTTGGGGTCCGCTGTCCTTTTGAGGAACCCACTGGCAGCCTCTAACGGGGGGAGGAGGAGGAGGAGGAGGAGAGGAGGAGAGAGAGAGAGAGAGAGCCACGAACGGCCTAAAAGAGAGAGAAAATGCCGCGAACGGCCTAAAGAGAGAGAGAGAGAGAGAGAGAGAGAGAGAGAGAGATTTGAAGTTGGCGTCCCGACCACCACAAAAGGCATCAAGACATTAGAACTTCCTTTCAAATGAGGAAATGTGTCATTCTAAAGAATAGGTTTGTGAAAAGAAAATCTCTTGAAGAGAACAGCGTCCGAACTGGGCACAATTCAAGTGCGTCGTCATGATGCTCTCTTTTGGGGGAAAGTTTTTTTTTTTTTTTTTTTTTTTTTTTTTTTTTTTTTTTGTTTTTTTTTTTTTTTTTTTTTTTTTTTTTTTTTTATGAGCTTCAGGTTTTAACTCGAAAACCGACTTTTCTCGCTCTGTCTCAAGTTCCAGAATCTCTTTAGCGGCCTTATAAAAAAAATTTATTTCCGATGCTCGTTTAACAGTCATGATTATGACTTCCACGTTGATAGTAAAGAGTCGAATTTCATTTGTGTGTATTATATGAATTTACATGATTTCCACTGAAGTATTAGTTCTTACCTTTGTAATGCCATTACGCTACATTATACTATTATATATATAAAATATATATGAATAATTATCACATCACCGTGATTCATATAAATTATTTTTGAACTACAAATGTCCTTTAATATCTAATTCGCTCTACCTTTAAATTAATAAATTTTCATATATGTAAACCGAAGGGAATTTTATAGTTGATTATTATTATATATATATATATAATATATATATATATAGATAATATCTATATATATATATATATATATATACTATATAATATGCGTGTGCGCGTGTATTAACCTTCCAGTATTCAGCAAGTCTTTTGGAATGAGGCTGCTAGCCCCATACCCTACGTATATTTTCAAAACGTCACTCCAGGCAAGCAATATTTCATAGAACAACTCCCCATTGATTATTTCAAAAGAACACTGTATCGCAGTTCACGTCAGTAACCATAACCCTTTTCCAAGCGATCATATGTTTCTGTATTTCATTTCCATAAAGACCTGGCGTGCCCCAAATGTACCTGATATGGGAATTGGGTTCTTGGGATCGAGGTTACCACATGGAAAAAGAAGATGCCCTCGCCATAATTATGTTATCAAGAAACAATTGGCGGCTAGAAGATGCTCCTTCCGACCTTCCACACCATGAAACGGAAGGTTTGATCGAGGTTCTGGAGATTTATCCTTCATCCATCCATCCATACAGGTTAGGAGGAAAGTCAAGGACTCTGACCTCCTCAGGGTATCTTCTTTATACCACGACTGAAAGGTCTGGAAGGTTACTCTCCTGCTTTTATCATTCTGCAACATGACTGAGAGTCGAGGGCGAATTGAAGGGTCAGGAAAGTCGCCTTCCTACCATTCCCATTCCACTGAAGGCTCAGGAAAGTCGCCTTCCTACCATTCCCATTCCACTGAAGGCTCAGGAAAGTCGCTTTCCTACCATTCCCATTCCAGTACATGAATAAAAGTTGGGGACGAATTGAAAGGTCACGAAAGTCGTTCTCCAGCTATTCGTTTTCTGCAATATGACTGAAAGTTGGGGACGAACTGCATTCCACACCATGGAACGAAGGAAGTTCACGACCTAAAATTCCCATAATCCGTATTCCAACCGCAATCATATCTCAATCATAGCCCAAGGGAAGGTCAGCTTCTTAATGTAAGTGGATGTAAACGACCTCGGCTTCAAATCACACGTATCCTCGGGATGGAAGTCATGATCTTTCCCTAACCATCAACATCTGGTACTGATGACGGGTTTTGGGGATAAGGTTCCAGAGGTGACGGTGGTGGTTTGAATCCTCTATATACAGTACTGAATCGCCCTTTACATATTCGACGGTATATTCAATAAGGGTAGATGCATGTAGTTAGAACATATGAATTTCACGACAGAAGTTCATAAAACCGACTCAATTTTGTGGAAAAAAAAAAAAAACTTAAAATAAAAAAAATAAAAAATTGAAAGACTACGAAAAGAACGATAAATCAAAATGCCAACAACACCTACCAAAAGGAGAGGTGACAACAAATGACCTCTTCATGGCTATGAGGGAAGAGGTCAGATGGACAGCAGAATCGCCTGTAAAATGCGAAATTATAGAATTACCTAAACGCAATGGAAAATATTAGAAATATAAAAAATGCAAAAAAATATATAAAATAAAATAATGTATATACTCTACATAAGTCCCTTGCGTCTTCTCTGTTGGGTCAGACTGATTGATTGATTGATTGATTGAGTAATATAAATGAATATTCATCCACTATGAAAATCGACGCCTGACGGCAACTGGAATTCGACTTACATTTCTTAGTAATAATCTGCATTTTTTTTCACGGAACAACCCAAAATATCATTGACTTGAAAAGTCAGCTTCTCCCTTTAAAGTATTTAGTTTTTATTTCGAAATATTTCGTAAACTTGTAAGGAACTTTTTGTAGTTAAACCAGGTACCCTCACTGTCAAAAGCTCGGTGCAGTAAATGTCGAACTTAAGGACATTAGCATACGGTGTGTGTATGTGTTCACAGCTGTCCGATTCGCAAATATCTTTTGGATTCGTTTTCCGATGATAAACCTAAATCTGAGTTGTGGAAGTGATGTCAACAACCTTGGATTCGAACCCGGGTCAGGAGGTCAAGAGTCATTCTGAAATTCGAATTGAATAACTATCTGAAAGTCCACTGCATGTGAACGCTACACTAACACAGATCTGGTAAACGTAATATCATACATCTACACACACATAAAATCAATATATTATTAATATATATATATATTATATAAATAATTATAATATATATATAATATATATATAGATATATATCATATATATAATATATACTATATATATAATATATATAAGATATATATTATATTATAGTATATGAAAAGCGAGGAAATGCTTGCGACTACGGAGGAAATACCAGACAAACAAACCGAAGAAAACGAGAAGGGACGTCGTCCCTATCAGTCTCATCGTTCGAGTAATTAACGAAGGTGCTGTTCTCGTGTAACATCCTAAACTAGCAAGTCGTAATGAGGGGAGAAGTAGTGGAAGCTTACACTCTGAGAAATCCCTCTCCCATCTCCCACCCCCCCCACCCACACCCCCTCCCCAAATTCCCCCAACCCCCTCTCTGCGTCCTTCAGTCTCCCTCGGCTTTTAAATCGTAATTACAAGTGAAAGAAAACACATTAGATAAAGATCCGGCCGTGAACCCTCAACCTTCGCCAAAAGCACTAGAAGCGGCCCCTCCAGAAATGGGCCTTGTCTTCACGTCATCGGATTTTACCCCTAAGTGATTTCTAGAACGTAGGTTAAGCGTCCCGTCAACGTGATTGGTCAGGGCTTCAGAATCAACCAATAGCTTCAGAGCTCCAACTTTTCGTCCAAGTGAGATAAGCTCCGCCGAATGATAAGCAAGACGACTCTCGACAATGATTGGCTGAACCTCTCGGAGGAACCAATAGCAGCACAGGTTTGTTACGCAGCCTTTTTCAGGCTCTCCATAAGCTCATGGTCGTCTGTCAATATTGACAGGTGGGAGAGTCTATCTCCAACCTACCACCGAGAGTCTCCGAATCTTTTTCCCTCATTACCTTATCGCCCGTCGACCGCAGCCTCGTCTTCCTTGTGTACCTGAAAAAGGAATTATGACAAAACAAAATTTCAACTCTGCCATTTACAAGATTCTCCCAGACGATAGAGATGACCACTCAATTGTGTCTCGGGGGAAAAGTCACTCGCTATTTATTTGGTGTTTAATGTTTATTGCCATTACCTTTCGTCAATGGAGAGTGTTACGGGCAATTCCAAACAAAGAAACCGCTAATGAAAAAGTATCTTCCAGAGATGGGTACAAGATATTAACCTTAAAGACCAGGGGCTTGATCTTCTCAATTATGATGAATATAGTAGCTGTGACGTCAGATAAAGTAGAATCAATCTTTTCGTCAACACAAAGCCTTGTCGAATGGACGTACCTGACAGAACAGGAGAGCAATTACACCTCTCAATCAATTTTTCAACATGGACTAAGATTGCATGACAAGACGCTTAAATGTAGAAGAACATTTTCTCCTGAACTTTCAACTTGGAATAAATATCTAGAGGAAACAACAAGATATATAGCAGTTCAAATCAGAAGTTCAGAGAGAAAGGATGGACTGCAGTTCCCTTTCAGAAAGGAAGGCAAGGAAATATCTTAATGAACTGCTTTACATGAATTACTGTCTGATAACAACCGCTATTTATTAATATATATATATAGATATATATATATATATATATATATATCATATTTATAATATATATATATATATATATATATATATATATATATGTATGTATATATTATATATATAATATATATATATATATATATATATATATATATATTATATATATATATATATATAGAGATTATATAGTGTATATATATTATATATATATATATATAGTAATATATATATATATATATATATATATATATAGTATATATATATATGTAAATATATATATATATATATATATATATATATAGTATAATATATATATATATATGTATATATATATATATATATATATATATATATATATATATATATATATATATATAGATATATATGATATATATATGATATATATAGATATTATATATATAATATTATAGGAAAGAATATATAATATATATATTATGAATAAATTATATAAATATATATATATATATATATATATATATATATATATATATGTATTATATACTATATATATATATATATATACATATTAATATATTAATATATGTATGATATATATGTGTGTGTGCATATATTATATATATAATGCATCTGTGACCTTTAATTTAAAAGAGTCAAAGGAACTTCGCAATGCATTCGTATTTATCAATACTGTAGCTTAAAAAACTGTAAAAATGGGTCACCACTCAACTGAGTTTGAGAAATGTAAAAACGGGTCACTTGAAATTATACCACTTCTTGACACATACAACATAATCAAATATTTGTGTTCCTTTTTACCCACAGTTGTCTACAGATTCAAGTTGCAATATTCGTAGTCAATATCTTGCGCAATGCAGCTTTCAAATAACTGAAAATAAATATACCGATGGCACTTCTAAACATAACATTCTAAATTTTCTTACTGCTGCAAATAATATCATAAATTCACACGTCAAAGTAATTTACGTACAATGTTACTTCTTTTCTATTGTTATGGGAGATTCATCCAAACACTTTACTCTCTCTCTCTCTCTCTCTCTCTCTCTCTCTCTCTCTCTCTCTCTCGTATATATATATATACACACGCACACAATCTATAGCACGACAACTACTGCCAAGGTGAAAGTGTCAGTGACCTATTGTTTATTTGACAAGGTCATAAGCTCAAAGCATGGGGACAAAATGTCCTTAAAAAAAGAAAAGAATCATAATCTCTTGTTTTCATCGCCTCCACAGCCATGCCTATCCTTTACAAAAGAACGAAGTCTGCAACTCAACGAAATCCTCGAAGCACTAGAAACATCACTCACCATTCAAAACCTCGTGTCAGTGAATGAAGCTGAGTAAAATAAGGAAACTTAGTCGAATAATAATTCTTTCGCAGAACACGTCATTCCTCGTCGCAATGAAAGGTGGCATGATATTTGAAAGAAAACTTTGTCCCAGAGGTCGAGTGCTTCGCTTATGACAGTGTGAGTGACCTGACAGATTCTTGACGCCTCGATGAATTCTAATTCTTAAAAAAAATAAATAAATAAAAAAAAGAGAGGCAGTGTTCTTCAAGACGTTTAGACTTATGTGCTCTATCAATTGCTATTATAAGACTAAGTCTCCCAGTAAATCACAGCCTTTTCATATGCAAAGTAATTCAGTCGTATCTTACACTCATGAACGAGTCGATGGTCACGTTCAATAAACATAATCCATTTTTTAAAACCCATAACTTTCGTGATGGCATGATTGAAGAGACCAAAAAATAGAATGCCTAAGCGAGAGAGAGAGAGAGAGAGAGAGAGAGAGAGAGAGAGAAACAATCTTAAAAACTTTCCACCCATCTCGACTACATCTCCACACCTACACTGCAACGACTTAAAACGAGCTACGCCTACCTACACCCACTGGCGCCCACAACTCGAAGCGTGTTTTTCCTAGGCGCCCGTGAGGGCTGGAGCAGGGATGTAGGTGGGGAATAAGTGGGCGGGGTGACACCAATACTAGAGACTCGCTGATACTACCTCAGATAACTGGCAGATGAAGAAGGCGCCCATGAAGAGACGCTCGTTATCATAAAAAATAAAAGTGAAAATACTATGCGAGTGATTTTATCTACGGAAGCATAAGGTAATCATGCATATGTATTGAGAGATTTTTTAATTATATCTGCAAGTACATATGTATAAAAATATACATACACACGTTATAAAAAAAATCTATAAAATTTGTCGGAAAGTATTTATATGAAAATACCACGGCAAAGAAGTCCTATGGCAGGAGATTATTGTTTGTTTGTTTGTATGGTGTTTTTACGTTGCATGGAACCAGTGGTTATTCAGCAACGGGACCAACGGCTTTACGTGACTTCCTAACCACGTCCAGAGTGAACTTCTCTCACCAGAAATACACATTTCTCACTCCTCAATGGAATGGCCGAGAATCGAACCCGCGACCACCGAGGTGAGAAGCAAACACCAAACCAACCACGCCACTGAGGCGCACAAAGGAGATTATTGGCCAGACCGGTTTTAAGCTTCTATGACCCAAGAGAAACAATAATACATCAGGTTGACGAGTTTAGGAAAGCTGCGAGAGACCAAGACCAAATTGGAGTGGAGTTAAAAGATGCGGCAGGAGATAATCCTGTTGAAACTCGAGAGGAACCCTTTCACCCACCGCCATTCGTCAAAGTCAATTGCACGCCTTTTCACTTCGTTGTCAACAGGTATTTCTAAATCGACGATGTAATGTTTTCCAATTCGTTCGTGTTTTCCAAATAAATCGCATCGTGAGTATAGGAGACCTTACATTCTTATTTTTTTTTCTTCTTTTTTGTGAGTGCACAGGGTTATGGGAGGGGCTCCCTAATACCTCTTGATAGCCCAGGTCTGAGGAAAAGAAAAAGGGAAAGGAAGATAGAAGTGCTAGACTTTGTAGAGGGAAAAACTGAGTTTTCAGAAGCAGAAATGCAAATAAGAAAATATGGAAATGAGGTGTTGGCAATTGTGCCGCTGAGTCGCGTACTGCTTTATAGTCACAATCTTTCTAAATTGAATTAGTGTGGTTCATGAAGGAAATAGAGCAGTAGGAAGAGAATTCCAAAGCTTGTAGTAAGGGGAAAATAAAAGAAGCTGAAACATGCACAAAGGATCGTCTCACCGAGCACTTAGCTCGTTTTCTCAAAACCCTCACAGTAATTTCCCCAAAATCAAATGATAATTTAATCGTGCCTGACGATCAGGAAACGATTGACTATAAAGCAGTACTCGACTCAGTGGCAAAATTACTAACACCTCATTTCCAATAGGGTTAAAGAATGACTGTGATGCTTTATATTCTTTTGTCTGGTGAAAAATATGACAAACTCCATTTGTCATTTCCATAATGACTATCCCACACACACGGCACTCGTCAAGAGCGTGAAGAGCTTTCAAACTCCGTATTCGTCAGCCAGGCGAAAGCTCTTCAAAGATACGCTTATAATCCAGCTCCTTTGTAATCATAGTACTCACTTACACCAATTAATTAAGCCAAACCTGCAGGTGGCTTTAGGAAAGCACGCTACTTTTTATAACACAATCTCTCTTTACTTATCATTGTAATGATGAGTTTGTTAGTTGGTCGGTTAATCCTTTTATTCGGCTTTCTTAAGGAGCTTTCGAATTCTCGCGCAATCTTGCTATATATTTTAAAAATTCGACGCAGTAACAAAACTTATGCTACGGTAACCTGCTATTTCTTTGCGACGTTTGTTAAATGGCATGTTTTAATAAAAAATAAGCAAATTAGTTCTATATAAACACTACACACATACCCAATTATATAATATATATACATATACATTATTTATATATATGTACATTATGTGTTTGTTTGTGAAACACTCGTCACTTTCCTATCGGATTTGCTCACAAACATGATGAGTTTTGACAGCTAACTTGCTGAAGTAATAAAAGAGAAAGATTTTCTTACAGCATTTAGTTTTTAGTAAGCTCGTTTTATCCGAACACCGAGTGAAAACAGATGTTTTAAAGATGACGTTATATTCGCGCCAGACAAATTTATTCGAAACAACATTTGCAGATAATTCACTGTCACTTGTTTCTCAGTCAATCACGACAGAAGAGGAAGAAGACCCGCATCGAATGCAGCCTCAGATCGCCCTCTAAATCATCCCTCCGATTCATACTCCGTCAGATGGAGCCTCAGTAAATGTGCCACGTTATATTGCCCGTAATGAAGTATTCCAGGTAAGTTAATTGGCTACTTCGGCAGGTTAATGACCCACCTGACGAGCCCGGGATAGTGAACCTTGGCGAATCCTCCCTGACTGTTCCAAGATGAATGACCCAGCCATCTGCATAAGTAACCGCCTCTTCCTCTTGTTTTCCATTCCGTATTGAGGGGTTCCACCACTCACATTGCATCTTCCGTGGCGCACTGTAGCCCCCTACTTATGGTTCTTACCTGCAATGCTTTCTGTGACTTTAAACCCGCTCCCTTCGGTCTCTTCACACCCGGCTGTCCAACCGCTGCTTTACCTCGCTCCAGTTACGACATCGTTTAAAATAGTTCCTTCAGGCAAGACCTGTGGAATATCGAGGCGTGATCCAGTTGTCTCATTTAAACAATTAATCAGTAAAAGCCCCACAGAATCAACAGACATACGTGATCTAAGATTCATAAGATTCATAAGTTTGCTTTGAATAATCATCTAAAAATATTCGATCATTCAAAATATTCGACGCTTGGAAGCGGTGAATTCATGCAAATATGCCATTATTATTATTATTATTATTATTATTATTATTATTATTATTATTATTATTATTATTATTATTATTATTATTATAACTGACAATGGGAAGCAGGGAATACTTGAAGGAAAAGGTAGCAGAAAATTCCCAAGAGGTTCACAGGAGTTGTGGGATATCCATGAAAACAAAAGTCAGGATGTGTTAAAGACGGCTGAGCCAACTCTCCTTTATAGATGAGAAGTGTGTGGTCTAGTGACTGACAGAATGCAGGTATATTAACCAGATGTCTCCAGAAGATAGAGGAAAAGGTAAACAAGAAAGTACCCGGTAAATAGAATACAAGACGTGCTGGAGAGGCTTGAGGAGGGGGGTGGGGGGGGACCTTCACATCCAGGAAGTGAAAGGAATGCTCACGCGCCATCTTTGATGGTATATGAAATAACTCCAAAGAGGAAAAACTTTCTGAACATGTCAATGATTGTTCTTTTGTTCTCGGAGGCCAACATCAAGAAAAAACAGTTTAATGGTAAAAACGTATTCGCATTAATGTTTAATTCTTTCGTTTTTCATTTTGTTTCGGCCATTTCCTTATCCTCTTAAGCTGATACTGAGAGACCGGCGATTAAAGAAAGGCAAATATAGCTTTCCAAAACTGACCGATGAATACTGTACCATGGCATGAACAATAATGTTATTTACCTATTATTTTTATTTTAAGAATGAGATGCACTAAACACAGCAGGGATTAACACTAAACACGCCCTATTACCTCTCTTATTTTTCTTGAACATCTATCTTTTTTCCTGGTCATTTCACTTGGATTTCCTGCTTCATTTAGCTATATTCTCTGGCCACATAACATGTTCTATGTCTGAATGTTTTAGACATTCTCTCGTTTGTGCTCTTTTCCCATATCTAGTCTCTCTCTCTTTCTCTCTCTCTCTCTCTCAGTTCGTTATTTACATCGTTATTTACATAATTAAAAATACCTTCAAAACACTTAGTTCAAATTCCTCAAAATACTTTCATGACCTCATATTTATCTATGGTTCCGAACTCATCCACTCGTTCCGTCTCTCCTTCATTCGCTCTTTTTCCATCAACAAAATCTTCTTCCTCTTTCTCCTCCTCCTCTCATTTGTTCCCTCTTCTTTCCCCAACCATTTTCTCTCCAACCACTCAACACAGCGTTCCTCTTCCAACTCTCCTACTACTACTCCACTGCCATCCCCGAACACCCACCCCCTACCCTAGCCCGCCCCTAGGAGGGAGGACCCCAAAACCCCAAGCACGAATCACCGCCCCCTCCCCTCCCCTCCCAACCGTCGTCCTCCCTGGCCCCCGGTTAAGAGGGGAATATCTGGGATTTAAGCGTGATCCGGGCGCTGTTCCCTAAACCCTCATGTTCCCGGTTTCACAGGACATCTGGCAACAGGTGGCAATCGAGCTTTTAACAGACAATGCGAAAAAAGGATAATGCGCTTACGAGATTGGCCGTTGCCTTTCGTCCCTTCCCACAACGCTTCGCTCCACCTGGGGGATTGCGCCCGTGGCGGTTAGCTGGGGCTTATTTTCCGGGTCCGGATAAATATACGGACTACTACAGAGCCGATTTGAGTCCTGAGAGAGCCCGAGCCCGCAAGAGTTTAGTGTGGGGGCCCGAAATGGACGGGGAAAGGGGTCCCGATACGCGACGGGCGTCTGAGCGATATCGAGCAATGCATTGCGAGAGGCAGAAAATCTGCCTCGGATACAGTTTTTGGAAATAATGTGGACCATGATTTTACCTGCGAGCAAAATCAACGGCCTGTTCTGGATAATACAATTTTCTACCTATGTAATTTGAATAGGCGGCAAATGTGGGAATTTGGGTTTTGTTGTTAACTTTTTTGTTTTGCGTTCAATTAAGCAGATAAGGGAACGAGAGTAAAATATTTATTTACAGGAGGGACTTGTAATTTTTCCCCCCAAACGACTGCGTTCGTTACAAATTCACTATGACTGAAACAATTGCGGATTTTTTAATAGAGCCATTCAAGCTGACAAGGTTCGTTAATTAGTTGCAGCTAGGGTCTCTCTCTCTCTCTCTCTCTCTCTCTCTCTCTCTCTCTCTCTCTCTCTCTCTCCGTTAAACGCCGATTGTTTTTTAAGTTGCGAAGGCAATTCATTTGTGATTAGATTCTGCAACCCTGATTTTATTCGTTCCAGGAAGGGACATTACGTCCCTCCCTGCAAACGGTTTCTGCTTCATTGCCCCGATTTTGAAAAACAAAAATCATGCCCACATTTCTCTCTCTCTCGGTTGTTTCAAAAATGGTTTTCCGCTCAGATGGTTCATTTCACAGCGGCTCTCACGACCCGCTCCTTTATAGGCCTCTTCATTCGTGCGTTTCTTCGTGCCCTGCACGAATGGTGCGTGGTAGCTGACTGCAGGCACTTCGAAGGTATTCAGAAAGCACGATAATGCATTCTTAAGATATTTAAATCAAACCCAGTCGGAGAGTAATTCGATAAGGCGCGCTGAAATGCAATAGACTACATACGTGGGTTTAGGTCGACCAAATGAACATTAAATTACTTGGAAATAAATCTATGGCGAAGTACAAACATACAAACACACACAGACATATATGCATAAGTATAGTCGGCAAATTAATATTGAACTTATTGGGAAATAAATCCACGACGACGCACAAACAACCAACAGACAAATGCACACAAACATAAATGCAGTCGACAAAATTAACATGGAATTCATTGGTAAATAAATCTCCGATGAAGCACAAACAGACGAACAAACATACATACATACATACATACACATAAATAGGAGTAGCTCGACCGGATTAACACGCGGTTCATTTGGAAATAAATCTAGGGTGAAATTTCTCTGCAAAATGAAATGAAAAAATAACACTAGATTTAGTTGATGAATTTCATCATCATGCGACTTGTGAGAGACTTGGAAAAAAAAAAGATCCTGAACACTAGAAAATAAAAAAAAAATGCTGACGACGCCTATTATAGTGGAAGGTGATAATGAATGGATTCTTCTTCCTGCTTGCATAATCTCCTGCGTCGAGTATAAACTAATTTTCGTGGGTATTAAATACACTGCATAAAGCAACAGTTACATATAACATAAAGATGCTTGTGTGGATTATATGTACTCAATCCACACAAGCATCTTTCATTACCACCAAGAAAACTGAGGAGTGGCTGTAATTCCTGACCGGTTTCGGCTCTATTTCGAAGCCATTGACGAGTGACTGATATACAATAGTAGAAATTCACGATGTATACTCTAGAGGGACTACAATCACGATATATATTCTGGAGGGACTACAAACATACATACCGTTGGAAACCAAAAAACCATACTTGACAGGCCAAGTACTCTATTTACACATTTGTTTGTCCTTTCCCGGTCAAGTAACACTACCTTCCTTAAAATCTAAAAGTCTTATATATTTCTTTTGAAATTATTGGACCTTCATTGATAATGATATTTACATTATTAAGAATGCTTCCTTTTATAAAACTAGACATAATAATGTTTCTTTCTAGTGCATTATTAGTGTAAGCTATCTTTTCTTTTCCCCTGCCCATTCGATTATACCATTCCTTTCACTAACAAGTACGATATTTCCTCTGTTCATCTGTGAATATCTTATTTTCTATGCTTTTTTCTCTTCACTTTTCCAATTTGTTTTTCAACTGGCCAATATAAAGGTTTAAGACTTACATGGCATTTTATATATTAAATTTCATATAAGTCTTGTGATAAGTTCAGTAAAGAGTGAATGCGTTCAGTAAAGAAAGAGTGACTTATTAAGCATGTCAAAAAAGTGGAGTGTGATTCCATTAGCATTACAGGATATGAAACGCGATTCTATTAGCTCATAGAGGAAGGGAAAAGTGAAACTTTTAGCCAGTAACAAGAAGTGCAGAATGTTTTTCTTAAGGACTGAAAAAGCTCCATTTTATTAAGTTAGTTTTGGACTCGATTACACTGGAACATTGATTGAGCGTTTAATGTCTGTGCGAAGGCAAAGGTTATGGTCTTCGATATGTAATTCTTAAGAAAGGTTTGTCATAAAGCATTCTCTTAAACGAACTTGCTTTTATAAATACTTTAAATACCTTGCATCCATAAATGTATATAAATCTAATAAAAATTCGTTCAAGAAAATTAACATGAAAATTATAAATCTTTAAGAAATCTACCCTTAAATAAACGAGGCTATTATCATCATCATTATTATTATTATTATTATTATTATTATTATTATTATTATTATTATTATTATTATTATTATTATTATTATTAATTATAAAATTAACCTTATTCGTATGAAACAAGTCCACGAAAGGGGCCACTGACTTGAAATTCAAGCTTCCAAAGAATATTACGCTGTTCATTAAAAAGAGGTATATAACTACATTCTATCTGAGTATTTTGAGCCAGGCAATAGGGATCGTAGTCATGAATATTGAACAGTTACGCTTTAAACAAGCGGAAATCTAAACACTGCCTTAAATCAACTATAATTAGGAATCCTTACCTGCACTTTTCGAACCAATTTTATCCCAATACCAATAGAATACATCCTGGCTTTTGGTAACATCAGTCAGGATTGTTATAACTTATTAAAACGTGCATAACGCGTCATAGCACACCAAAAAGGACAAGCAGGTTGTAGAACTTCACCTCAGAGCATCACCATAAAATGAAGAGCCATTCATAATGTCATTTATAGTGAACACTATTACAATGGGGGATATCCCTCTCGCCCTCAATGACAGCCAAAAGCACGAGCCGTCACAGCCACTACGCCTATCACAAACACCCCGTCTGTCATGTGTACTACGACTGCTACAACCCGACATTTATAAATGTAATGTCTCTACTATGAATATATTTAATGTTATAAATACTCTAGTTGTTTTAAATGTTACGGCTGCTGCTGCGTGTGAAGTGTATACCTAATTTATGAAATTTAGACTGTCAAGCAAAGCACTGGGACAGTTTCGGCCATTCATGGCTTGAGACAGATAAAAGGGTGAGTTAGAGTGGTTGTACAGCAAAATAGAGCTATAGAACATACAGGAGATTCCATTCAGGGCTTGAGACAGATAAAAGGGTGAGTTGGAGTGGTTGTACAGCAAGAGAGAGAGAGAGAAATATACAGAAGATACAGGAGACGAACTGAAAATCCTAAGGGTGGAACTAGGAGAAAATTCTACAGGTACAGTAATGAGTAGTGCACAAGCAGATTTTCATACCATACGACTGACACATTAAACTTTACATTCATTCAACCAAACGCTATTAACATTCAAAACGGGAAAGCATTCGAAAAAAAAGCTTGCATGTTTCCATTTGTTTAAGTCTCCTCATGCAAGACCATAATGTTATTGACTTGCGAGAGCAATGTGAAAGCAACCATTTAAGTTATTGAAGATAATGCCGAGAGGAATGGAAAACGCTTTGGTGCCTCGTCGATTTTTCACATATATCATAGAAAAAAAAAATTAAGATGAAAGAACCTGACCTTCTTAGTTGTCACATATGCATGTTTTTTCCATTTTAGAGGGACGGCAGTTATTTCTGTTCATGAACATTCCACTGAGAGAGAGATAGAGAGTTATTACAGAATATGAGTTAACTCAGTTATTTAAAGAACAGCTATAATTTTCCATGACAAAAGATTAACAGGTCGGACAAAAATATATTCAACCTATCGTTTTCCATGGTGAGAGAGAGAGAGGAGAGAGAGAGAGAGAGAGAGAGAGAGAGAGAGAGATTTTTGATGAGATGAGAGAGTTTTTTAAGGTATAAGAGTTAACTCAGCTTTTTACAGACTGCTATAATTTTCCATGACTGAAAATTAACAGATCGGAAAAAAATATATTCAACCTATCGTTTTCCAAGGTGAACAGAGAGAGAGAGAGAGAGAGAGAGAGAGAGAGAGAGAGAGAGAGAGAGAGAGAGAGAGAGAACTCAGTTTTTTACAGATTGCTATAATTTTCCATGACTAAAGATTAACTGATTAGGCAAAAATATATCCAGCATAGCGTTTTTCAGTAACTGACAGACATAAAGAGAGAGTTATTACTGAATGTAGAATATGCTAAAATACTTACATAATGCTTTGATTTTCGTGGCCGTATAAATTAATTCAATATGGTATTTTTTGAAAAAATAATTCGGCCACCATCACTTTATGCAACTCTCCGAGCAAATCTGTGAGGTTGAGGAAGAACCCCTAAACCCTCATGGGTTTTCATGCCTGTCGGTTCCTACTTTTATAAAGCAAGACGTCGAAACTTATTTTCAAGTCGCCTCAAAATTTTACATTTCCTTCAGTGTTTCTACAACATTGTTTGAAATGCACTTTAACATCAATTTTAATCGTGAGAGAGAGAGAGAGAGACGAGAGAGAGAGAGAGAGAGAGAGAGAGAGAGAGAGAGAGAGAGAGAGAATGCACTATTTATACAACATGTAAATATAAATGCAAATATACATATTCATATATATTATATATATATATATATATATATATATATATATATATATATAACATATATATATATATATAGACACACACACAATATATATATAATTATTCCATATTTCGATCTTCAACATTTACAAAAGCTAAGACCGACATCCCCTAATCTTAACGTGTAATTTACACTGATTCACCTTATTGCCCTCGTCCCACCACAGCGTTTGGAGCGCATAACTCCCGCCTCCTTGGGAACATCTTAAAAGATTTTTTTTTACTTAGTTACTATGGAAAATTCCTTATGATTTTTCTTTGAAAGCTGGAAAGGAAAAAGCATGGGCCCCTTCGGATGTCGGTGGACTTTCTTTGGTACACCGGAGAATGTTGATTCTGACCAAAGAAAAGGCAGGACCTCTCGCTTGTCGCATAGTCACGCATCAGACCTGACCCAAATACACAATGAATACACATGACCACCTATTTGCTGGCAAAGTATGGAAAAATAGTGTCTATATGTACATACATACACACACGCGCGTATATATATATATATATTATATATATATATATATATATATATATATATATATATATATATATAGATATATTATATATATATATATTATATATATATATATATTACTCATATAACAGAATTAAGTATGAAATTTACGAAAAATAAATCTGTACGAAAAATTTGACGCATACTAAACAGTAATCCATAATTACTTTAAATATTTTGTTCGTGGTTTATGTCATTTGTTTTAATTAAGTCACGAAAAGTTCTCTTGAAACATTCTTTTATCCCCGGCCAAGGTTTTGTTTGTGTTCATTTGTATAGTGTTTATTCACCATATTTTTTTTTGCCTTTCATGTTTTGTGGAGCGGACTACCCGTCTTCAGTGCTTCGCTTGTCGAACTGCCCCATTACGTGGTTATGTTTCGCTCTCTCTCCTCCCCTTTACCTGGAGTGCGTTTTTGGGCAGCGGGGCAGAGAGAGTATCGGCTCCCCAACAGAGGAGGTCTTGCAGCCTTTTTTTTCACGGCTTAATTATCGGAAGATATTTGTTCCTGATCTTGCAGCTACCATTGAATTTGAGAGGCTCCTGCTAATGAATTTTAGCCTCACTTATAAGCATTGCTGTTGCTTTTGTGCTGCTGCTTGCCACTGCTGCTGGCTGTTGCCGTGTGTTTGACCTCCTGGAGTCGTCAGGAGGCCTTCTAGTGGCGAAGAACGGTAAGCGGACCGTATATGTTCTTCCCCCGTCTGCTTACATAATATACAATTTACGTTGCCCTGGTGATCCCCTCGGTGCAAGAACACCCCTAGTGATCCGGAGTAGGACAATCGCTGTTGATGCGTTATAATCTTTGATTACGAATTCGGTGTGGTCTTTGAGGATTCTTCGGCTATTTCTTCATTACCTCTTCAGTGTATATTATCGTCAATTTAGGACATATTATTATAAGGTGTATTATGGTTAATAATTATTGTAAAATTGATTAGGTTTAAGGTTTACTTCACTCTGCAACTCCAACTATCGTATGCTAGGGAAAGTGTGTTTTTTTCTGCTCACACCTTTCTTTCTCTTCGACTGAGGTATAAAAGTTAGGTAGGTTGGCGCGTGATGGTTCGAGTGTTATTATTGTAAAGTAGCGTATGTGTTTTTCCAGTTCCTAAGAAAGCTTTTCGAGGACTACTTTTTGTAATTTAAGACTATTTTTGTTAATTAAATTTATTGTTAAGTTTGATTCAGTGTTTTTTGTATCCCTCTTTGAGAGTTATTTTGCTTTGTGGATTTTGTGTCGCTGCTGGTTCTTGCCTGGTATTTTGGCACTGAGTCAGTCTGGAAAAAGAACCCTGGATGAATATAATCAATCTTAAGTTCATAACATAATTTGGCGACCTTGCCAGGATCCAGTTTAGCGGCATAATTTTCAACTGTAAACGGCTCTCGGAGGGGTGGTCAAGCCACTGAACGTATTTAGAGTGATATTTCTATTAATTAATTCAGGATGCATTATTTTGAGAGTGAAGAAGCTGAAGTAGCGAACTTTCTGGCTAGTCCTAACTGGGAAGAGGATCTGAACTAACTAAAAAGGGATCAATTGTGGTTGATTGCAGAGTTCTTGGATTTAAGTTTGGCCACTGAGGTTAAGAAGGGACCGTTGTTATTTGAGGTCTTGAAGGCCGCGAGGATATATAGAGAGAGACTTGATAGGAAGGATGTTCTGGAAAGTAGTAGGCTGGATGAGAGTAAGCCTGAGGAGATAGAGGAACTGGAAGGTGGAGGTAAAGAAAATCCTATTGATAGTGGTGATGACCATTTGGAAATTTTGAGAGAAAAACCAAGATGAACAGGAACTGGAGTTTAAAGCTCTCCAACTTAGAGCCGATGAAAGGGCAAAAGAAAGAGAGCATGAAATTGAGGTGCTTAAATTACAGATTAAGTTGAATCAGGGAAAGAATGGTAGTTATAATAATTCAAGTGTTGATGAAACAAGGTTTAATATGTTCGCTGCGTTAAAACTGGTACCACACTTTTCCGAGGAGGAGGTTAATGAGTTTTTTGTTTCGTGTCATTTGAGAAAATTGATAAGAAGCTTGCTTGGCCAAAGGATATGTGGACAACATTAGTTCAGTGTCGTTTGGTGGGCAAAGCTCAAAGGGTTTATAATAATCTTAATGACGATCTCTCCGCGGATTACGACACCGTTAAAAGTATTGTGCTGAAAGCTTATGATTTGGTGCCTGAAGCATACAGGCAGAAGTTTCGTAATCTGCGGAAGGATCTTGACGTCACCTATGTTGAGTTTGCTAGAAAGAAAGTTCAGTTTCTCGATGACTGGCTGAAATCAAAAGAAGTAGACAATTTTGTTAAACTGAAAGAGCTCCTTCTGGCAGAGGAATTTAAGAGGAACGTGAGTCGTGACTTGCGAATTCATTTGGAGGAGTTGAAGCTCGACTCCATTCAGGAAATAGCAGTTGCTTCCGACGAGTATGCACTTACCCATCGGGAGGAACCCCTTAGGAAAAGGATTAATCAGGATAGGTTCTCCCCCCATGAATATAATACACGTAGTAATAATCGTCAGTCTTCTAGAGGAACATTAAGGTCAAATAATGACGAGTCAGAAAAAGTATCTAATCAAGACAGAAGCGTAAGCGGCTCGCGTAGTTTCGTAAACAGTCGTAGATCGGTTAATGGTGGTGGTAGTAGTGGTAGAAATTTTGGTACTAGTAGTAGTAGTAGTGTGAAGTGTTATTGGTGCCACAAGACGGGGCACGTTAAGGCTAATTGTTACGGTTGAAAAACTTTCAGGAGAGGAGGTCTAATCCAGTAAACATTGTTGTAGCTGAAAAAACAGAAAACTTAAAGCAAAAGTATTGGGAACAGGAAAAGTGACTAAAATTTAAGAGGTATATTTCTGACGGGTCTGTGTTTGTTGGTAACAATGAAAAAACAAAGGTTTGTTTAAAGGTATTACGGGACTCTGGAGCAGCACAGTCTCTCATATTAAAAACTGCTGTTCCAATGGATTTTGTATTTTCCAACGATGAATTTGTGGTGTTGGGTGGTTTCCCGAACTCTATTACGTCTTGTCCTTTAGAGAAGTTTAATATTCACACCAAGTATTTTAAAGGGACTGCTAAACTGGCTGTGGTAGACAGTTTGCCAGTTCCCGGTATTCACCTCCTCTTAGGGAATGATTTGCTGAAGGTGAAGATGCAATTGATAATATATGTCCAATTTTGACTCTCCTGAATGTGACTTGTGAAGGCGATGATATTGAAACTAATTTTTATAAGCCTGTCTCTGTAGTAACCCGATCTAGAGCTCGGGAGATGGATCTCGAGGATGTTGACTTAGATTTATATAAAGTAGACAGACAAATGACTGACATGAGGACTGGTAGTAGTCAATAATAAAATCATTAATTGGGATGACGTAAACTGGACGCTAAGGCATTCAAAATAGCACAGAGTAAGGAGTTTCTAATTTAGAACTCGGCAATCCCGAGGATTTGACGAAACCAGTATTCGTCAAAGAGAGAGGTTTGCTCTACAGGTTGAGCAGGTCGGCTAATGCAACCTGCCCACCAGGTAGAGTCGTGCAGACAATTGGTTGTCCCGGAAAGGTACCGGAATAAATTGATGTATTTAGCACATGAAAATGATTTGTCGGGACATTTTGGTGTTAGGAAAACCTTTCAGAAGGTTGCTGAACATTTCTTTTGGCCTGGGATGCGTCAGGACATTAAGAGACACGTATTATCCTGTGATGTGTGCCAGTTGGTGGGGAAACCTAACCAGAAAATACCCAAGGCTCCCTTAATTCCTATACCCTCCGTGGGCGAACCCTTTCGGGAAGTGATAATTGACGTAGTGGGTCCCCTGCCGCGGACGCGCGGTGGGAATGAATATATATTGTCTATTGTTGATAGAATGTCTCGCTTCCCTGAGGCAATCCCATTGAGGAGTATACGGTCCGAAAAGGTGGTTGAAGTGTTGGTTGGTTTCTTTACCAGATTTGGTTTTCCTAAGGTAATTCAGAGTGACTGTGGCACTAATTTCACGAGTAGGTATTTTGAAAAGAAAATGAACGAGTTTGGTATTAAACACGTGAAGTCTGCACCGTATCACCCACCCGGAAAGCCAAGGCCAGGTGGAAAGGTTCCACCAAACCTTGAAGTCTGTGTTGAAAAAATTTTGTTTTGTTTAGAGACTGGGAATGATTGGGATAAGGAATTACCTTACGCATTGTTTGCAATACGATCGATCCCCAATGAGTCAGTGGGTCTCTCTCCTTTCCAGCTTATTTTTGGTCACTGTGTTCGAGGCCCATTAGATGTAGTGAGAGAACACTGGGAGGGAGAGACTCCCGAAATTAATGTATTGGATTATTTTTCAGATTTGCAGGAGAAATTGCTTAGAGCACGGTCTTTTGCTCAGGAACATTTGGCGAAAGCCCAGGCCTCGATGAAATTGAAGTATGACGTTAAAACACGAGATAGACTATTTAATGTAGGTGACAAGGTGTTGGTTTTACTTCCTATGCCTGGTAATCCCCTGAAAGCGGAATTCTCAGGTCCGTGGAAGGTTCTGAAGAAAATTAACAACGTAAATTACCTGAATAGGAGAAGAAAAACCCGTATTTGCCATGTTAATATGATAAAATCTTTTATTGACAGGTCTGTAGAAGAATCTGTAGTACCTATTTCTGTAGTTAGTGTAGAAAATGAACAGTTTATGGGCGATAAATTTGCTGTTAGCCCAAGTGGTTTGGAAAATAATTCTGATGTTTTAAATAATCTGAATACTAAATTTCAGCACTTAGATGCAGAAAAAAAAAAAGCTGCACCTCTAATTAATTTAATTAACGAATATAAAGATCTCTTTCAGGATGCACCTGGTAGGACCCATATTTTACAGCACGACGTTGACGTTGGGGAGGCTCAGCCTATTAAGCAATGTCCATATAGACTGAACCCCCTCAAGAGAGAAATAGTCAGGAAGGAAGTTAAATACATGCTAGACCATAACCTCATTAAACAGAGCTGCAGTCCTTGGAGCTCCCCTGTAGTTTTGGTCAAGAAGGAGGATGGTCAGCCTAGGGATGTGTTTTGACTACCGCAAGGTCAACTCTGAATACAAAAACGGACTCTTTCCCTTTGCCCAGGGTGGAAGACTGTATAGATAGAGTGGGATCTGCCCGTTATATTAGTAAATTTGACCTGTTAAAAGGATATTGGCAGGTCGGTCTTGCACCCCGGGCAAGGAAAATATCGGCCTTTGTGACGGGTGACGGCCTCTATGAATGTGAGGTGATGCCTTTTGGCATGAAAATGCCCGCCGCTACCTTCCAGAGGCTGATGAACTTCATTACCTGTGAACTGGAGGGTTGTGTGGTATATATTGACGACCTTGTGATTTACAGTGACGATTGGGAAACTCATCTTAAGAGGATAAGAGCGCTATTCGAGGTGCTGAGGAGGGCTGGTCTGGTGATAAATTTAAAGAAGAGTGATTTTGCTCAAGCGAAGGTGGTTTTATTTAGGACATGAAATTGGCTTGGGTAAGATCGCTCCTAAGAGAGCGAATGTTGAGGCAGTTACAGCCTTCCCAGCTCCTCGAAACGAGAGGTATTCGTAGATTTTTGGGTCTAGTTAGTTATTATAGAAAGTTTATTAAGAATTTTTCTGATCTTGCTAATCCCTTAACAAATTTGTTAAAGAAAGATGTAAAATTTATGTGGAATAACGAGTGTCAGGATGCATTTGAAAAATTGAAAGGTACTTTAATAACCTATCCTTTGTTACGTTCTCCCGATTTTTCCTTGCCTTTTTGTTTGGCTACAGATGCCAGTGACACAGGTTTAGGTGCTGTCTTGCTGCAGGAGGGTGAAAATGGCACCTCGCATCCAGTCGCCTACTTTTCCAAGAAGTTGTTACCGGCAGAGAGACGTTACTCAACAATTGAGAAAGAGGCTTTATGCTTAGTGAAAGCCATCATACATTTTGAAGTGTATTTATCTTCCTCAGTATGTCCAATAAAGGTCTTTACAGATCATAATCCCTTAATTTTTATTAATAAATTTAAAGATAAAAATCAACGTATTTTGCGCTGGAGTCTTTTACTCCAAGAATATAACCTTTCTATTTGTCACGTGGCTGGAAAAGACAACGTAGTCCCTGATGTTCTTTCTAGGACATTCGGTAATGAAAAGGATGTTGTGGCTATCCAAGAGTAGTTGTGTCAGGTAAAGGACTCTGCATCAATCCCATTTGAGCAATTGTTTTTTTTTTCGTCAGGTGGTTGGGAAGATTTCTTAATATAAGTTTTAAGGTTCACATTATTTACATATAATCTTAAGAGTTTATATTAGTAATGTTTAAGGATAGTGGTTTTGGGTTTATGAAATATTTGTTTTTGATATCTGCATTTACTTTTGTATGACTGAAATGAAAATTTTACTAGATATATTTTTTCCTATTTTGCTTTTAAAGCACAATGCTCATATTTTTTGCTTGCATTACAAATTACTTTAATATTGGCTAGGAGTTACCTTTCTAAAAAAAAAAAAAAAAAATTATTTTTTTTTCCTTGTCCCGGGGAGCTGTAATCCATAATTACTTTAAATATTTTGTTCGTGGTTTATGTCATTTGTTTTAATTAAGTCACGAAAAGTTCTCTTGAAACATTCTTTTATCCCCGGCCAAGGTTTTGTTTGTGTTCATTTGTATAGTGTTTATTCACCATATTTTTTTTTTGCCTTTCATGTTTTGTGGAGCGGACTACCCGTCTTCAGTGCTTCGCTTGTCGAAACTGGCACCCCATTACGTGGTTATGCTTTTTCGACTCTTCTCTCCCTTTACCTGGAGGTGCGTTTTTGGTTTTGGGCAGCGGTGGGGGCAGAGAGGAGTATCGGCTCCCCAACAGAGGAGGTCTTGCAGCCTTTTTTTTCACGGCTTAATTATCGGAAGATATTTGTTCCTGATCTTGCAGCTACCATTGAATTTGAGAGGCTCCTGCTAATGAATTTTAGCCTCACTTATAAGCATTGCTGTTGCTTTTGTGCTGCTGCTTGCCACTGCTGCTGGCTGTTGCCGTGTGTTTGACCTCCTGGAGTCGTCAGGAGGCCTTCTAGTGGCGAAGAACGGTAAGCGGACGTATATGTTCTTCCCCCGTCTGCTTACATAATATACAATTTACGTTGCCCTGGTGATCCCCTCGGTGCAAGAACACCCCTAGTGATCCGGAGTAGGACAATCGCTGTTGATGCGTTATAATCTTTGATTACGAATTCGTGTGGTCTTTGAGGATTCTTCGGCTATTTCTTCATTACCTCTTCAGTGTATATTATCGTCAATTTAGGACATATTATTATAAGGTGTATTATGGTTAATAATTATTGTAAAATTGATTAGGTTTAAGGTTTACTTCACTCTGCAACTCCAACTATCGTATGCTAGGGAAAGTGTGTTTTTTTTCTGCCTCCTACACCTTTCTTTCTCTTCGACTGAGGTATAAAAGTTAGGTAGGCGCGTGATGGTTCGAGTGTTATTATTGTAAAGTAGCGTATGTGTTTTTCCAGTTCCTAAGAAAGCTTTTCGAGGACTACTTTTTGTAATTTAAGACTATTTTTGTTAATTAAATTTATTGTTAAGTTTGATTCAGTGTTTTTGTATCCCTCTTTGAGAGTTATTTTGCTTTGTGGATTTTGTGTCGCTGCTGGTTCTTGCCTGGTATTTTGGCACTGAGTCAGTCTGGAAAAAGAACCCTGGATGAATATAATCAATCTTAAGTTCATAACAATATATATATATATATATATATATATATATATATATAAATATATATATATATATATATATATATATATATTATATATATATATATATTATATATATATATATATATTACTCATATAACAGAATTGTTTAAGTATGAAAATTTACGAAAAAATAAATCTGTACGAAAAATTTGACGCATACTAAACAGCTACAAGGACATAAATAATGGATCATAATCCCTAAAATGTAAGAGGATGTGGGCATGAAAGATGTAGCCGTTGGGTTAAATGACGAAGGTACCTAGTACGTACTGCTGATGGGGCTATCTATTAGGTAGCTGTAAAAATGTTAATTCTTACGACAGCAACTAGATTCTGATAGAGGTAAAATCCTGTTTCTTCACCTTTCTCAGAAACCTCTTTTCATGAAAGTACATCTTCAGGAACGAAATAAAATGGACGACTTAAAATACAAATACTAGCTAGGATCATTTGCATTCGGAAGAGAGAGAAAGAGACATAAAAAAAACAATTCCCTCCATTAATTCACTAAAACAATCTCCTAATCAAAAGCAAATTACTAGAGCAACGCTGATAACCATCCGTAGTCTTCACCTGCTAATAACTAACTGCTCCCACTAACGAATGGCAGAGGAGTAAACTCGCAAAAAGTGGTATAATAAGAAGGATCCCTCCCATCTGTGTAAACAAAGGCAGTGACCTCGTGATGATTATAGCTGATATGAGAGAGAGAGAGAGAGAGAGAGAAGAGAGAGAGAGAGAGAGAGATAAATCATACGATGTCAGGGGGAAAAGAACGGTCTTAGTTACCAATTTATTTCGTTTTTTTTTTTTTTTTTTTTTTTTGCTTATGTTAAGCAATATATATCTAAGAAACATAAATTCTATTTTAAATCAAGATTTTAAGTTGTATGTATGTATGTATGTATGTATATATATATACATATATATATTATATATATATATATCATATATATATATATATATATATATATATATATATATATACATACATACATACATGCATGCATACATACATACATACACACATTCAGTTTCATAGCTTGATTAAAATCTGAAATTTGTTGTATTATATAAAATGTAATATTTCAGTTTCAAATAAGTGACAGTTGTTTCATATGTGAAAGGAAGACCCCGAGAGAGAGAGAGAGAGAGAGAGAGAGAGAGAGAGAGAGAGAATGGAAACCGCACTCACACAGACACTCGACATTTCCAACATTGCTGGGATGTTTTTTCCCTGGCCGAAGAATCTCTGGCACTCCAGTCCCAACCATTGTCTTGTTATGGCAGCAGTCATCCAGGTATGCTGGGTGACCCAACCCCAATCTTTCTCTTTCTCTCTCCCTCTCTCTCTCTCTCATTCTGTTTCTCCCTCGTTCTTTCTTCCTCTCTCCAGGTTAATTGATATTGTTAAACCAAAGATAATTATATATTGCCCGATCGATGGTGATATAACTCTTGGTGCCTTGACAGGGCAGAACGTCACAGAGTCTTCCCGGCGGGTAATGGACTCTGGATCTTAAGGGGAGGCATCCCAAGGTTCATTTCGGGATGAAAGTGGCTGTTCCGTAGCCTGAGATATTGCAATGGGTTTATGATGTAAATATTCTGCATAATGGTTGATGGTATAGAAGTAATATTGTGTTATCTCCTATCATTTTCCTCAGTAAATGTGAGACGGATGGACCACCCCAACCCTTCCCGTTCCCCCTCCCCTTTTTTAAGGGTTCATTGTTACCCGAAATATCTTGGTAGAGGGTCATTAAGCAGTTTGTTTGAGATCATAACTAGAATTAAATTGGTATCGGTGTATTTTCCCTCTGAAAATGGATTCCAGACTTCAGCGTGTGTGTGTATTAACGCTTCGAATTATCAGGAATAAATGAAAGAATATAAAGCTGGAAATGGCCTGGATACATTGTTTTCTTTGTTCTTTATCCCGAATAAACAAAGGGACCAATATGTTACGCCAAGTATTTTTATGAATCTTTTCCCGCTGTCAGATCCCTTGACAACTACATACGCACACGAGAGGAACACCTCTATAGTCTGTCGTTTTCATCTCGTGTTGCCTGCGTTTACAATTCATGGCGATTTTGAATTTTTTTTAATTTTTAATTTTAAGATTTTCAAGGATCCTTTGGCGTCATAAAAATAAAAATTATAAACAGTTCAATCAAAAGACCGTCTCTCATTTTGCTATCATGCAAGTTTATCGAAGATTAAATGCTGCGGAACACATTTTCTTCATTTATTCCACGTCTGGGTTCAAGGCTTGTAGTGTTGAGCGAACGCTAATCAAAAAGTGAAACAAATCAACTGTGGCTACTGAATATACATAAACAACTGGTGAAAATCACCAGTAGATTTTACATTTTGTATGACACGTTTAATAAACAGGATACTTGTGCGGTAAGTAAAATGGACTTATTTCCTGGAAAGCTTTTATTATGTCCTCATGTAAAAGACTGACGAACGTTTAAATGTACAGTTTTTTTTATTTTTTCAACACGCCATGACAATTACAGTTTCATGACGGGAGGACATGCATGAGAAATGTTCTATTTTCAGGCTCATTAGACATAACAAATGTAATGGCTGTTGAGGCTTTACTCAGGAATGCTTACAGGTAATGTCGACGATACATGAAAAGGCTCAAATCCAAGTGGCAACTTTGTCTTTAGGAAATATTATGCCACGGGTTTCATTATCAAGACACAACAGCGTTTTATGTTTTATGAAAGGAACATATTCGCAACCTGAAGTTTTATTATCTATCAATATCTTAAAAATTGGGTGTTTTTATGCTATTAAATTCTTATAATCAGGAGATAAGACAATTACTCTAATTTCAGTATTAAGACACATGGCAGATAAAACGACTGATACTGAGCTATAAAACAAATATTCAAGTTTCATGTTTAGGAGATCTGGTAAACTCTTTCGGTTTATTAAAAAAATTTCGGAGATAATAAAATACCAAATAAATTTCCCCCTGATAATGAAGTAAATTAAACCTACAATGATTCAAAGTCTTAATGTATGATATGGTTTCAAAGATGAGTTTATTACGAATATGGCTACCTGAACTGAATTAGTTTCATGATTAGGAAATATGGAGGAGATTGGAGCATTGCTATCATCTGATACACGAGCATTCTTATTATGCGCCGCGACAGATGTCGCTGTTTCATAATTGGGAGACATGGCAGACAATGTCACCTCTTCATTATGCAACACGACAGATGCGTAGTTCTCCATGATTACAAGACACGGAAAATATTATGTTTTCATAATTAGAAAATAT